>NC_057718.1:18588271-18614332 GCF_004010195.1 Chiloscyllium plagiosum | reverse complement strand
GGCCTATCACCCTCACCTTAACCTCCTTCCACCTATCGCATTTCCAATGCCCCTCCCCCAAGTCCCTCCTCCCTATCTTTTATCTTAGCCTGCTTGGCACACTCTCCTCATTCCTGAAGAAGGGCTCATGCCCAAAACGTCGATTCTCCTGCTCCTTGGATGCTGCCTGACCTGCTGCGCTTTTCCAGCAACACAGTATTTCTATACTATGTGTGATAAGTAGGGAAGGATATGGTTTAAAAAAAAGCAGAAAATTGTAGAGAAACACAAAACGTCTGGCAGCATCTGTGGTTAGAAAAACAGAGTTAAATGATTTACGTCCAGTCTGATTATTCTTTAGAACTGGAATCAGATCTAAGCAGAGTCAAAGTGGACTCAAAATATCAACTCTCCTCTCTCCACAGATGCTGCCAGACATGTTGAGTTTCTCCAGCATTCTCTGGGTTTGCTTCAGATTTCCAACATGAAACCTCAAGTGTTCAGAAAAGATTTACAAGGATGTTGCCAGAGTTGGAAGGTTTGAGCTATAGGGAGAGAATGAACAGGTTGGTTCAGTTTTCCCTGGAGCATTGAAGGCTGGAGGGTGACCATATAGAAGTTTATAAAATCATGAGGTGCATGGCTAGGATGAATAATCAAGGTCTTTTCTCCAGGGTAGTGGAGTCCAAAACTAGAGGGCATAGATTTAAGGTGAGAGCGGAAAGATTTAAAAGAGACCTAAGGAGCAATTTTTTTCACGCAGAGGATGGTGCATGTATCGAATTAATTGCCAGAGGAAGTGATGGAGGCTAGTACATTTACAAGATTTAAAAGGCATCTGGATGGGTAGATGAATAGGAAGGGTTTAGAGAGATATGGGCTAAATGCTTGCAAATGGGACTGGATTAATTTAAGATATCTGGTCGTCATGAACGAGTTGGACCAAAGGGTCTATTTCCATGCGATACATTTCTAAAACACTATGATTCTATCTGTGTATTTTGTTTTTTTGTTAAGGACATAGCTTGAGTTTCATTTTTGATTTCTGGGAGTGAAAATGCATTGTCCAGAAATTTGTTTTCATGCATTTAAATGAGTCTTTTAAAATCCCTTGAGGTGAATAGTTCAGTGCCTTAGAAACAAAGATAGAAGAGAGATAAAAGAAAAGCTAAGGCTTGATAACAGGTGTCCTATGACAACCAGCCAGAACATGTGTGAGTGTGCAGGTTTCTTTCAGAGAGGTGAGCAGGTCATTCAGAGTGTGAAAGGGCTCTTACAGCAGCTGAATAGTTTAGTTCTCTTCAGTGTCTTAATGTCAACTAGAGAAAAGCTTCAGAAATAGACTGTGCAAGAGCAGTTTAAGGAAGTCATGTTAAGAAATAAGTGAGCTGCGTTAGTAGTTTGTACAAGTGAAGAGGCACTAACTAAAGAAATAGTCTCAAGTGAATGTAGATGTTTGCCAAAATGAAACCAATTACAGCAGTGCCCATTGAATAAGGAACATTAAAATGGCTGAAGCTTTACTGAGAGTCATATCAAGTTGGTGTTGAAGGTAAAAAAGTTGAATGTCTATTTCTGACACTTGTAATAGATAATTTAAAACAAGGTTTTGTATAGTGAAATACAGTTCAGTTTTTTTTGTCCTTTTGAATGTTTTTTTAATGTTAAAAGTGCATTGGTAATTTCTTGTGGTAGTGTTCAGTAACTGACCACCATTCTGAGCAAATTCCAAAAATAAAACCTATTGTGTATTAAGCTAGGCTTCACTTTGGATTCTGGCTTGTTCAATATTATCAACAGCTGGGATCTTAACAGTAATGTTTGGCTAACACTGAGGTTAACCAGCCTATAGTTACCTGATTGATTTTCCTTCCATATTTTTGAACAGAGTGGTAACCTTTGTCTCATTTGACACAATCTTGTTAGTGAAATATTTTAGAGACTAAGGACCATTGGTTCTGTTATTTTATCACTAATCTTCCTCAAGATCAGAAGATTATATGTTCAACTGTCAGTGCAGGTGCGAAAGCTACGTTAAAACATTTCCTAACAAAAGCACAATTGACTAAAGCGTTTTAGAATATCCTGAGCTTGTCATAGATTCAGTACAAGTACAAGTTGTCCTTTCTTGTATTCATGTTTGAGAATGCCAATCATTGAGCTCTTGGTGATTCATTGACTTAATTTTGCATTAATCCCTTTTAGTACCAATTTCTTTTGAATATTTATGTATCACTGAGATGATGCTCCACCTTTGCCTCTGGCATTCTTCCAGTCCCTTTCCCTCCCTGCTGGAAACACTTATTAAGCAGATCTGTTATTCCTCCAGTCTCTATGATATGATAATGTTCTTAGTCACTTTGTTAGTCCCTTGCCTTTAATATACTTCAAGTGAATCACTAGTATTTTTGTACACTGACTTAGTTCTCCAAATCTCTTTTCTTACTTGCCCTTTGATTTCATTTTGTTCAAAAACATTTATATTTATATTATGTAACTACATCTAATTCTCCCTGCCAACCATCATTTAAGACATGTGCATTAGCTACAACCCTTGATCAAAAATGACTTGGATGAAGGAATGGAGGTTAACACATGAAAGTTTTCTGATGACACTATGGTAGATGATGCAGAAAGTCATGCTGATAGGAGTAGAAAGCTACAAAGGGACATTGATCCATTGAATGACCAAATCTATGACAGGTAACTTTGAAGTAGGGAGACGATGATTCTAAGAAAGATAAATCAGTGTAGCTTGTAAATAGTGAGAATCTAGGAACTGTGGTGGAATAGAGAGGGACTCAGGGCTTCATATACGAAAATTACCATAAACCAGTCAATAGGTAGAAAAGATAACTTAAAAGAACATTTGATCATTAGGTTACAACTCAAGATGTCTCGGAAACAAAGGTGAAAGTTGAAGTATCATTGCATAAATTATAGTTAGATTGCCTCTGGAATGCAGTGATCAATTCTGGGCAGTGAGAGATTGAACAGGCTGAGGCTGTTTTCCCTGGACCGTCAGAAGCTGAGGGGTGACCTTATAGAGGTTTATAAAATCATGAGGGGCTTGGGTAGGATAAATAGACAAAGTTTTTTCCCTGGGGTGGAGGAGTCCAGAACAAGACGGCATAGGTTTAGGGTGTGAGAGGAAAGATATAAAAGAGACCTAAGGGGCAATTTATTCACACAGAGGGTGGGGCATGTGTGGAATGGTCTGCCAGAGGAAGTGGTGGAACATATACAGTTGCAATATTTAAAAGGCATCTGGATGGGTATATGAATAGGAAGGGTTTGGAGAGATAGGAACGGTTGCTGGCAGGTGGATCTAGATTGGGGTGGAATATCTGGTCGACATGGATGAGTTGCACTGTAGGGTCTGTTTCCATGCTGTACATCTCTATGACTCTATGACTCAGTGTTGTTAAAAAGTATAGACAATGAGTGCAGTACAGGTTCAACAGAATGACAAAGGTTTTAATTTTGAGAACATGTTTCACAGACTGGATGTTATTCTCTTGTATATAAAATTGAAGTGTTTTAAGATGATTAAAGCATTTGATTGGTTAACTAAACACAAATGATTGCCTCTGGTAAAGTTAGCTTAAAGTTGGAGCAATGTAATGGGATTAAATGGACACCTTCTTCAGAATGTACAATCGCCAAAAATCCTCCTAGTTGTAAAATTCTTTGCAATTTTGATTGGTGCTCCTCAATCTATTTGTAAATTTATCCCATGCATTATTAGCCATGGTTTTCTTTTTGAATTGGTATTCTTGCAAAATGTCCTGATGAGTCAAGAGGAAAACATGGACAAATGTGTCATTTTTCAGCAATACCCAGTTATAAATAAGGTGGACAAAAATGAATTGTTCTCATTTGCTGATGGTATAAGGAACCAGACTTAAGATTTTGGGCAATAGCTAAAATGTGAATGTGAGGAAGAACATTTTTACCCAGTGATTGGTAATGGTCTGGAACTTGATCTCTATGATGGTTGTGGATACAGAGTGAATTAATGATTTCAAAAAGATATTGGACATGCATTTGAGGGAAATAAAATTGCAGAGCTATGGGCTTTGATTAGTTGAAGAGGACTGACAGATTGCTGTGCAGATAAGTAGCATATATCCGATATAACAAATGGCCATAATGTGCTTCTGTACCATAATGTCTACATGATGGTTCCATCATTTGGTTCATCAAAGGCAATAATAGAGATACTTTACATTTGTCTAAAGTTAATAATTAATCATTTTGAAGACATGCAGCTTTTAAAAATGCAATCACAGTTTTGCTATCCACTCTTTAATCATATAAAGCACATTGATGAAAGAACCGATCAGCAGGAGAAAAATTGCACAGAATATTATAGGATGCTGCATAGAGGGTCTGTGGTGGGAAATTTAGGCAAATCATGTGTGAAGTCAAGCATCAGGAGAAACTAATTGGATTTTCCAACAGGGTCTTGAGATTCTTGCTAGGGAGTGGCAAGATGCCTGATAACAGGGATTATTACTCATTATCATCCTTACACTGAATCTCACCATATTAATATGCATCTTCCTATTGTAGCACAGGATGGGTAGAAACTAGATGCAGAAACTAAGCCAGGCGGCTTGCCATGTTTGACAGTGGTAATCAGGGCAAAGGTTGAGCATCTTACTATAGAGCTCAGTGCAGCATCAATCTACAGTATGTGCCAGCATTTGTCTGGCAAACGCACTGCATGTGCTTCGGTAAAGGTGAATAACAGCATTGAGCAGGAGGAACTTCACTTTGTGCATGACAGAGTGCCACTGCATTGGGGGTACTACAAACCAGACAGGATTTAATGGACTCCTAGTTCCAGTAGATGACAGCTGGCTGCAATGATCCTTCATTCACTGTAAAATGGTCTTTATTCAAGGTGCAAGCAGTTTGTTTACATTCTGGGAGAGAAACCTGGCTTTTTCTGTTTGTTTGCTTTCGGTCTGCTTTTGTTATTTACAAAGGCTGTGAGTTTAATGGAGACTTGAGAGGCAAGTTGTTTACACAGAGGGTGATAAGTGCCTGGAATTGTGCTGCCAGATGAGATGGTGGAGGTGGATACAATTGTAGCATTTAAGAGGCATCTTGACAGATATATGAATAGGTAGGGAATAGAGGGATATGTAGAGGCAAATGGTCTTTAGTTTAGAAAGGAACTATACATCAGCACAGTATGCTGGATCAAAGGGCCTGTTCCTGTGCTGTACTATTCTTTCTTCTCTGTTCTGCTTCATTTAAAGGCTTACCCGTTTGTGATGGTCCCTACTGGACAGTGGTCAGATGCTAGTCCCCACTGGACAATGGTAGGATGTTGGTTTACATTGGATATTGGTGAAGGAGTGCTGGTGATTAGAGAGGATGATAAATATGATGTGGCTAAGGACAGGTGAGCTGTGTGACCTGGCAGTTAAACAGTGACTGGGCTAAGAAAATAGCATTATAAATGCAAGGGCATGTTGGCATGCCACTATGTGGCATGAGCAGTGTTGGTTTCTGGCTGCAGTGCCAGTACGTTGCTGGTGAATGGAAATTCTGAACTGCCAACAGTTGGCTGGATGTACAGCTGGGGTTCCAGCATAATGCTGGCACCAGAATGTTGGCGTATTTTGGGTGATCTCAGACATAGCCAAAATATGCCCTTTATGTTCTTGGCCATTTCCTACCATATCGCCGCCAATGTAAGTGTAGATTATGTGTCTAAGCAAAACTAATTCTTCAAGTTTTATGTTTTAAAATTTGGGCCATGTAATTCTAATGAAGGAAAAAAGGTCCAAATGTTAAAGGTTTTTAAAAACAGGGAAAAATAAAAACATAAGAGAATGGTGTAGTCATTAAGAAAGATTTATTTTCATGACATGATGCTTATTGCTTAATGCTGTGAATAACCATTCCAATAAATTCCGAGGCTGCATCGCAAATGTAAGCAAATGGCTGCCATTTATCATTTCCGAGTCACAAGACTTGATAGGCTTATCTGCAATTTAATTTCATTTCATTTGCAAGGTAAATGCTGTTTAATTAAGGCTGATGACTATAATTTCATGACATCACTGAATGTCAGCAGAAATATAGATATATTTCGGAAGATTTTTAGGCCTGGATTGTGCCCCTTTTCCTTCATCTTAGGAAATGTTAGATTTTTTTTCATTGATCAAAGTTTGTTGTCAGTGTGGTCTGGCGTTTCACCTCAGCAGGTGTTTGTAGTATTTTTTTTTGGCAGTAAATTAGCCACTAAGTTGCTGATTTATCTGCCTGTTCAACCTACTCGGCTTTCACTATAAAGGTAATATTTGCCATCTACTAAAATATATACTGAATCCTTGCAAATTAAGCATCCAAACAACTGAGAAAAGAGACATTGGAGCATTTGTAATGAATATGTCTTTGGCACTAAAGTTTGGAAAAGTTTAGGAGGGAAGTCCAATTGAAATGTTTTTTCTTTAGAGGCTACTGTGCTTCTTCTTGCCAGAGAAGCTATGAATATGACCAATGTGTGCAATTGTGTCTACACACTGCTTCCTGTCACAAGAGCATAGGAGAGACAATGGACAGGAAAACAATCAGTGCATTGACTATAGGAGTTGTGATGTCAAGTTGCGGCTGTACAGAACATTGGTTAGGCCAAATATTGCATTCAGTTCTGGTCTCCCAGCTGTAGGAAAGATGCTGTTAAACCTGGAAGAGTGCAAAAAGAAAAATTTACAAGACTGTTGCCGGGGTGGGGTTTGAGCAATAGGGAGAGGCTGAATAGGCTGGGGCTATTTTCCCTGAAGGGTTGCAGATTGAGGGGTGACCTTGTAGAGGTTTATAAAATCATGAGGGGTATGGATAGGGTGAATACACAAGATCTTTTTACTCTGGGTGTGGAAATTCAAAACCTAGAGGGCATGGATTAAAGGTGAGAGGGGAAAGATTTAAAAGGGATCTAAGGGACTTTTTTTTATGCAGAGGGTGATGATGTCAGAGAAAGTGGAGGCTGGTACAATTATAATGTTTAAATGACATCTGGAGGGTGTACATGATTGGAAGGGTTTAGATGGATATGACCCAAACGCTGGCAAATGGCACAATTAAGTTAAGATACCTGGTCAATGTAGACGAGTTAAACTGAGGGGTCTGTTTCTGTGCTGTACCTCCCTGTGACTCTTTGAAAAAAATTACTCACCCATCTAGCCAATCTTATATAGTTATGAAATCTAAATTATCACAGTATATATGCTTACTGCATCTAATCAAACTTACCTTTCACTTTCTTTGTATTCTGTGCATCCTGTTCATTTTGGTATGTGGCATCTTTAAATTATCTTAAAAGGGGCAACATCTGATGATCTCTATAATCCCTTCAGGGTGACTGTAGTCTCTGCATACACAGAGCATCAAAGGAACATTGCACCCCACTCCACCCAGAGCACTACTGCATTTGGAAGTTGTGGAAAATGGGATCTAAGCACCTGCCAATTAGGAGGGAAAATATTGAGGGAACTTTATCTGTAATCCCATTTGACAATTGTACACATCCACCAAACTATCCAGTACCTGGTTAACGTTACATACTATTCATTCACCTCTAGGTCATCTGCTCAGGTCTAAAGGAACTCAGATTCTCAGCACAATAGCTAGCACCATGCACTAAACACTATTCCTGGATCTATTCAGAAATGCTGGGAATTCGTGTGAGCTTTCAGACCTGTGAGACCAAGTTCACACTTGCTGAGATACTGACTTGGTGTGGCTTATCTCTAGAAGGCAGCCTCCTCATTGGCTGCCTCAATGCTCACTGTCTTATTAAGGCCATAAATGGGCTTCTAATGTTTCTTCCTCAATGCTAGGATCAGAATGGAGGTATCCACAGATGGATAAATTTAATCTAAATGTTCAAAAGGACAAAGGAGACAGGGCCATCGGAGTGCAGGGGAAAGCTCCCTCAATGCACCAATTAGGCCATGGTTTGGCCTGTCTTGGTCACTTCCAACTATATTGTGATGATACTGCACCTTTAACAAGGTTATGCGGCCCTTGGTTTGTTTTTTTCAGAGAAATTGTAAAAGCAGCAATTCTAAAAGGTCTAGGTTTGAAGTGTTTTAGGGCCAGTTTGATTATAGCTAACATATCCTGCCTCAGGACAAAGGCTTTCAAGTTTTAAGAAAAACATTTGTATAACGAAAGGGGTGTGGCCAGTTTTCCCAGCTCAGCTTTTCTCTGGTTTGATTTGATTTGGTTTTTAGCAGTCTGGCTGTTCACTGAAAGTAGTCAGTTTTGAGACTACTGGTCCAACAAACAGCTCCATGGAAGAGGGTCTCCTTTGCTGAATCTCACTGCCATCTCTCTCTCTCTCCTGTAAGACCCTGTATTTGATTTTACCTTTTGTGCCAAGGAGTGTTTATGGGGATTGTTGCAAGTACAGAACATCCTCGGTTATCCAAACCTCAATTATCCGAATTTGGATTATCTGAACAAGATCTCAAGGACCCGTAAAAGCATTACATCAAAGAGATAACTGAATTTGGATTACCTGTACTGAACAACATGTGAAAATGCTGGCAAAAACAAAGAAACACAAGCGCTTCAAGCAACAGCGATTGGATATTTTTTCCGTAAGGGTTAGTTAGATAGCCCTTTGCAAAAGTAAGTGCTTTATTCCCATCACTTTACCAGCCGTTCATAAAAACAATGACAGAGAAAGTAATTGCATGCACAGGGCGGTGCTTCTGTCTTTCTATCACGGCACTGATTCAGCGGAAACTGACAAATGCTCTTGTGATTGTAGAAGATGTTCAAGACCTTGTTTAATGCTGGGATTTCCATATTTATGTGTTGGTAAGAGTTTAGTCCTTCTCAGTTTAACCTGCAGTTTGCAGAATGTAAAGATTAGTTCATTTAAATAGCAGATTCTTCAAAATTATAGATTTAAACAAACTCTCTGGTAGAGCACAACATTAGATCAGTATGGCTTCCTTTGTTTACGATCAGATCAGTTATCCAAACAATCAGTTATCTGAACAATCAGTTATCCAAACAAAATACTCCCTGCCCATCTCGTTTGGATAATCAAGGTTGTTCTGTATTTGGAACAGCCTCATTAAGTTGGGATAATCTGTTGGGTTTTCTGATAAGATAAATTATTCTGTTCTCTTTCGTTTGAGTTTTGATTTGTAATATTGTAAATGTATTCAGTTTTGTTTAAAACTAAGTGGTTGGGCCAGCTGCATCCATCCTGGAATATTCACTCTACACCTGCTTAAAACAACAAGTAAAGTTAGGGTCTGGGCTACTTACTTGAAATGCTTTGAGGGGGTCTGGCCTGGTCCATAACAATATGAGGCATAACGATTTGTGATTCATCCTTAGTTTTGGAAGTCAGTAGATCTAAGTTCTATTGGACAGAACATTGAAATTATCATCTGGTTCTATAAAGCAGTTGTGAGTCTAGACATTTTGTCAGCCTTTTATTTCCAAAATAATCAAACATTGGGCTAAATGTGGCAAAACAATGGCACTCATTGCTGACCTCAAAGCAAGTTGCCCAGGAAGTCTGGGAAATCTACACACTTTGACGTTCCTCGATCCCAGTGATAGTTTAAATTTGGTTCTACATCAAGAAGAACACCAGACCTGCAGCAATAGTGATGTCAGCAAGTTTGTAGCCAATCACATTGAAGTATTCTCACATACATTAAATTGATTAAAAGCCCTGATTATCCTTCAATATTCAGGTGCAAATAACAAATGATTATGATTTGATTTAATTAAATAACAGCTGATTTTTTTTTAAAAATTGAGAATACATGGATTTTTTAATCAAAATGGTACAGTT
Organism: Chiloscyllium plagiosum; assembly: GCF_004010195.1. Taxonomy (NCBI): domain Eukaryota; kingdom Metazoa; phylum Chordata; class Chondrichthyes; order Orectolobiformes; family Hemiscylliidae; genus Chiloscyllium; species Chiloscyllium plagiosum. The sequence continues at coordinate 18,604,509 of NC_057718.1, read as the reverse complement.
TAACATTTCATAAATGTAGCATTAGCTTTTCAGGCCCAGAGAGATTGTTCAAAGTAGTTTTGAATTTAGTTCACCAATAAGAAAAGAAATTACACACCATTTAACCAGTTGCAATCTTTTCAAAGATGCTTACGTAACGGCATCAAAGTGGAAATTGTTGTGTATTGACTAAGTGATCTGGGTTTGCAATCTGGGAATGACTCTATGCTGCACCCCCTTGGAGATGGTAAGAATTTAGCACAGCAATATTTTGGATTGTTGGGTTACTCGGCATATATGCAGACTCTCAAATTTGCTGTCAGTTCCAGTGCAGTAACAACAGAGAATGCTGACAATTTTATCATTATTACTGTAGTGATTGTAATGAGGTCAGCCAAGAGGACCTCATAGAATATGTGTTCTCCAAATGGGACTGTTAAGCTGGTCCAATCAGCGAGCCCTGGTTGACAGATAAGAACAGGAGTGTTAGACATCCTGTTCACCAGGAGAGAGCTGGCTCTGAGAGAGCTGGATCAGTGTTAAAGACTCTCCATGTGTAAATAAAAGGTGATTTGGTGATGGGGTACTGGCCTCTATGGGGTTATTTTAGTGGGAATGAGAGAAAAGCACGTTCCTGAAGATATTTGCTTGCACCAGTCATCTTTGAGTTAGGGTAAATATTTCTGGAATCATTCTGTTATTTGGGAAGCTTAACTTGTTCAATCCTTCCATCAAAGACTGGGCCCATTATGTGGAAAGAATTTGTAATTTTTCCAGGCAACACTGAGGCAGATGCAAAGCAATAAGTAATCATCCTGACAACTTGTGGACCCATAGCTTTGTTGGTTATTAGAAGGTTAACTTTCTCTGATGCATCAAATGCTAAAACCTTACAAGAATTGATGGATTTAGTTAAGTAATATTATGACCCCAAGCCTCCTCTAATTCTGAGATAATATCAGTTTTACACGGCAATTCAAGAACTAGGAGAATCCCTATCAGGGCTTTTGACTAGGTTAAGACGACTGGCAGAGACATGAGACTTAGGTTTGACCCTTAATGAGATGCTGAGAGACCATTTGCATTTGTGGCATTAGTGATGTAACCATGCAAAAGCACCTCCTAGCTGAATCCCAACTGATCTTCAAACAGGCACTAGAACTGGCTTAATCATTGGTGAATGGGGCGAGAGGAGTATATGAATTACAAGGTATACCAATGGAAGTGGACACCCTAGCTAGGTCAAATGAGCTTGGAGAACACCACTTGACTGAAGGTAATTGCATAGCCTCACTCAGAACATATCCTGAACAGTGGGAATTTAGGTGAGCCCACAGCAAAACCCCAAAACAAAGCCAAGCCTTGGCCAAAGGGTTAAAATTTTCTTCAGGATCCAGGCTGGCAAGCCTTTGTATTTGCTGTTGGGCTCAAAACAGCAAAAGCATCCTTCTAGATCTAAATTGAGTAAGAGAACTCATACGCTGGTATTCAGGAGAGTACACTGCCTGAAAAGTCCACGTACATGTGGTTTTGATTTGGAGATGCCGGTGTTGGACTGGGGTGTACAAAGTTAAAAATACACAACACCAGGATATAGTCCAACAGGTTTAATTGGAAGCACATTAGCTTTCGGAGCGACGCTCCTTCATCCGGTGGTAGTGGAGGGCTCAACCCTAACATACAGAATTTATAGCAAAAATTTACAGTGTGATGTAACTGAAATTATACATTGAAAAATTGATTGTCTGTTAAGCCTTTCATCTGTTAGAATACCATGACAGTTTCACTTCTTTCATGTGTAAATCACAAAACCTTTTTTTAAAAACGTTGTATTCTCAGGTTAGCTGCTAACAATGGTGATAGCTAGACAATATGTTGAAGGTGTTGGCCCCCTGTGTTCTCTATCTATGCCATGATGTTTAGATTGATTCTAATCTAAAAAGTGAGATAACGGAGTTTTACATGAATTCATGAAGTTTTTGAGCAAAGTACAATGTAACCCTGCAAGTACAAACTCACCCCACAAAATATATGTGTGCATGTGGGTCTTTGTCTGTGTGTGTGTGTGTGTGTGTGTGTCTGGGTTGGGGGTTGCGAGTGTGAGAAAGTGTATGTGTGTGTGTAGTGAGTGCAGAGTGTCTTAAGTCTGTGAGGGGGTGCATGTGTGAGTGTGGGAGTGTGTGTGTCTGTGAGGGTGTGTGTGGGTGTCTGCGTGCATGTCTGTGTATATGTGTGTCCGTGTGTACATGTGTATAGGAGTGCCTGTGTGTGTGAGAGAGTGTGTATATAGAAGTATCTGTGTGTGTGTAGTGCAGTGGTGGTCACCTGTAATGTGACATGAACCCAAGGTCCCAGTTGAGGCCCTCCCTATGGGTACCGAACTTAGCTATTAGCCTCTGCTCGGCCACTTTTCGCTGCTGCCTGTCCCGAAGTCCACCTTGGAGGATGGTCACCCGAAGGTCCGAGGTCGAATGTCCTGGACCATTGGAGTGTTCCCCAACTGGGAGAGAACAGTCCTGTCTGTTGATTGTTGTGTGGTGCCCATTCATCCGTTGTCGTAGCTTTTGCTCGGTTTCCCCAATGTACCATGCCTCCGGGCATCCTGGCCTGCAACGTATAAGGTAGACAACGTTGGTTGAGTCACATGAGTGCCTGCCATGTACACGGTGGGAGGTGTCCCCACGCGTAATGGTGGTATCTATGTCCACACTCTGACACGTCTTGTAGCGCCTACCGAGACAGGATTGTATGGAGTTGTCCTGAGAACTGGGCAGCTTGCTACGAACAATGATCTGTTTGAGGTTTGACGGTTGTTTAAAGGCAAGTAGTGGAGGTGTGGGGAGGGTCTTGGTGAGGTGCTCATCCTCATTGATAATGTGTTGCAGGTCACGAAGAACACGGCGTAGGTTTTCAGCTCCTGCGAAATACTGAACAACGAAGGGTACCCTGTCAGTTGCAGCACGTGTCTGTCTCCTGAGGAGGTCATTACGGTTCCTTGTTGTGGCACGTCAGAATTGGCGGTCGATGAGTTGGGCATTGTACCCTGTTCTTGTGAGGGCATCGCTGAGTACTTCCAGGTGTCCATCACGTTCCTCCTCATCTGAGCAGATCCGGTGTATGCATAGGACTTGTCCATAGGGGATGGCTGTTTTAATATGTTTTGGGTGGAAACTGGAGAAGTGTAGCGTTGTGAGGTTGTCTGTGGTGCTGAGGTGTCCATCCTTGATGGAGATGCATGTGTCCAAGAATGAGACAGATAGTTGAGAGTAGTCCATGGTGAGCTTGATGGTGGGATGAAACTTGTTGATGTCACTGTGTAGTTTTATTAGTGACTCCTCGTCATGGGTCCAGAGGAAGAAAATTTCGTCAATGTACCTGGTGTATAATGTTGGTTGGAGATCCTGCATAGAGAAGAAGTCTTGTTCAAACCTGTGCACACAGGCACTCCTGTACACACATATACACAGACGCGCTCACAGACACCCACACACGCCCTTACAGACACGCACACTCCCACACTCACACATGCACCCCCTCACAGACTTAAGACACTCTGCACTCACTACACACACATACACTTTCTCAAACTCACAACCCCCAACCCAGACAGACACACACAGACAGACAAAGACCCACATGCACACATATATTTTGTGTGGTGAGTTTGTACTTGCAGGGTTACATTGTACTTTGCTCAAAAACTTCATGAATTCATGTAAAACTCCGTTATCTCACTTTTTAGATTAGAATCAATCTAAACATCATGGCATTGACAGAGAACACAGGGGGCCAACACCTTCAACATATTGTCCATTGTTAGCAGCTAACCTGAGAATGCAACTTTTTAAAAAAAAGGTTTTGTAATTTACACATGAAAGAAGTGAAACTGTCATGGTGTTCTAACAGATGAAAGGCTTAACAGACAATCAATTTTTCAATGTATAATTTCAGTTACATCAGACTGTAAATTTTTGCTATAAATTCTGTGTTAGGATTGAGCTGTCCACTACCACGTGATGAAGGACAATAGACAATAGACAATAGGTGCAGGAGTAGACCATTCTGCCCTTCGAGCCTGCACCACCATTCAATATGATCATGGCTGATCATCCTTAATCAGTATCCTGATGAAGGAATGATGCTCCGAAAGCTAGTGTGCTTCCAATTAAACCTGTTGGACTATAAACTGGTGTTGCATGATTTTTAACTTTGTACAAGTGGTTTGGAACAGTTAAATTGTTTAGCAACATTCAAATTGAAACCAGTCACGATAAACATCTAGTTCAGGGGTGGGGAACCTGCGGCCTTAAGGCTGCATGCGGCCTTCTAAGCCATTGTGTGTGGCCTTTTGAATGGATCCAAATTTTGCAGAACAAATCTTTTATCTTTTATTGATATGCTTTCTTTCATCATATATTATTTTTATTTTAATCTTAAAATGAATGTATTTAAAATACCAGAGAGTAAAAGAAAATTCAACGAAATAATCCCCACTTATTGCTGCAAATCTACATTCTCCTACTTAACCAAAATCAAGACAGATGATGCATACCCATCTAGAAGATCAGCTAAAACTGCAGACCTCCATGCTGCAACAAAATATTCAAATGGTTTCCTACAAAAAGCAGTCACAACAAAGTATTAAAAGGTTAGCTATCTTTAGAATTAACATTTTTTTCATTTTCTTTAGTTAGTTAGTATATAGTAGTTAGATTTTTACAAAATAATGTGAATTTTGAAGAATATATCATTGAAGTTTCTTGGATGCAGCCATATTAGATTACAACTAACATAATGCAGCCTTCCAACATGAAAAGGTTCCCCACCTCTGGTCTAGTTAAATGATTATCCAGTTCTAATTGAGGTCGATACCTATATGGCCACAGAACGAGTGATCACAGAACGAGTCTTTTACAAAATTTACTCTGGAATCTAACCCTGAAGTTTGTGCAAGATCTCAGCTAGATGAGAACCTATACTAGGGAACTTTACAGGTTAAAGGTACAACTTTAGTTCTAGTCTCTTATGAGAAGCAACTTGTTCAGTTACCACTGTTTGTAGTAAAAGACTCGGGCCCAAGCCTGATGAAGTGAAATTGGTTGAGAAAGATTCACCAAGATTGGTTCAACACTTTTTTTGATTGGAAAATGGCTGCCTGAGTGAAATACTGATACCTGGAGGTTTTCAGGAAGGTCCAGGGACTATCAAAGGAGCCAAGGCCAACTTGTATGTTGACCAGGAAGCAATTCCATGATTTTGCAAGGCCCACCCAGTGCCATTTGCCTTACGTGCAAAAGTAGAGGCAGAAATCAAAAGGCTGAAAGTGAAGGAATCATCAAAATAGTCCAGTTTGCAGAATGGGCAGCATTATTTGTACCAGTGTGAAGATGCCAGAAATACTTATCCCAACTGAAAGATGACTGTGGCGAATACATTTCTTCAGGAGCATGCTTTTCACTCGTTGCCACTGAAATAACTATACAGAGGCAAGGTTTGGATGTAGACAGAGCTGCATTGATGGGGCAGTGTCCAGTGCCAACCAGGTCAGAATTTGCCACCAGCATGGGAATGGTTGGATAAACACTGGGCTCGGTTACACGTTGACTATACAGATTCTTCCATGGGCTCAAGATTCTTAGTCATTGAGGACGCCCACTGAAAATGGCTGGACATGCATAGAGTTCATTTGTCAAACCCAGTGATGATGATAGAAAATCTGCACGCATCCTTTGCAATACACAGGCTCTCGGAAGTGTTGGTCACAGATTGTGGATCATGGTTTACCAGCAGGATATTTGAGTATTACCTATAGTCGAATGGTATTCGGGAAATAAGATCAGCTCCATGCCATCCATCATCCAATGGTCTGGCAGAAAGAACAGGCCAAACTTTGAAGGCAGGCTTAAAGAAACAGCCAGGAGAAAGTGAGGACTGCAGATGCTGGCGATCAGAGTCAAGAGTGTGGTGTTGGAAAAGCACAGCAGATCAGGCAGCATCCGAGGAGCAAGGTAATCAATGTTTCGGGCATAAGCCCTTCATCAGGAATGAAGCTCTTCATCCTGATGAAGGGCTTATGCCTGAAAGATCGATTTCCCAGCTCCTCAGATGCTGCCTGACCTGCTGTGCTTTTCCAGCACCACACTCATTAAAGAAATAGCCTACAGCTTCCCTAAATACTGAACTGTCCCAATTCCTATTTGATTATAGAACTATTCCTCATGCAAATACAGGCATAGCTCCAGCAGAGTTGCTAATGGGGAGAAGATTCCATACCAGGTTCTTGGACTTGGACTTAGTGGGGAGGATGAAAAAGCAACAGGAACACCAATGCTAGACTCGAGACTCTGTTAAGCAAGAGAGACAGTTTACTTTATGGGACAAAGTTTGGTGTAGGAATTGCAGGAATGACGCTGCATAGGTAAAAGGCATGCACAACGCATATAGATCCAGCAATGTATAAAGTTCGAATAGATGTGACGGTCATGAACAAGCATGTGGACCATATGAAAGCTGCAAGTTCACAAATGGTGCAGGCAAAAAAATACCGAGCTCCTTGACTGCCTTTCCGACTGTTCAGGAACCTGTGGGTTCTCCCTCTCCATCAAACCTTGAAGGTGCCTCAGAATCTGAGATGGACACAGCAGATGTCACTGCCACAATGCCTTTGCCGCCTGAAGAAAAGAATCAATTCCTTCTGAGATGCTCTGGGTGCAAGAGGCAAGCTATTGTGCATTACATCCCACTCATATCAGAGGCAGAGTTGGAGGAACCTGACCGAGTGCTCAAATGCCCCAGGAGGAGCTGCTAAAAAAAACAGCCTATGTCCTGTGTCAGAGGAGGAGGAGGAATGTAGTGATTGTAATGAGATCAGCCAGCAAGGTTGACCTCTTAAAATTAATTTCCTGATTAGGGCTGTTAACCCGGTCCAATCAACAGAGCCCTGGCTGACAGATATAAACAGCAGTATCAGAGATCCTGTTCCCTCTGAGAACTGGCTCTGAGGAAGCTGGGTTAGTGTGAAGGAATCTCCATGTGTAAGTACAGGGTGACTTGGTGGTGGGAAACCTGCCTCTGTGGAGTTATTTCAATTATGATTGTGAAATCTGGGCCATTAATTTTATCATTTCTACCAGGAATGGCACACACTGACTCGAACCTAATAAAAGCAAGTACTTGCATTCAAGCTTAGTTAATAACCTCTCGTGTATCATAGTCTGTGGGAAAGGGTTTGGCAACTGAAGAAAATGCCCTTTGGTACCAACGTGAAGAATGTATACTTTAACTGGGCATGTGCAGAGAAAAGCTTAAAAAACGTTGCTGGAAAAGCGCAGCAGGTCAGGCAGCATCAAAGGAACAGGAGAATCGATGTTTCGGGCATAAGCCCTTCTTCAGGAATGAGGAGGGAAAGCAGAGAAAACAAATGATCTTCCCATTCTACAACAATAATAATCATTCGGATAGCAAATAAACACAGTGCAACTGCTGAAAATTGGAACAAAAAGGTCACAGAGAAATAGCTGCCAAAGTATTTTTTTTTCCTTAAAATAACCGCTCCTGAGAGATTTACAATACACAGGATAGCCTGAAATGGCATAGAAAAGGTGTTCATGCCCCACTCAAGCCTCCTCCTATGTATTCCCATCCACCAGCATAATCCCTTATTTATTTGTCCCTCATATATTTGCCTATGTTTCCCAAATATGCATCAACCATTCGCTGAGCAAGTTCCACATTCTCACCACACTTTGGGTAAACAGGTTTCTCCTGAATTGAATTTCTTGGTAACTATCTCAAAATCTTGCTCTTCTCCTCAAATAGAAACATTTTCTCTGCATCCATCCCAACCCTAGCCCTAGTCTTAACATCCTCTGTTAAGTGATTCCTTACTCTTCTTTTGACATGAGATGCAGCCTATTTATCATTTCCTGGTTGCTGGAGGGTATTACTAAGTCAGGAGGGATATTTTACCCCCATCCTTTTAAACACCTCTTGGTATATTTAAAAGAAAGTGAAGTTGTATTCTGTATTGAATCCAAGAAAAATAAGAAAAATCAACATCAAACATAGCCGCACAAACACAAGAAATAAGTTTACAAAGAAAAAGGGACAGGTGTTTAGTATGGGCAAGAAAGCAAAGGCAAATACAGTTGAAAGTTTTTAGACTCCTTGAGTTGTGAGTGAAATCTGAATCCTAACAGTTTAGCTGCAGTCCTTATTCCTCGACAGAGGCAACATTTGTGGATATCCTTCAGCTCTTACTGCAGTGTTGTTGTTTCAAGTCATTTCTTTTCATTGGGCATTGACTTTTAAATTGATAACAGAAATAGAACAGGTGTTTTCCAGCTTTTATTTACATATCAATATTTTGTTGTCTCTGCCTTGATGCTCACAACAAATTGTTGGCGAAGTTCACTTTTATATTCCTGAATCTTTTATTTATTTTTCCAAGCTGTATATTCCATAGATAAACTTTCACCATATGGAGTAGGTTGCAGATCTGAGTTTCAGTGCCCATTTATAATTTCCACTCAGGCTGATCCCTGTACTCTGACGGTCTCATGAGGTTGAGTGATCAAGTGATCAGAGCAACCATTTACTTCAAATCCATTTTTAGTCCATGCACGTTCCTAGTATTACAACCACTTATAGAGGCTGAGTATTGTTAGTATATTTTTATTATGATTGTAAAATGGGTTATAGATCACTCAAGAGTTCCATATTTTAATAAAACAATGCATTTTTACATGCATGCTGTTGTCTGAAGCTGTGGATAATGATGGTAGAGGTTCCACCGTTCTTTCCAGCACATGGATAAGAATCTCTCCACAATGATTTGGAGATGCCGGTGTTGGACTGGGGTGTACAAAGTTAAAAATCACACAACACCAGGTTATAGCCTGACAGGTTTAATTGGGAGCACTAGCTTTCGAAGTGCTGCTCCTTCATCAGGTGGTCCCTTCTCTGCCTGCCATTGATGTTTGTTAGAAGGATTTGCAAGTTGATATCACAATCTGTTTGTCCTTGTTTTTAATGCCTCTTCCTTTGGTCATACTGTCCTCATGTGGAACTGAAGCCCAGAGTTTCTGGCTCAAAAGCAAAGATAATAACCAACTTACGACGATATCTCTTTTTCAAATCTATCCCTCTAGAAAGAAAGCCTAGTCCTGGTTTGAAGTTTTTTTTAATGATTTATGGACTTGTAACACAATGTTTAATGATTGGTGTATTTGTGTATGAGATCCCTATGTTTCTCTACTTCAATTTGACTTGTTCTTTCCAAATAATAAGGAACCTCCCTATTCTACCTCCCAAAATATTCCACCTCACATCTGTGGTGCGCTTCATTTGATAATTATTTGTCCATCAGCAAGTTTTAATAATATTTGCCTAGAATTTGTTATAGTTGTCCTCACTATTGACTTCTCCACTCAATCACCCCCCCCGACCAATTTAGTCTCCTATTTAAATTTAGAAATTGTTTTGATCCCAAAGTCCAATTGTTCATGCAAATTGTGATCCTTGGGAAACACCAATTCCCAAATTCTGCTACTTTGAACAACTACACTCTGTCTAGAAATCCATTCTTCCACTTGAAACAGGATTTCATAATATCTGACCTAATTCATGAAATTATAATGGACATCTTATCAAAGGCCTTTTGAAAATCCAAATTAATTACATTAGTTTCATTGCCATTGTTTAAATATCTGTGTTACCTCCTTGGTCCAATAAGATGGGTCAAGCAAATATTCCTCTGACTCCAGAAAAATAATGACCAGCTCCACCCACCACCATCCTGCAGCCTGCTCAGCTCCCCATGCTGCCATCCCTAAATCTCTCCGATAATGAAACCTGCGTCCCAAGAATGAGTCTCATCACTTGGGTGAGCTAACTGTGAAGATGTGCCCAACAGTGCCAAGTATGCCAATTAAATGTTACCTCAAAGCATTTCCATTGAGGCCTGCACAAGCTGATGAGAGGGCTCCTGGAGCCAAATTTGACAACCAAATACCTGGAACCAGGGAAGGTTTCAGTAACAGAAAACCAACGTCATCCATTCTAATAAGCACAATAATTCATTTAAAAAGCTCATGAGGGGATTCTAAGTTAAAAGTCACCCAACACCAGGCTATAGTCCAACAGGTATAATTGGAAGCACTAGCTTTTGGAGCACCGCTCCTTTATCAGGTCCAACACCGGCATCTCTAAATCAAGAGGTGATTCTAGGCATGAATTGTGTGTTTGCGCAGAACCTAGGGCAGCACGATGGCTCAGTGGTTACCACTGCTGCCTCACAGAGTCATGGACCCAGGTTCGATTCAACCCTTAGACATCTGTGAGAAGTTTGCACCTTCTTTGTGTGTGCGTGGATTTCCTCCTGGTGCTCTGGTTTCTTCCCACCGTCCAAAGTTGTGCAGGTTCCATGGATTGGCAATGTTAAATTGCCCGTAATGTCCAGGGATGAGCAGGCTAGATGGATTTTCCATGAGAAATGCAGGGATAGGGTAGGGAGGTGGGTCTGTGTGGGATGCTCTTCAGAGGAGCGCTGTGGACTTGAGGGGCCAAATTACCTATTTCCACATTGCAGGGATTCTATGATTTCTTAGCATTCTGTGAATATCAAATAACGCAATGCCAAGTGTGATAATGTTGTTCAAATTGTTTGAAACAGGCAAATACTCTGGAGGCAAGTGGGCCATTGTTCCATGATTGGGCATCAAAGGCCTATATGGATATTGGAAGGTGAGCAGGCCTCTGTTAGGTGAATGGATTCCTGTTACATGTATCCACATTCCCGTTCTATTTAAATATACCCCAGCTTCTTGCGCGGACCTCTATCTCCTGGAAGTTTCCTTAAATCTCAATCCCTGAATCTTCAGTTAGATTCAGAGGTACATTAATAATATTTCCGTGTTCATATTTAAAGTACATGAAACCAAACTAATTTCGGTTGAGTGGTTAGGTTTCACACCTGAGGGGTTGAATAATTCTGCGAATTTGCCTCACTGTGACTCCAAACCTCTCCACTGATTGGCCACATTGATAATTAAGAAAGTATCTCTCTCTCTGACAGTGTGAAGAATATTAATGATCGATACATGGTGCAAGACGCATATAATTACCAAGTACCTTATTAAGTATTAATAGGCAGAAACTGCGGTTTGTTGAGCTGGGACCCACCAGTCATGATTTATTTTTCAATTGACTTTACATAAACATAATTCCTCCTGAGTCCAATCCCATTGGTAATCAGCCTCTTATCTTTTCAGTTTTGATTCAAGCGAAGTTAAGGCAGGTGAATTGACTTATGGAAGTGGAAGGTTAATGTTTTAGACAGTCAAGACATTTATTTTAAGTTAGGTGCTGGCTGATCTGCTAAGGTTTTTTTGCATTCTTCCATTACCAGTAATTTTTCTTTCCATTCTCATTTAATTGATCGCTGTGGGTATCCTGATCCATCCCTCAGGTTAAGGAAGGTGAGCAGAACCTCCAAATGTTAAATCAGGAGATGGATCATGTTGCATTCTTCTTATTATAAATGTACTGATTGTGCAAGAAGGGTTGTAATGATTTGCTCATGAGTCCTGTGTTGTTTGAATAATCACTCTTCAATCTGCAAGGAAAACGAACTCTATTTGAATGAATTCTGCAAGCTATTGAGACCGGAGAAAGCCCCAGCTAAGACTACCCCTGACCCTAATTCAGCGCATGCCTGTCATGTAGAGTAGTGCTGATGTTTTTGACCAAAATTGTCATGCAGAGCTTTAATTCCTAGCTGTTATATGCAACAATGTAGCTGTACAACTATTACACAATGAATAACAGGTAAAACAATAATGTGGGTTCTCTATTTGAAGATAAAATAGAGAACTGTGTGGAGACTGACTGTGTGGAGTTTGCACGTTCTCCCCGTGTCTGCGTGGGTTTCCTCCGGGTGCTCCGGTTTCCTCCCACAGTCCAAAGATGTGCAGGTTAGGTGAATTGGCCATGCTAAATTGCCCGTAGTGTTAGGTTAGGGGTATGGGTGGGTTGCGCTTCGGCGGGGCGGTGTGGGCTTGTTGGGCCGAAGGGCCTGTTTCCACACTGTAAGTAATCTAATCTAATCTAAAAAACTATATGCAACAATTGTAATGGGATACTGTGCAGACTGTTGGAAAATTACTTTTTCCATGAAGTTATAGGTTTATATGTCAAATCGTTGATCAGACCACATTTGGAGTATTGTATTCCACCCTGGGCACCTTCCTTGAGGAAGGATACTAAAGCCCTGGAGACGGTGCAAAGCAGATTTATTAGAAAGATACCAGGAATAAGGGATTTTAGATACAAAGAAAGATTACAGCAATTGGGCTTATTCTCTTTGAGCAGAGAAGATTAAGAGATGACCTCACTGAGGTGTTCAAAATTATGAACAATTTTGACAATTCAAAGAAGGATATTTTGTTTCCACTATTGGTATGTCATTAACTAGATTGTTGGCAAGAGCTCAGAGTGAAATGAGAAGAAACTTCTTTAGTCAGAAAGTTGTTAGGATTTGGGATGCACTGTCTGGGAGAGGTAGATTCCATGAGAGGCTTCAAAAGACAGCTGGATATATATTTGAAAATGATGAATTGAGAGGGCTGTGGAGATAAGGCTGGAGAATGAGACTAGGTAGGTAGCTCTTTCAGGAGCCAGTACAGACACAATGGATCGAAAGGCCTCCTGTACTGTAACTTTCTGTGATTCTATCCTGTTCTCGTGGTGGATAGTGAAGGACAGCAGTTCCAGATACACCTCACCAGCTGTATGTTTGAAAATGTATAATGGGTAAAGATGAAATTTTTCAAAAATGAATCTGATATGCAGTAAGTTTCAGGATGGATGTTATGAGAATTTCTGCTCCTTCACTCCAGCATTGCCATACAGAGTGGGGTACTCTCTTGTAAATATTGCTGATGCACTCATACTGGTGTGGTCATTCTGGCAGAGTGGTGCTTTAATGGGACGTTTGGTGGGATGGATGGAGGGACAGACACATACACACACTCTCTCTCTCTCTATACACACCATCCCCCACTCCCGCAACGGGAGCATATTGATTCCTCATATAATCAGGTGTTGTAGTGAAGATCTTGTTTATTCAGGGCTTCCATTGCAACTACGCTGCAGTTAAACTTGTGGAGTGGAAATTTCAGGCTTTAAACCATGTCCTTTGTTAAAGTCTGGTAATATTGGAACAGACTGCACTGCTTAAACAGTTTTACTATGCTGGACGCTTTTTCCCCAACACAGACCAGACAGAATAATGTTTTATAATACATCACGCTGTGCACCTGTTAGTCTTTTTGTTTTTCAAATGCTGCCAGGCTTACTTTTTAATTGAATTTTCAGAAGCCCAGAGGCCTCCTAATTTGTGCACAAGGGTCAGACTCCTCAGAATGCTGGAAATGCTCCGAATATGGCTCTATTGCAGTCCGAGTGCCAAATCAGGAGATGGGGGATCAAAGCTCTTGAATTCCAGTTTTCTTATTCCATTACAGTGACAGAAAAGGATCCAAACAGCGTGCTTCGTGATGGCTGATTACTAAGGGGTCAGATGTAGGCACCATCGTGTATATCTTAAGGCTCTGAGATTGGCTCCAGCAGCTCATGTTCAAAAAATAAAATAACAGAAAAATGGGATATCAAGAAAAACGTGCCAGCTTAAGCTTGTTCCCCTAAAATTTTCTCATTCTTAAAAATCACACAATACCAGGTTATAGTCCAACAGGTCTATTTGGAATCATTAGCTTTTGGCGTGCCGAAGACTAGCGCTTTCAATTAAACCTGTTGGACAATAACCTGGTGTTGTGTGATTTTTAACTTTGTACCCCCCAGTCCAACACCGGCATCTCCGAATCATGACTTTCCTCATTCTGGTTTTCCTTTTGGGGAACAGAAACTTCTAGGGGTCTAAAAGTAGATCACAAAGGGTTTGTGACAGCACAGCCACAATGGGAAAGGTGCCAAATATTGTCAATGATGCAAAACACATAATATCCAAGTAATCGTGAAGTGAACAAAGATTAAAAGTTGAAATTTTATGGTCTCACATTTATTGAAATTGAGCAAAAATAATTTCCATCAAAAAAGGGAATGACCCATTCCCACTACAGCCATATTGCCAATCCTTACAGTCTCTCTCATCTAAGGCTTTATAAATATGTCCACCTGAGCCCTTTTAATGTTTAAATTGAGGATTTCATGATGTACACAATACCCACTGCCATTTAAGGATGGCATTTAGTGGTGTATGACCTCTAACCTGTGGGTGTCCAGCTCCAGCAGGTAAATTTCACTTTAATTATTTTGGGGAATGGGGGTAAGGTGTATGAGGAGTAAGAGCAAAACCAGCATGGGCTCCTGGGATTCCATTTCTCATTTTCCGTACCCTACCCCTCCCCAAAGATTGTTCAGCCCCTCAAGAACATCTTGGCCGACAGGCTGTTGCAGAGATTCAGAGTAGGTGAGCAGTGGTGGAACTCTTTCTCTTTGTCTGTATCTCACTAACTGAATGCTAATGAGCCTTGTCCATCCCCTTACCACGCCCCCCTCCAATCCCCCTCCATTTAACCTACTCTTGGAGCTAAGTCTGACCCAGAGTGAATTCCTGTTCTTTAAACCAACACTTTGTGTTAAGTAATCAAGCTCACACTAAACCAATTGAAGTTAAGGTCAATACAAATAAAGTAGTGGAATGCAGAAAATAAAACACTTTGATGTTCAGTTGCTGTCACACAGTGTCAGGCAATCAAAGCTTGCTGCTTACCTAATCTCCTACTGTAACAGCACAGTGAGAAATGGAAGATTTCCACGGGGTTTGAGTATTAATGACCCTTTAGAGCTCAACTCTGTTTTCACCACAACTACAACATTACCTCAGCAGTGAACACAAAATCCAGTCCACATCGATGACACCAAAAACTCCACTGGTGCAATGAATGGTCATTACAGATTGACTGATTCTTGTTGCTGGAGAAAGTGAGGTCTGCAGATGCTGGAGATCAAAGTTGAAACTTTATTGCTGGAACAGCACAGCAGGTCAGGCAGCATCCAGGGAACAGGAGATTCGACGTTTCGGGCACAGGCCCTTCTTCAGGAATGAGCAGAGAGTGTTCAGCAGGAGAAGATAAAAGGTAGGGAGGAGGGACTTGGAGGAGGGGAGTTGGAAATGTGATAGGTGGAAAGAGGTCAAGGTGAGGGTGATAGGTCGGAGTAGGACGGAGGCGGAGAGGTCAAGAAGAAGACTGCAGAAGACTGCAAGAAAGTGAGGTCTGCAGATGCTGGAGATCAAAGTTGAAACTTTATTGCTGGAAAAGCACAGCAGGTCAGGCAGCATCCAGGGAACAGGAGATTCGACGTTTCGGGCACAGGCCCTTCTTCAGGAATGAGCAGAGAGTGTTCAGCAGGAGAAGATAAAAGGTAGGGAGGAGGGACTTGGAGGAGGGGCGTTGGAAATGTGATAGGTGGAAAGAGGTCAAGGTGAAGGTGATAGGTCGGAGTAGGGTGGAGGCGGAGAGGACAAGAAGAAGACTGCAGGACAGGAAGGCGGTGCCGGGCGGGAGGGACTCGGCTGAGACAAGGTGGGGGGAGGGGGGATGAAGAAACTGGTGAAGTCCAAGTTCATCCCCTGTGGTTGGAGGGCTCCCAGTCGGAAGATAAGACGCTCCTCCTCCGACCGTCGCATTGTTGTGGTTTGGCGGTGGATGAGTCCAATGACCTGCATATCCTCGGTGGAGTGGGAGGGGGAGTTGAAATGCTGTGCTACAGGGTGGTTGGGTTGGTTCGTCGGGGTGGCCCAGAGGTGCTCTCTGAATCGCTCCGCAAGTAGGCGGCCTGTCTCCCCAATATAGAGGAGGCCACACCGGCTGCAGCGGATGCAGTAGATGATGTGGGTGGAGGTGCAGGTGAATCTGTGGCGGATATGGAAGTTTCCTTTGGGGACTTGGAGAGAAGTGAGGGGGGAGGTGTGGGCGCAAGTGTTGCACCTCCTACGGTTGCAAGGGAAGGTGCCGGGAGTGGAGGTGGGGTCGGTGGGGGGTGTGGATCTGACAAGGGAGTCGCGGAGGGAGTGGTCTCTACGGAAAGCTGATAGAGGAGGGGAGGGAAATATATCCTTGGTACTGGGGTCTGTTTGGAGGTGGCGGAAGTGACGGCGGATGATGCGCTGTACATCCGCCGTCACTTCCGCCACCTCCAAACAAACCCCAGCACCAAGGATATATTTCCATCCCCTC
>NC_057718.1:18511436-18585446 GCF_004010195.1 Chiloscyllium plagiosum | reverse complement strand
CCCTGGATGCTGCCTGACCTGCTGTGCTGTTCCAGCAATAAAGTTTCAACTTTGATCTCCAGCATCTGCAGACCTCACTTTCTCCTCGAAGATTTCAACCTACTGCTAATCCTCTTACAAGGATGCTCTTCTCCTGCTGAACACTCTCTGCTCATTCCTGAAGAAGGGCCTGTGCCCGAAACGTCGAATCTCCTGTTCCCTGGATGCTGCCTGACCTGCTGTGCTGTTCCAGCAATAAAATTTCAACCTGATTCTTGTTGCTGCATTGTTCTCATTGTTTTTTGATGCCAATTGTGTACTTTGGTTTCAGGTCCAGCCATTGTTCGCCTAGTCTGCAACAACCAGCAAGTCCACATTAGAAATTTTATCTATTATGAATGGAGTCAACACTGAACTATCCTGGCCAGACTATCATCCCATTACATGGTAAACCGTGCAGTGTCAAATGATGCACATTTTCTTGAAACTCACAACTGCTTGGTTCACCACCCAACTCAAAGATAGTCAGAATTGCTGATCCATTTTATTATGTGAGTCACCAGGTTAACATTATATAAAATTGATGCACTCCCGCCTTTTACTTAAGACATTTTCTGCCCTGTCCCCAATGCATTCAATTTAAAATTGTCACATACTCACCATCAAAGTTCTCCTTAATCTCATCCACTTGCTTGTAAGTGTTCCCTCAGAGTTTTGTTTGGCCCCAGTGCCTTTTTCACCTCATGCATTCATCTGGGAATTACTGTTTGAGCTATTTATAACTGATTATGCACTCCTGGTTGGTCTCCCACATTC
Source organism: Chiloscyllium plagiosum (assembly GCF_004010195.1). Taxonomy (NCBI): domain Eukaryota; kingdom Metazoa; phylum Chordata; class Chondrichthyes; order Orectolobiformes; family Hemiscylliidae; genus Chiloscyllium; species Chiloscyllium plagiosum. The sequence continues at coordinate 18,584,651 of NC_057718.1, read as the reverse complement.
TACATTCTATAAATTTCAGGTCACCCAAACTCTCCTGCCTGTGTCCTATTTTGCAGCTGTGTTGTTCACCAATGACTCCATGCTCATTGATTCAGGATAAACAACGCCTTGCTTTAACATTCGCATCCTTGCTTTCAAAAGTGTTCCTGTCCCCATCTTCCCATCTCAAATAATGCTCAAAAAAACCCTCAAAAATGATTTGTGCTCCTATCTATAACCTCCGTCAGTTCTGAAGACTTATGTGATTTTAAGGTTCCTCCAATTCTCTTGATTATCCACCATATTAATCTTTCTACCATTGATAATGCAATGAAATGTGTGAGATTTATGACATTTTTGAAGTTGAAGGTATGAATATTCCAATTCGAATATATTTGGGACAGGGTAGCAATCTTCAACTGCCTAGGAACCAAATGTTGGAATTCCCTACTTAAACTCCTCCATTTCTTTACCTCCCTTTCCTCCTTTAAGCTGTTCCTAACATAAAGAGAAACCATAAATTATTTTAAACATTACACCTATTTGTTTAGTTTTTAAATGAACTTTGTTGGACAAAGTTATGGCCACCTCTGATCAGATGATGCAATTTTTGGCAAATTATAAATAGGACAGAGTTTAGACCATCATGTAGGCATTTCAGTCAAATTGCCCAAAGAAATAGCTGACTTTGTCTCCCCACCAGAACCAGAACAAAGGAGTGCTATTGAAACCTATCATGTCTGAAGTGGCACTAATGGATCATCATTTGTCTCATGCAATGAACAGTGGGCCTTGGCATAGCACTTATTCTAATTATAAGTGTGGATGTGCTAATAGCCACATTTACCTTCTGAAATGAATACTGAACCTTTGCCTAAAGGGATGGGATTCAATTGTTAAATTGAAAACTGACTCAGTTAGGAAGAGTCAAAAGCCAAAAACCTTTTCCTGGCCTTTGCAGAAGTTAGCTGTAATCCCAAGACAACATTGTTTCAGTCTGGCAAGAATCTAGTTATTGTTAACATCAAGCTGCTAAGAATGTAAGACCAGCTCAACAAGCCAGACTCTAGGCTGAACTAAGACTGCCTCAAGACTCAATCTCTGTGAAACCTTGTTTCTAAGATGAATCTTATATTGATCTAAAAAGTGGATCAACCTCATGTTGTGATTTCTTCAAACGCTGTTAAAAAGTGTCACAGAATCCTGCCTTCAGTCAACTACACCTGTCTGCATTCACATTCCAACAAAACAAAACCTCATTGGACATCACCTTTCTGGAATCAGACATAAAACAAATTAATTAATGTCTACATCTTTGATTTTTAAGTAATTCATCATTTTAAACTCTTTTTTTTCCCCCTTTTTTCCTTACGTATTTGTGTACATGTGTGTGTTGTGACAATTGTTCCCTTGGGTTGAATGCATGAATAAACCGTACTTCTGCTTTAACGTCTGCAAGCCATTTTAAAATTGGACTCAGTTTGGTTGGGGAGTTGGGATCACACCACAGCTTCTTTCAAAAGGGAAAATAAATAAGAACAAACAAGAATAAACCTACTTACAGACAAAGGTTGGAAACAAAACAATTCAATTTATCTCTTTCTCCTGTCTATAACACTCTATTATACTTACCTCTTTGACCAAACATTTATCACTGCCCCAATATCTCCTTATGTGGCTTAATCTCACATTTTCTTTCAAAACACTCCTGTGAAACTCCTTGGGTCATTTAACTATATTAAGGACTCTGTATAAACTCAAACTGTTATTGTATGGCATTCCTTTGTTCACAATTTTAATGTAGACATTATCCTCTTTGTTTTAAATGAGTTAAAATAGCTACACAAAGGAATGTCTGATGAATGAATGCTAAACCCTTGACCATTAATAATGTGAACATTATTTCTAGACTGCAGTATTATCTGTAGGAAATACAAAGACTTATTAACCACCACAATTTGCTTACTTAATCTGTGTGATAACTACATCATGGACTCGCTTTGCTAACTGAACTTTGGAATATGCTCTGTAAGATGTGATCGTTGCATGAGAACCTTTTTTGGCAACACCAGTCCAGTCTATAACTAAATAAGGAATGCTTCCAATTCTGAGAAGGTTGCTCCTCTGTCTCCATTCAGTACAATATGCCTCTCATATTATGCATGAGCTACTGTATTACTGTCACATACCAGTGATGTTCCAGGCCACTGTGCTGTTTGTTAATCTCTTACTGATTTAGTGGAGATCTACAAGTGGAGTGGTCAATCTCCAGGTAATCCTGTACAGTGCCTATAGGTGCCAATAAGTTACCCAGGTACTATGCCAGCTGCTGCTTTTGCTTGATATTTTCCTATATATGAACTTACAAGGGAAAAAAATACAGCTGATTCTAATTGGATCTGACTACAATATTGGACGGAATTCAGGTTTTTTCAGACTACTTGGATTTTGATCCAATTTGTAGCATTTGGACTTAGATTTTAGATTTGGCACTTGGCCTTGCATTGTAAGACATTACAATTTACTATTCATCGATTGCCCAGCATCAATTGCAATGACAAAATTTGCACCACAGTTCTAACACTTACAATTTTGATTGCTTTCCCTTTTTTTCAAAGAGTTGTTTGTTATACCATGTCTTGCAACATCAAAGATAAAGAATATACATGTTTTGTCACCAGGTTAATGTTGGTATCAGTTGGTGTTATCAAAGAAATCCAATAAACTGCATTCATAGGTAACTGGAGAAATTTTATGAAAGCATCCATCCATACTTTGCAGTTGAATATTCCTCCAGCTCAGAAGGAATAACAGCGGATAGGAAGCAGTTTTGTTAGATTTTTAAATTTTTGTTTTGCTGCTTGGGGACTCTATTAATATTGGATATGCAGCTCATTTTTTCTCTCCAAATCATTGTAAAGAAATTAATAAACCAATTGTATTTGACTCATGTGCCAGGCATACCAGGTCGGGATGGTAATTACAATTTTATTACAATTTTCCAGCAATCTCCAACAATAATTTTAATCAAAACCACTTGCAGTGTCTACATGCCTGGTGTTTCTCACCTTCACACTTTAGTTTGGTGCCATTATGTGATGCACCCTGTCAAAGATTCATTTGATACTTCTTATGACCTCAAGGTTGGCAGAGGTGTGGAATGTATTTGGTTGAAGTCTTTCAATCCAGGACATGAAGAGATATTAGTCCAACCCCACCGAATTTATACAAAGAACCTCCTCCAGCTGTGCAACTCTTGTCGGGCACTTGGATTGTCTTATCAAAAAGCATTTGGCACACTTGCATTCATTGCTCAGTAGAGAAGTTGGGAATTCATGTTGAGGTTGTACAGGACATTGGTGAGGCCTCTTCTGGAATACTGTGTCCAGTTCTGGTTGCCCTGTTATCAAGCTGGAGAGGGTTCAGAAAAGATTTACCAAGATGTTGCTGGGTATGGAAGGTTTGAGTTATTAAAAGAGGTTGGATAGGCTGAAACCTTTTCTCTGGAGCTTAGGAGATTGAGAGGTGACCTTATAGAAGTTTATAAAACAATGAGGGGGGGGTATAGATAGAGTTAATGAAAGTTGTCTTTTCCTAGGATGTGGAAATTCAATATTGGGGGCACATTTTTAAGATGAGAGATGTTTAAAAAAGACATGAGGGGCAATTTTTTTACACAGAGAATGGTTTGCGTGTGGAATGAACTTCCTGAGGAAATGGTTGATGTGGATACAATTACAGTGTTTAAAATACATTTGGATAAGTTTGAATAGGAAAGGTTTTGGTTTAGTTTGAGATTATGTTCGGCATGGACTGGTTGGATCTAAAGTTCTGTTTCTGTGCTGTATGACTCTATAAACACTAGCTAGCAAGAGGCTCTCCTGTACTGTGACCCTGAGAAATTAGAATTAGAACCAGATTCCCTACGGTTTGGGAACAGGCCCTTTGGTCCAACAAGTCCACACCAACCCTCCGAACAGTAACCCACCCAGACCCATTCCCATACTCTATATTTGCCCCTGACTAATGCACCTAACCTATACATCACTACGGGCAATTTAGCGTGGCCAATTGACCTAACCTGCACATCTTCGGACTGTGGGAGGAAACCGAAGCACCTGGAGGAATCCCATGCAGATACAGGAAGAACGCGCAAACTCCACACAGACAGTCGCCTGAGGCTGGCATTGAACCCAGGTCCCTAGCGCTGTGAACCACTAAGCCACTGCGCTGTCCATTTTTTCCTAACATAAAACATAGAACTTTACAGCACAGCATCAACTGTGTGTCCACTGTGGCTCAGTAGATAGTATTCAAGCTTGTGGTTCTAGGTTCATTTCACAGCCTAGGACTTGCGCACACACATCAAACCTGATGTTCCAGTGCAGCAATAAGGTTATGCTGTACTGGTAGAGGTGCAATCTGTTTGATGAGGTGTTCATCTAAGGCCCTGGACGTATGACTATTTTAGTGGAATGTCAAAGACCTGAGACAAGTTCTCAGGAAGACAAATAGAATGATCAACAGCATCTGTTACTGACCCGTTCCAGTGTCCCTCAATATATTTATTGGTTTGCCTTCTTGATCAGAAACATACCGAAATATGCTTTCCTTTGAGATAAAATGGTCAGTGCCTGCAGTGATCTGTTTATTTTTAGCAATATTCAAGACAAAATTAGTTTAAACTGTTGTGAGTTGTCTCTTTCTTCTTATTAAGTTCCAAGGGAACATGCTTTGCCTGTACCACAGCTATAGTTTTCATATTGATTTCTATTCCTGATGCAAACCTTAGGTGTTCCTATGACTGCAGTTGGTGTCTCATTTAGCTTCCAGCAATTAGCTTAGTAAATCCAGTCTTGCAAGCATATTATATATCACTTTTCGGTTCTTGACTTAAATGTTTTCCCAATTATTTGCTAAAACTAATATCTTCTTCATCCCCTATTCATCTAATTTCCTTGTTAAGTTGAATATGACCATTCCTCCACATGTAACAGTATGCATCAGGTATCATCGTTTTCTGCTAGAATCACTGATTCTCCAACTTTTAATAGCTGCTGTTCATCTAAGTCGGTCTTCAGGTTTCCTGAGTATCCCCTAAGGTGTAACACCTGCCCGTTTACTTCCTCCCACTTCACAATCCAAGGTCTCAACACATCTTCCAGAAGAAGCAGTGCCTTATCTGCACTTCACACAATCTAGCCTTCTGCATTCACTGCTCACAATGTGGTCTGCTCTACATCAGCGAAACAAAGTGCAAACTGGGTGACCACTTCGCAGAGCACCTATATCTGTCCGCAGAAAGGACCCTAAGCTTCCACTTGCTTCCCAGTTCAACACACCATTACGTTTTCTGACCAACATCACTGTCCCAGGCTTGCTGCAGTGGTCTAGTGAAGTTCAGTGCAAGCTGGAAGAACAGCATCTCATTATCAATTTGGGAACTGTGCAGCCTTTTGGATTCAATACTGAGCTCAATAATTAGGGCTTGAGCAACTTTTCTCACGCCTTCTCCCAACTCCAGATGCCAGGCCTTATCATTACATGGGTTATTACCACATACTACCCATTGTCAGCTACTAATGCTCCCCATTAGCAGTTATTCATTTCTCCAGACAGCGCACCCCCCCCCCCCCACACTGCATCCCCAAATAAAAACGATCTTTTTCCTAGCTTCCATCAGTTCTGAAGAAGGGTAAATGGATTCTCTCCACAGATGTTGCTGACATTTTCCAGCCAATTGGTTTTGTTCCTGAGGTATTGGTATATTTATTTTATGACTCTTGGAATCCCCAGAGATGACAAAGGTAGCTTTACATTATATGGCCCCTATCCCTTGTGGATGTTTCTAGCCAAGATTCTGAGTCAGTCATGTCTCAACTCAGTCCATTACACAAAACCAGGGAGACAAAAAGCATTCAGCTGAGGTGTAGGGTTATGTGCAAAGACACACTTCTTTTTGCAAAACTTACTGATATATTTTGGGAGTTAAGTGTCCAGGGCATATTGACAGTTGAAGGACATAAGTGCACAACGTAAATGAGGAGATTTCAGGTATGTAAGGGAGTAGTGTGACAGGTGGGTATATAAGCCTTGTGGGTGAGGTTGTTAGGTAGCAGGTGGGTGAAGGGGGTTTGAGTGCTAGGTGGGCCCAGTACCATGTGGATAAGGGGGGGGTTGGGTAGCAGGTGCATGAACGGGGTTGTGTGCCTGGTGGGTACAGTGCATTGTGGGCAAGGGGGCTAGGTAGCAAGTGGGTGAAGGGGGTTTAAGTGCAAGGTGGGTCCTGAGGAAGAGCCAGGGATGCAGATTGGGTGACATCTGGAGGTGCAATTTTGAGTCCAACCAGACTGGATTGGGTTGGTTTAGTCTAGTGGCGTCACCTCCAGCAAGGCTTTCCTGGGGTGCTATCAACTCCAGCAGGATCTGTAGTGAGGGAAGGTGTGGGGGTGTCAGTTCCAGCTCGGCTGGACAAGGGTCATGTGAGGTTCATGGTCTTACTCCAGGCAGTGTGGGGAATGAGATGCAGTTAAGGGAAGAATCAATGATGAGTCAGTGGGTCAGTTTAATAGTTATCTAGGAGCTAGATTAGGTGTATAACATTTCTCGTATAACTATTCAATGTAAGTGAGTCAGAACTCTCCAAATTATCTGACTTTAATATATATTATGGAGGGTTCCAGAAGCAGGGAAAATTCAACAGAGAAGTCCCAGGGAATCAGTCGCATCAGGGACCTGATACACAACCCCAATCTACGCTGTTCCAATAACTCTTTGGCAATCAGAATATTTGGCCACTATTTTGGAATTCTTCTGTAATCATCATTTCCCTCAGTTCTCAAACATATTTCTCTAACTTCAGTGATCAAAACCACTGATCACGTAACATTCCTTTTTGTTTTGCAAAGTCTGCAATTGTTTGATCTTAAAGTCATGAATTTTAATTAATAAGCTGCGGGAAAAAGCTCGTGAGCCTTGAATATTGCTTTTTTAAAACTGTTTCATAGTCTGTAGATTGCTCTGCTAACAAACTGACACACAGATTCATAGCTACATTTGTCAAAACACTCTGTAACATTAAGGCCCGAACACCTTTCAACCACTTTGTCTTCTCAGCTACCTTTTCAAATGAGGTGAGATATCTTTCCACTCCATCCATCCTTTGTACGTTTAGGCATTCAATGTACATTTCTAGTTAATTCAAATGCTTCATTGGAATCAGAACTATCCACAGAAATACTCTCCCTGCTTTCTTTCTTTACTCTAAGCTTTTCCCTCGTCTGATTTCAGGTTTTTAAAATTCAATTTCTTTCTCTTTCTCTCTCACACTCCTCATTCTCCAACTCAGACTTTCATTTTCCAAGTTCTCTTTTCCCTACTTTTTACAATATTTATTTTTGTAAAAATACACATGACAGTAAATCGTTATTTTATCTTCGCCAGTGGCTTTGGGCCTAAAACACATACATGTACAGGTTAGGAGCAGGTGTATAGGCCATTTGGTCCCTCTAGCCTGCTTCACCATTCAGTCTTTCGATTGTGGTCATCACCCATTTTCTAAGTATTGCCTTTGACTCTCTTCTTGGTGAAGAATCTACCCACATCTGCCTTTAAACTATTCAATGACCTCACTTACTCTGCTCTCTGTGCACAAGGATTCCTCTTCAGTCAATTTAAATACAATGGCAGGCACAATAAGAGGTCTATAAGGGAACTGAGGCAAATGTCTCAACAGGCAGCAGCAGCTTCTGACCCCAGTAGGCGAGAGAATTCTTTGAATACTAAACTTGAGAGAATACATTGGTGATGTTAAAACATTTGCACAGCATTCTATTAAGACAGACCTAAATTGTCACTGGGAAGAATACTCTTGATGATAATTCCAAGCTGGCAGGCAGCCTGTGAAGGTTACATTTGTTTTGGAATTTTAATTTGTGTCAGTTGGAGAAATAGAGAGGCAGCATTAAGTGATAATATCACACTGAAGTACAGCTCGTCTCTGTGTTTTGCTGGAGAGAGAGAAAGGCACCCAGCTGTTAAACAGATGGATGCAAAAGAAAAGTTATTTATCAGCACCAATGCATGGATTTCTAATGAAAATGATGGCTTTGAACTGCAGTGTAATCAATACAACAAAATTAATTGGATAGAATCGAGCACGCAGGGCGCTGCCCAGATAAAGACATGCAATGATTTCTACCAAACACTTCTTTATCATTTTAGGTTGAATAAATATACTTGAAGATTAAGGCAAGAGACAGGTAATTGTGATAACATTGCACTATGAATAATGGAAGGAAAATAACCAGCAGGGTCAAATCACACATCCCACTGTCATTTGTTCTTTTTATCACTTCTGCTCAAAGCCAGGAATTCCAGAATGTAAACAGACCTTCCCCTCAAACACTCCCCAGTGATGGCCAGGAATTCATATAAAGCCACTGGGTCTTTAATATTTGCCTTAGTGACTGGGTGTTGTTCTGGCACGGTTGCATCCTTGCAGCATTCTCACTGCTTGATAACATGTGGGACAAATGCAAAGGGTTTATATTTTTCATTTTTGCCTTTAATAACCTGCTTCATTCTTGACATTTATTTCAGCAGCATCATGAATTTGGGGAAATTCATCATCTTGCTCAAAAGAATAATAGAGATTAACTACTACTGCTTGCAAAGGAAAAAGGTCAGGGTAAGCATAAAGCAGAAAAAACCCACATAATACTCACCTCAAGCTTTCCAAAGGGGGAAATTATATCCAACAACATTATAATAAAGTCCTGAGCAAACCTCTTCCCTTTCTTTACAAGTATCTAGCATTAATGAATACTCAGTTCATCTGAGTGGGTTGAGGTGATATGGCTAAGTCTCCTGTCCAATGATTGAATTATTCTGTGTTTGATTACATGAGTCTGTTTATATTTAATGCTCATTATGCTCGATTGATTAAACCTGAGTGTAGATTCAGAGTAAAACAAACCAACAAATAATGGCTTGCAAGGGCAGGAAAAAAAAAGATAAACAGGAGATTAGAGCCCGGGTGTCCTTGGAGAAGGAGCTCCTGTCCAATGATTGAATTATTCTGTGTTTGATTACATGAGTCTGTTTATATTTAATGCTCACTATGCTCGATTGATTAAACCTGAGTGTAGATTCAGAGTAAAACAAACCAACCATGGAAAGAGGGAAAAGTCAGAGCTGGAGCATGGAGCAAATACTTTAAAAATTGTGAACCAAACCTGGTGCATACACAGAAATTATGGTAATCTCTGCATCAGTTGAGCTATAAAATATGTGATATTAAGTGGGAAAAATGATTTTAAAATTGCTGACTTACATCATAGACTGCATATGTTCACCCCACAAGTAAATAGGTGTTCCTCTCAACGTAAAGTCTGGTCAAATGATCAAATTCTATTGAGGTTTGTCCAATTTTACACCAACTTAAAGACTAAAACGAAGCATGAGGCATCATGGTGGCTCTGTGCTTAGCACTGCTGCCTCATAGTGCCAGGGACCTGTGTTTAATTTCACTCTCTGGTGATTGTCTGTGTAGAGTTTGCAAGCTCTCCCTGTGTCTGCATGGATTTCCTCTGGGTGCTCCAGTTTCCTCCCACAGTCCGAAGGTGTGCAGGATAGGTGAATTGACCATGCTAAATTGCCCATCGTGCCCACGGATGTGGAGGCTAGGTGGGTTAGCCATGGGGAATGCAGGGCTATTGAGATAGGTTGCGTATGAGTGGGAGGCTCTTCAGAGGGTTGGTATAGACTCAATGGGCCAAATGATCTGCTTCCACACTGTAGGGATTCAATTATTCTAAAATAGGATTGATTGATCAGGAAATATATTGGAGAGTGAACTTCAGACTATTGCTTCTTCCTGTATGGCTGACTCAGAGTACAAATGGCTGAGACCTGACCATAGTCTGGCTGCCTCATCACATCTCATTTTCTGCTTGGGGACCCTGCAAGTTTTTGGACTCAATATCAAGTTCAATACTTTTAGCACCTTCTCTCATGTCCTTAATCCCGCACATCAGGACTTGTCATCACATGGGCTGCTACTACAAAAAAAAATGAATGTCAGCCACTAATGGTTCTCATTAACAGCTACTGATTCTCCCAGGCTGACCCATATCCATGTCTGCCCAAACACTGTTCTCTCTGGGCTCTATCTCCATTTATTGGTTACTCCTCCCCCTCCCCTCACCTCATCGTCAACATATACTGTATATCACAAACCTTTCTTAGCTACAATCAAATCTGAAAAAGGGTCAGTACCCAAGTCATTAATCTGCTTTCTCTCTACAGATTTTGCCAGACCTGTTGAGTTTTTCCAGTAACGTCTGCTTTTGTCCCTCATCACCTACTTGCCTGCCACAATCAGACTGTGGTCGAATAAGAACTGGATAACTGGGAAGACCTTGGAGAGATTTAAACATTTTCTTTGTAAATCCAACAAGTAGAATGCCAGTTTATTGCACAAATGGTCCCCAGATCCACAGAAGCAGGTCAGTTCTGCAGCACAGTTAGTAGAATTATTAGCAGTAATTTGAAGCTGGCCTGTGAGACCCAGTATCACATGGATATCTGCTGGAGTTACTATTAATAACCATGATTTTTTTTGTCGAAATGTCAGCACTTACATCACATCAATGCAGTATTTTTCTTCCAAAAAATACAATTTTCTGGAAGTTCTGAATTGTGAGAGCTCTTACCTCTGTAACGGAGAGGCAGGGGATGCTGATCATAATCTGCAAATACTTTCCAAAATGTAGTGATCAAGAGGCATCATTTGGCTTTGCTAAAGATGCTGAAACAGATCAATTTGAGTTATAGAGTCATACAGCATGGAAACAGACCCTTTGGTCCAACTCACCCGTGCTGACCAAATTTGCCAAATTAAACTAGTCCCATTTACCTGCGTTTGACCCATATCCTTCTAATCCATTCCTATTCATGTACTTGTCCAAATGTCTTTTAAATGTTGTGATGTTCCTCCACTTCCTCTGGCAGTTCATTCCATAAGTGAACCACTCTTTATGTGAACAAGTTGCTCCTCAGATCCCTTTTAAATCTTTCTCCTCTCACCTTAAAAATATGCTCTCTAGTTTTGAACTCCTCCACCCCAGAGAAAGCATCTTTGCTATTCACTCTATCCATGCCCCTCGTGATTTTACAAACCTCTATAAAGTCACCCCCTCTGAATCTCCAATGCTCCAGTGGCAGAAGTCCCAGCTGATCCTTGATAACTCAAACCCTCCAGTTCTGGCAACATCCTGGTAAATCTTTTCTGAACCGTCTCAAATTTTATAACACCCTTCCTATAGCTGGATGACCAGAACTGTAAACAGTACTCCAGAAGAGGCCTACCAATGTCCTGTTCAACGTCACCATGACATCCCAGCTCCTATACTCAGTGGTCTGTGCAATGAAGCAAATGTGCTAACTGCCTTCTCAACCACCCTGTCTACCTCTAACTTTCAAAGAACTATGTATCTGAAACCCTAGTTCTCTCATTTTGACAACCCTCCCCAGGGCCCTACCATTAACGGTATAGGTATGGCATCGAGTTCATTTCTGCATTTGTTTTCTTACTTCACTCTCAGTTCTTTGTTTAAGGACAGTATGTGTGCACGTGTATACACAAAACAGATGCCAGTTGATGGGAATCACTATCAGTAGCTGATCTTTTGCACTCTATTTCCCAGGTCAGAATGGGAAATAAAATCCTTCTCCACCGGGGAATGACTGTAAACAGCCAGGACCCACATGACTTTCTGCAGCACGGCAGTAGCCTTCTGTCACAAAGCTGGTCTCTTTTTTCCTAAAATGCTGATACTTTTCTCAAGGATACCGTGTCTTTGATCTTTTTCAGAGGGGTCATAAAACCCTCCCGGCTCCGAGGTGGCTTTTTTGGTACAGAAATGAAAGAGGATTTTGAGAGTCCTTTTGTTTATATGTAAACATGAGACTTCAGGCCAAAGTGGTCATGTTTTAGAAGTGACCTGTACAATGAAAGGGGAGTGGTCCACTCTCTAGCTGAGCAGTTCAGTCCTGAACTAATTAGGTGTTCAGCTGCTTGACTCTCTCTCCTTCTGCTCTTCAAACTTCAACCTGTAAGCTTTTGTTTCATTTTTACTGTGTTTCAGGTGTTTGCTTATTGGGATTGTTGTGCATATTCAGAACAGCGTAATTAAGTTTTGTTTGGACAGACTGAGTTCTGTAGGGGTTCTTTATTCTGTTCTTTGTGTTTAATTGTGTAATTTTGTAAATAAGCTTTTGCCTGTTTAAAATCTGATAGTCAACCTAGTAAACTTACTCTGGGTAATTTTCACTGTATACTTACCAAAACAAACTGCAAAGTTATGGTCTTGCTGCCTGCTTAAGAATGTTTTGAGTGGTCTGGTGAGAAATCCATGATGAGAAATCCTTCCCTATTGACCAGATCCCACAAGTGAATAAATTTTTCCCCAGCCCATTTTATTCTCAGGATTTATCTCAGGGAGCTCAGGATCCCAACATCAGGCCTAATTGGAGGTCAGAGCCCCGCACAGTCATTCATGCGACTTTCCCCTAAATTCCTGATGAAATGTTTATGCCCGAAATGTCACATCTCCTGCTCCTCAGACGCTGCCCAACCTGCTGTACTTTTTCCAGCATCACTCTTTTCAACTCTGACTCTCCAGCATCTGCAGTCTTCACTTTCTCCCTCTTTCCCCTAAATTGACCAATTAGTGGCCAGAGAACAGTGAGGGAGCAGGTGCCTTCATTTTAAACCAAAGTTTTGCCTTCCTATTGACCTTTTCACATCTCCATCTTACAACCCAGCATAACTACTTACTGTGTGCAATTTTCTGCTCATTCCTAATAGTCACTCTAATAATCATTCCTAATCAAGCATCTGAAAGGGTTAATACAGATGACTGCCTTAAGCATCACATATTATGATAATAGAGTATAGATTTGTAAGCAGAACACTTAGAGACATAGAAACTGGGAGCAGCAGGAGGCCATTTAGCCCTTCAAGCCTGCCTGGCTATTCAATATAATTATGTCTGATCCTCTATTTCAATGTCATATTCTCGCTTTTTCCTGATAAATTTCTAGGTTTTAAAGACAATAAGGGTTATCTATCTCTTCCTTGAATTAGCCTCCACAGCCTTCTGTGGTAGAGAATTCCACAGGTTCACTACACTTTGAGTGAAGAAAACTTGCTTCATCTCAATCCTAAATGGTCTACCCCATATCTTGAGATTGTATCTGCTGGTTCTAGACTCCCCACCTACAGAAAACATTCTCCCTGCATCTAATCAGTCCAGCCTGTTAGAATTTTTTACATTACATTTAGATTCCCTCACATCCTTCTGAGCTCTACTAGATACAGACCAAGTCAAACCAATCTCTTCTTGTTGAACTGTCCTGACATCCCTAATATTAGCCCAGTGCATGTTTGCTGCACTCTTTCTATGGCAAGTATATCCTTTCTTAGATAGGGAGACCAAACATTGCAGACAATACTCCAGGTGTGGCCTCAATAAGGCCCTGTATAACTTCAGAAAGACATCCCTATGTCTGAACTCAAGGACCTCAAAGGATTAAGACCTAACATCCGGATCTTCTCAAAAGCTTTCTAACAACGCTCATACAATGTTGGCCCTTATTTCAAGGGGGTTGGAGTATAAGAGTAGGGAAATCTTACTGCAGCTGTACAAGGTGCTGGAGACCACTTCTGGATGACTGTGAGCAGTTTTATCCTATAATTTAAGGAGAGATGTTATTTTGTTAGATTCAGTTCAGAGAACATTCACCGGGAAGACCCTGGTATGGAAGGATTGCCTTTTGAGCAAAGGCTGAACAAGTTGTGATTCTAATCATTGGACTCTACTCAAGAGTGAGAGGTAATCTTACTGAAACATATACAATTCTTATCTAACTTGTCAGGGTAAATGCTAAGAGGATGTTTCCCCTCATGGGAGAGTCTAGGACCAGAGGGCATAGTCTCAGAATAAAGGGATGCCCATTTAAGACAGAGAAAAGGAGAATTTCTTCTCTCTTGCCACAGAGCACTGTGGGAGCAGAAACCTTGCATATATTTAATGGTAAGATAGATAGATTCAATAGGGCAATCAAGAGTTACAGGGGAAATGCAGGAAAGCGGACATGAGGAATATCAGATCAGTCATGACCTTATTGAATGGTGGAGCAGTCTTGAGAGGCAGAATGGCCTACTCCTGTTCATATCTCTGATGGCCTTATGGTCTTGTCATATTAATGTTATCTGTAACTAGTTGCTCACATGAAGCTCATAAAGGTCTGGACAAGGCTATGGCGAGATATGTGACAGTATCACTCAACGTGTCCAGCGAGGCCATTGCAACATCATAATCATCTTGCTACATCTTTTATGCTTTTGACAAGAGGCATGGAGAGTTTCTTGCTAGGCAATGGTGAATTAAAGCCTCTTAAATGTCTTGTTAGCAGCCCTCCTCATCTCAGTAAGCTTCCAATCTTACCAAATGCTCCAAACTAACTAGACAGTAACAAATTATTATTTGTAATGAGGGCACCCAATGACCTCAGCTTGCTACTTGCTCCAAGGGACCTCCAGGTTCAATATTGGCACTAACATCTCAGGGAATGTTCTATGGACACTAGCCATGTGCAACCAAATTCCAAGGACATTGGCATCCGACATGTGCCAACTTCCAAGAAACCTCATGGCAAGTCTCTAATCTATAGTGATTGTAATGAGGTCGGCAAGTGGACCTCATGGAAATGAGTTTCCTGACTGGGGCTGTTAATCTGGCCCAAACAGGCAGCCCTGGCTGACAGATATAAACAGGAGGGTCAGAAGTTTTGTTCCTCTGAAAACTGGCTCTGAGGGAACTGGATCAGTGTCAAGGACTCTCCACGTGTAAAGAAAGGATGACTTGGTGACGGGATACTGGCCTCTGTGGAGTTATTTCAAATCCACTTGCAGGAAGCTTCTACACTTCAAAGCTTCATGTTGGAATGCACTAGCAACTACCATTGTAATGCTGCAGCAAGGGCACTGTGCACTTATGGGCCAGACCAGGCTGCAATTCCAAATGATTCGCTTGCTGTCATAGTGCTCGCTCACTCTGTGCTTACCTGGATGTTTACAGCATCTCTGCCTTGCATTTATGTTATTGCATTTTGCCCCTCAGACAGAGCTGCCAGGCTCGTATTACTGCTGCACCAAACAAAAACAGAAATTGCTGGAGAAACTCTGCAGGTCTGGCAGCATCTGTGGAGAGAAAGCACAGTTAATGTTTTGACTAATCCATGGTCCATCCTTCACCACAAACTACTAGAATGCACAGGATTGGTGGTACGTCTTGATGTGAGGTACCCAGGTCTTACCATCATTATTATTGCATGATGAGCAGTAATGTGGGTTTGAACAACACCACAAAGAGACCAGTGGTAAGAAGAATCTGAAAGGAGAGGAACAGAGAAATTTCTGCAAAAGTATGAGTTACTAGAGTACGTGCATACACCTTTAAGAAAGGAGAAGCTACTCAGTAAGCAATTGAAAGTGTTTAAATGGACATCAGTGAGCACAGGGACATCAGTGAGCACAGGAACATGTAACAGCTGGCAGCTGCACTCTGAAGCAAAACAGCAGCCAGTCCTGGGATGAGAACCCAGTTTCTGTTAGGAATAGTCACACCTGGGCAGTAAAAGTGCAGATCTGAGTCCCAATCTTGCAGAGAAGCTGATGATGTTGGACTCCAGCTCTAAGCTAAGTCTCTTAGGGAAAGGGTAGAGAACAATGATGGAATCCTGGGCTGAAATTTAACATAAGGGAGAAAGAAAGTACTTAACATTAAAAAGAATATTGTTATCACTGTAAATGATGCTAGAACAAGCAACAGAAAACTTCTTAACCATGGTGCCATAACATAAAATCTTATTGAAAGTGGCAGTATTAGATTTGAGAAGATTTAAACCAAACAAGTGATTTTGAAGAATTGTTTTTTTACAAAAATGAAAGATAGAACATGTAGTGCAAAAAAGAATGTGTGATGCCAGCAAAAGAGAAACGCTCCATTTTGTTCAAAATGGTTGGAATCTTACCAGGAAGAAGCAAAAGGTGGGATTCCTAGAATCTGGAAGTTTATTCTAATTGACCAGAACAAAGTATTTAACAGGCTTTACAAACTTTGAAACACTTACAGGAGTCTTAAAAGTTTTATTAAAAGGATATTGTAACAGATAGTAATTTAAGGCTCTAAACAATTCTCAAAACACAGGTGCTTTCCAAGAAAAAGAATATGCTGGAATCAGTAAATTAATATAGAACAACAAGTAAATACAATTTATTAGAAAAATGTATCATAGTTCAACAGTGGGACAGAATTAACAAAGACTGCTTTTAGAAATAAAATGGAAATGAAAGTTTGAGTAGGTTGGGCCTGTACTTGTTGGCTTTGAAGAATGACAGGTGACCTTAATGAAACCTGTGAGATTCTTAGGGGACATGACAGAATGGATGCTGAGAGGTTGTTTCTTCTATGGGACCTCCTAGAACTAGAGGGTATAATCTCAGAGTAAGATGAGGGGGAATTACTTCCTTTAGAGGGTAGTAAATCTGTGGAATTCTTTACATTGGAGGGCTACACCATTGCATATATTCAAAGCTGACATGGATAGATGTTTAATGGGTAAGGGAATTGTGGAGTATGGAGAAAAGGCAGGAAAATGAAGTTGAAGATTATCAGATAAATTATGATTTCACCAAATGGCAGAGCAGACTCAATGGCCTGAATAGCCTACTTCTGCTCCTATGCCTTATTGACTGAACTTTTTTAGATTAATGAACACCTTACTCAGTTAAATTTGATATGGGGTGAGTATAACTGCCTTATTGAATTGGAAACCTTATCTAAAACACATAAAGTTCCAGCCTATGAAGTTGTAGGTACAGTCGCGCAGGCGAAAAGCTCCTCAGATTAAAGAAATGAGGGGAGTTTCACTCCAGCAAATAGAATACCAGGGCTTTGAGAATGTATATGTCATCTAGAGCCAACAGAGCTAACTGGTGAGTAATGATGTGTGCTTTGCCCTCCACAACCCGCAATTCATTGATGTCATTCAACCACTTCATAAAAAGCAATCATCAATAGTCCTGGGAAATCACAACCAGGGGATGATTCCATAGGCTCTCCAAGACTAATAGCTGAACCTGAAAAGAAGACTGAACCTTCAGAAATCAATTATGTTGTTTCAAGCAGCAGAAATGCTTATCAGTTTCACACAATCAGTATGGAAGAAACCATTGATTTCACAGGGCTACAGAAAATGTTTCCCATCCCTCAAGCCACTGAATAATTCTCAGGGGATAAATGTCAACAAAACCTGAGAGATGACAGCCAACCTGTGTTGCTAGAATTAAGCATTGCAGTCCAGTTGAGACTATTGAAGAACATTTAATTACATAAGACTTGACATCCCAACAATCTGCTATACATGGTGCTGATAAAGAACAGTCAATACCACTGAAGAAGGGCTTATGCCCGAAATGTTGATTCTCCTGCTCCTTGGATGCTGCCTGACCTGCTGCGCTTTTCCAGCAACATATTTTTCAGCTCTGATCTCCAGCATCTGCAGTCCTCACTTTCTCCCACTGAAGACATGAATGCAAAAGAAATCTTCTATACCAGGCAAAAAAACACAGACCATGATAGAGAATGTCAATAGCACCAGTCTCTTGAGAGGGACCAGTCTGGTACATGGTATTGAAGCTAAAAGCACTTCTTTCATCCATACAATTGTCTTCCATGAAGGACATTGATGAGATCAAACATCCTCCAGATAAGGTAGTAGACTGCCGGCAGCAACATCAACAATCAACCAACTCCTTAATGAAAGAGATTCATGTGATAAAAATTCTCCAAGGTAGGAATAAAAGAATGATCAACATCTTCCAGCCAATGACCTACTGGTCTTTCATGTCCAAAATGAACACATTCTGAAAGAACAGTCAGCTAAGTAAGGATGTTGTGCTTCAGTTATACAGAGCCACTTCATCGAAAGGAGAGGATGTGAGAATATTGCCTGCGATGGAAAGTCTCAGTTATGGCAGAGGCTGGGTTTGTGTTGTTTAGAGTAGAGGAGGCTGAGAGGGGATCTAATTGAGGTATACGAAATTATGAGAGGCAAAGATAGGGGACATTGTGAGAATCTGATCCGCGTGACAGATGTGTGTAAGACCAGAGGACGTGAGTTTAAGGTGAGGAGTAAATGGGTTAGGAGGAGATTTGGGGGTTTCTTTTATCCATGAGGTGGTAGAAATACGGCATGTGTTGCCAGAGAGAGTGGTGGAGGCACATACTCTCACAACATTTAAGAAGCATCTGGGTGAGCACTTAAAATGCAAGGGCAATAAGTAGACTATGGACCAAGTGCAGGTAAATGGGATTAGTGTGGACTGGTGTTTGTTGGTTGGCAAAGACAGCGGCGCTAAAGGGCCTGTTTCAATGCTCTATGACTCAATGGTGAGATGCCTTTTCAAACACTATGTGCAGTTTTGGTCTTCTTATTTAAGGAAGGATGTAATTCTATTGGATGTAGTTCAGAAGAAGTTTCCCAGATTGATGCCTAGAGTGAATCGGTTGTATTTTGGGGAAAGATTTTACAAGCTAGGAATGAGTCCACTAGATGTTAGAAAAGCAAAGGTCACTTGATTGAACTGCACAGGATCTTGAATGGTATTGACATTGGGACATGGAAAGGGTGCTCCCCATTTGGATCAGTTCAGAACTAGGGGCCACTGTATGAAAATTTAAGCGTGGCCCTTTCAAGTCTGTAATGTGGATTTTGTTTTCTCTCAAAAGGTTGTGCGAACTTGGAATTCTCTGCCTCAGAAGACAATGGAGGCAAGCAGGATCATTAAATATTTTGAAGGTTGATAGATTCTCATTAGATAAAGGTATTAAAGGCTATCAGGGATACATAGGAATGTGGAATATGAGTCATAAACAGATTAGCCATGATCTCAGGGAATAGCCAAGTATCCTTGAGGGGCTGAATAGTTTACTTCTGTTCTTATTTGCTATGTTTGTATGGTCTTAGGACCATTGACACAAAATGGATGGGTGAGGGGGTGGGGATGTACTTTTGATAGTAGTCATGTCTATTGTGTAGACCAACAAAGAGCCATTCGTGCAAAGAAAAACCAGCAACAAGATGAATGACAAAATTAACTTTTCTATTAGTGGAGGACTCAATGCAATGCTTCCTTATTCTTGATGTTTCAATTTAAATTATAGAAACAAAAACTCAAAGAACTGAGGATGTTGCAACAATTGCAACATTTAAAAGGCATCTGGATGGGGATATGAATAGGAAGGGTTTGGAGGGATATGGGCCAGGTGCTGGTAGGTGGGACTAGATTGGGTTGGGATATCTGGTCGGCATGGATGGGTTGAACTGAAGGGGATGTTCCCTTGCTGTACATCTCCATGACTCTATGACTCTATGTTAGAAATCAGAAACAAAAACACGTTGTGGGAAAAATTTAGCAGGTCTGGCAGCATCTGTCGAGAGTTTACATTTCGGGTGACCTTTCTTCAGGATGGGTTTTCTAGCTATTTCCATGTAAATTATAAGTTTTTAATGGATCTTGAATGTACAGCTCTCTGGAGTCTTGGAGTAGAATTCGGTCAACTAAGCCAAATTGGTAGCTAATTGCAAGTGAAAATCTTCAATATATAAAAATGGTGCCAATACAAGTAGTAACCAGAGAAAATCTTGCATCCTAAACTGAACATTTTTTCAATGTGAACACTGACTGTGTGTTGAAGTAAATTTGTACAAGCATTTGTTTGCTTTCAGTTACCCTGTTGTAGCAACTTCAAGCAGATGACTTTGCTCCATTAGTAATCATTTCTCATTTTCATTAATCTTCACGTCACTGTCGCTTACGTGAGATGACTAGATTGGGTGCCAAAATCATACTTGGTTGGCATCAGATTGACAATGTCAAAGTCTGATTCACTTTGAGACCTTGACAGGAGTCAGTGAGAGGAATCCTTTACCTCTGTGATTCAAACTTTTGCAAATGCAATTGAGACTCAAAAGCACAGGCAGTCACTTCATTAAAGCAAGACTCAAGTTCTTATGATGCTGATGCATTCATGCACAGGAATTCAGAACAACTGATGAGTTATTGCCTTAACAGACTGAGCCTGACAACATGTTTCATAACGGCTGTTACGCAACAACAGAAGAGCCTTCATAAAGCCTCAGAAGCTGAGCACAGTTTGGACACAGACACGCACTCCATCATTTACTAAAGAAATTGAGTTTGCACATCCTCTGACTTCAAAAGCTATCCTGTCTTTGATGCCAGAAATATTGATTCTTTTTATGAACTTGAGCACAAGAAATTTGGAGCATTTGTCAAAGATTTAACTAAAGTTGCAGAGGACATCATTTTTTCTGCAGCCCATCATATCTCTTGAAAATGTCACAAAGCATTTCACCCATGATGAATTATTCTGATATGTAGTGATATGCACAAATATACAGTAGTGATACTGAAGCTATGTCTTAGTGTCTTTCTTCATTAAGTTAATAGTTGACTAATATTCATTGAATGTATCACTTGAATCTTAGAGTATTCAACTTCTGACCTTAACTAATGCTACCTTTGTGCCTGTACCTGCTATTCACAGAAGCTTTTATAAAATCACTTCTGGTTTTCCAACTTCACTACATGATCTTTGCACCAAACCCTTTTCAATCCTGACTACTATAAAAATGAAACCATTTTAAAGACTGCCTTGTCCTTGTACTTATTCTGCAACCATTACCCACTTCCTCCCTGCCTCTTTCAATTGACTCACCAACCTTACCATCCCAGTACTTTTTAATTTAATTCTTTAAATGAGGTGGTAGTATTACTCATATGGCCACTATTTGTTGCCCATCCCTAACTGCCCTGAAGGAAATGTGGGAGAGATGCCCTCTTGATGTGCTTTGATTTATCTCTAAAGCCATTTGATATAACTAATGGCTGTCTGGGCCATTCACAGGAGGTAGTTCAGAGTCAACCATATTGCCTGGAGTCACAAGTAAGTCAGGTCAGATAAGGATAGCAGATTTCTTTCTCCAGAAAAGACACTGGCGGACTAGATTGATTTAATTAATGACTGTTTCAATTACTCAAATCAAAATAAGAAAAGTCTCATTTTCCCATTAGAGACAGATGACTGTTGGTGAGTTATATCTGAGGGTCACCACACCTCAGATGAGGGGCCAGGTTGGGAAGACAGTACTTTCATGATAATCTCAGTCAGTATGAGAATTGTCTCTGTCACTCTGCATTGTAAACCAGCTATCCAGCCAAATGAACTAACTGACCCCCAGTTCAAATCAAAGAATGTTGTTTTACCCTATGGCTTTATGACATGATGCACCTCAGTCTCCAAGGTGCTCAACAATTTCCAAAGGCCTATCATCTTTTGTAGTCTTTTCTGAAAAGAACTTTAACAGGTTAAGCAGTTCTGTTGGGGTACTTACAGAAACAAAATCAAACAGTTATTGGAAACTTACACACTTGGAACAGAATTGTGTTGATCTAAAGTCTGGAGTGATGATGCACTCCAACCTAACTATCCCGTCTAGATATTTTCTAATAAACTTATGGAGCGGGTGGAACTTGAACCTAGGCCTCCTGGCCCAGATATTGGGGCACTACCACTGTGCCACAACAACCTTAATCTTTCTTTCCATGCTGAGTCGAAGGGCCTATCTAATTAGAGGACAGGCATGCATTGAGTCTTAATGTGAAAAGGCACGCAGCTTACATAACAAGATACATTTTCTTGCATGATAGCAATAGATAAAAGTTACATTGGCTCGTGAGGCACAATGACAAAAACTGTCTGGAGTCAATGATGAGACATCTTTCTCCATCTTCCCTGAAAGACTGTGTGATGTTTCAGATAGGATGGAGCTTAATGCAGCTTCAAAATTAACTCTTTCAGAACCATTGCCTTATAAAGCATCTCACCTTATTTATCATACAGAAAATCTCACATTTAAGCCTGTTTATGTTTAGCCAGCTGCCAATCTTCTATCCATACCAGAATGGTACTCCAATGCCACAAGCTTTTATTTTCTAGAATTACCTTTGACCTATCACCTTAACAAATCCTGACTTGAAATCTAAGCACAGTACCTTTACTGATTTCCCTTTAGTCACAGCACATAACTTCCTCAAAGAACTCCAATTAATTGGTTAAACACCATTACCCTTTCACAAAAACAAGTTCACTCTGCCTGACTTCCATGAATATTTTATGTGCCCTGCCATAATAACTTTGATAATAGAGGCTTTCAAAATAGCTTCTAACATTTTTCTTATGACAAATGTTAAGCCAAGGAGCCTGCAGTTTCAATCTCTCTGTCTGATTTTCTCTTTGAATAAAGGAATTTTATTTGCTACTTCCCAATCTAATGGACCCTGATCTAAATCCAGGGCATTTTCGAAAATTAAAACCAATGCATCAATTATCTCACTAGCCACTTATTTTAAGAAGTTAGGCTGCCATCCATCAGGACCTACCAACTTGTCAAGTTGCAGTTCCAACAATTTAGTCAGTTCCACTTCCTGGTCATTGTAATCTTCTTGCATTTGTCCCTCCCTGATTTATGGCTATTACTGAGATATTACTTGTACCCTTTCCAGTAACAATTCAAACAAAATACCTGTTCAATTCTTCAGACATCTCCTTATTTTCCATTATTAATTTCCCAGGACTGAATCCTGTGTTTTTATTGGCGAAATTAGAGTTGCGCATGTTTTTCGGAGAGTTTCTCATTATCAGGCTCAGTAGGTTTTGTTGCTCTGTTTTATCAAACCTCTTACATTCATTGCCCCACCTTGCTCCATGGAATCTCTCATATTTGAATTCCCTATCAAATCCTGATTGAAAACCTAAGCACAGTACATTCACTGATTTCCTCCTTAGCCACACCACATGTTATTTCCTCAAAGAACTCCAACTAATTGGTTAAACATGATTTCCCTTTCACATAAACATTTTCACTCTGCGTAATTTCCATAAATTGTTTTTCTGCCCTGCTATAATGTCTTTGATAATAGAAGCTTTAAGAACAGCTTCTAACATTTTCCCTATGGCAGATGTGAAGTCTTTTCCACAACAATTTGCCACTCAGTGGATATGTTTTTCCACACTTTGCTGACATATCATACTCACTCTATCTCTGCTACTGTACCCACCTCCCATTAAGGCTCTTGCTGTACCACTCTCATTATTGCCTGCGACACCTTCCATCACTGTCTGTCACCCACTTCAATTCTTGGCACCACTAGCCTTGTATTCCCTCTACATTGCCTAGTCACCTCTCTACCTGCACCAACAGTAGCATTTGTGCCACCCATTTCATTTCCCATAATCCCTGCCTCTCTCTTATCCCATGCTTACAATAGGAAGAAACACTCAGGGTGAATGGTGGGCTGCCCGCCATTTGACTCCTCACCTCTTCGAAGGTGAGGATCCTAATTCTGACCACCTCAAACAAAGCCTGGATGGGCATCAGAGACTGTCCTGACTTACTGTGCTAGGAACCTCTGAGTGAATGCTATTCCCCTTAACTTAGCTGAAACCTGTTGTCAGCTGCAACAGGTGTGCTGACTTTATGTCTGTGCAAAATGGCAAGGCAAGACAGCAGTAAATGATATCTCTCACTGAAGGGACAACATACATAAAGACAAGGCAATGCAAGGCAAGGATGCTGTGAGCATCTAGGTGGGCTCAGAGTGAGTGAGCACTATGACAGCAAGTGATACAACCTTGTCCAATCCATGACTGGGTCTTTGCCCCTGAGCACAGAGTTTCTTTGCAACAGTGTTGCAGTGCTAGTTATTGGTACAGCCTGTGGTACAGCACTGATGGGCAGAAGCATCTAATTAGTAAATTGGAAATGTGTCAGGAGGGTTGTTAGAGCTAGCTTGTGTCAGATCCCAATGTCTGTAGCTGTGAGGTGTGTGTGTATGGCTGATGTCCATGGTGAATGCTGTGAGGTTTTGATGCTCTGTGTCCAATAGGGACAATATTGGAGCAGGCGGTGAGCTGAGTCTGCCTGATGCTCACTCCGGTTTCCTTGTTGGGTCTTCCTGATGTCTAGCATATTTGGCAACTTTGGAAAGATGTAAGTCTGAATATTGATAAGGTGAGTTGTGGCATTAACAAAGTATTTGAAAATCAGTAATACCGCCAATTGTCATCTTGTAGCTGCTTAGCAAGAATCTCGCCACACTGCTTGTGAAAAGCTTAAAAGATGGACTGAGATGATCTTGATGTCAAGAATGGGTCTCACCGTGGTTGTTGACTGTTTCTGCCACACATCTCACAATAGCCCATGTCACCCAAAACCACTTTTCAGTTAAAAATCAGTGATTGTGGGTATTCCCATTAGAATTTTCCTTTATCATGGTAATGTCTATATTCGGTGTATTCTGAAAACATCATCTTAAATGCTTGTCCCTACATCTCTATTGACCTATTCCTTAACCTAGTTTTCCAAATCACTTTAGTTAGCTCTACTTTCATGCCAAAATAATTGTCCTTAATTAAGTTTAAAATATTTGACTTTGGCTCACTCTTCTCTCCCTCAAACACATCTTCCCAAATTTGATCACTTATTCCCACTATGACTCTATTAATTCTATTAGAAACATCACCTTATAGATTATGTTGATCAGTTGGGTCCATGGGATGAAGAATTGCAGATGGAGTTTTATTTGGATAAATGCAAGGTATTGCATTTTGATAAAACAAGCAAAGGCATGACTTATACAATTACAAGCAGGACCTTGGGTAGTGTTATAAAACAGAAGAACCTGGGTTTCAAGTATGTAATTCTTTGAAGTTTGTGTCAATGTAGATCGGGTGGTTAAGAAGACTTTTAGCATGCTTGCCTTCATTGCTCAGACCTTTGGGGAGAGAAATTGGGACATTATATTGAGGTCGTACAGGATGTTGGTGAGGCCTCTTCTGGAATATTGTGTCTAATTTTGGTCACCCTGTTGTAGGGTTTGAGTTATAAGGAGAGGCTGTAATGGCTGTGACATTTTTCACTGGAGTGAAGGAGGTTGAGGGATGATCTTATAGAGGTTTATAAAATTACAAGGGGTATAGATAAGGTGAATGGCAGGTGTCCTTTCCCTAGGGTGGGGACTTCAAGACAAGGGGGCATGTTTTTAAGGTAAGAAATTTTTTTTTAAAACATGGGGACAATTTTTTTTTACACAGTTGTTCATGTATTGAATTAACTTCCAGAGGGAGTGGTGGATGCAGGTACAGTTACAATATTTAAAAGATATTTAGATAAGTATATGCATAAGAAATGTTTGGAGGGATATGGCCTAAGTGCAGGTGGGTGGGACTAGTTTAGTTTGACATTATGGTCAGCATGACTGGTGGGACCAAAGGGTCTGTTTCCATGCTGTATGATGCTATGATGCTAATATCTCCCATGAAGCTTTTCTCACAGGAGCTAACATTTATATATTCAGATGTGTAACTGCATTTACACTGATCACGACCCCATTTCCCCAAAATCTCTGACTTAACATTTCAGGTTTCATTGTTCTTCCAAAAGGTGTTATTTTCAGAATTAGAGGACTAATGGGTTTGAACTTAAGGACTGTTGACTTTGATTCTAACCAATTGTAAACTATTTATCTGCTGGAAGATCTTTTATCTTAGATCAGGACCTAATAGGTGAGGAACTGAGGACCCAGGGTAAAGAGGGAGTGAGACTGAGCATGAGGGTAAAGATGCCCTTCAAAAGGTATATTGTGTAGCGCTCACATGAAGAGGTGTTGACCACCCCAGGATATGTTAAACCCTTATGTCCCCCCACCCCTCCCCCACCAATCCATCATCACATTCACCTTGACCTTGATCACTGGCTTTTCACACTGCCAATTCTCATAGCCAGACAATTGTTTCCCATCGATGTGCCAACCACTTTGGCTAAGAAGTAAGACAGCAGCATGCTAATAATCCTGCCTGAGGTAGACCCTCCTTAATCCACTTTCCCAGCTGAGAAACTAAAGTTCCTCTCAGTGTCGTGACGACATTAACCATGTCACGTCAAGGCTGTGTTTTCAAGATTTTCCAAAGAAAACATTGCCTTTGAATAGAATGCCCAATTTGAAAAGGCAGCCATGGTTCAATCCAGAGACTCTCCATTAAATTTATCCTTGACATCAATCATTCATAGCTGAGAAACTTATGAAAAATAATTGTTCCTGAAGTGGAAGATGGCACGGTGCCCGGTGACACTAGGCACACGGACATACAAGGTGGCCACTGAGTCATAAGTTGGCCACTTGACACACAAGAAGGGTGTCGGACCACAATATACAGAGAGACAGCAGAGCAAACACAGACACTGCCTGGGGCCACCAGAATGCCAGCGCAATGCACTCACAACCTAGTTGATTAGTTTGAGGCAGGTGGGGGAGACAATACCAATGAGTAATGTATATTGCCCACCATCTGGATCCAGCCAACACCTTTGACAGAAATGCTAACAGTTTGATACGGACTCAACACAGAGTGCTAATAGCCAGGGCTGCAGTAATTGTCCTTCTCAGGAAGAGCGATTAGAGCCCATTACTACAGTAATGAAACTGACTCGCAGCTGACCACTGTGCCGTTGGTGTCTTTCTCTCCCCGGAGCTCCAGTATTTCATTGCACAATAAACTCTGTCATTGAACCCCGACTCTGACTCCAAGGCTGGTGATTTTCCCAGAACAGATACCAAAGGAAGGGATGAAGCAAATCAGTTTAATTTAGTCAGATGATTTTCTTTAAATGCATTTAATCAACCTGATCCTCTCTTAGTGGATTGAACATGTAACATATCAAACCAAATACTTGAACACATAATCTTGATTACTCAATTATCAACATTTCTGACACCACTTATGCCAAGTATCATGGGCTCAGTGCTGACAATCACTGGGGAATATGTTTGCAAAAGGTAATCATTTCTGTGCCACACATGTTTCGGTTCAGCATTTGCTATTGTTTACAATTCAGGTTGAATTGCTGAATGAAAGATAAAATGGGCTGTGGTACAAGTACTTTGAAAATTGGCTATTTTTAATCCAATCCAAGCAGAACATTTTCTTTTTGGCAAGCTACAGATTCATTTGTCAGTCCTAAATTGCGTAAGAAACAAAAACACAGCAAGTTCCATTGAAAATGTATTCCTAGTCATGAAACCTTAGATGTCTGTATGTCTTTGTGAGTATATGCAGGTATATAAGGAGTGAGATGGTGTAAATCCTTAAATTGGCAAGGATCTTTGCTGTCAGGCTTCATTTGAGAATTCCACAGTTTCTTCATATCTCTACAATGAAGCATCTGGAAGCAGCTCTTGCTTTGTTAAGACTATGTATACAATAAAGATGAAAATACACTTGCATTTATATATTGTCTTATTAGATATTTCAATTATCCCAATTTGCCCTTCATTCAACACAGTCCTTTTGAAGTATGTTAATGATATGCAGGCAAACATACAGCAAGATCTCACAAACCAATGCGGTTATAATGGATGATTTAATTTCTCTCTCCCTCCCACTCAAAAGTTACTCCAGATAATTGCTTTGATTATTGCACTCAGTAACAAAGCGAGACTTTAGAGTCTGCAGTTGTGCAAATCTGTTTTGTCATTGTCTTTGAAAATGAGTGCCATGCTAGTTTTCAATTCAATCCAACATGACCTGTTCAGCATTCTGCAGTTCATTCATTCTTACAGAGTTTACAACTCAGAAACAGATCATTCAGCATTTTATTTTATAGGAATACTACATCATAATTGCCATTCAATAAAAGTAAGCATTGCAAGTATCCAATTGATGTTTACTTTCCACATGAGCCTCCTCCCACCTTGCCTTATCCAATCCTATAGCATATCCTTCAATTCCTGCATTTCTCTGTTTATCAACACCTCACAAAACCCACCCCTCATTTTCCATAGTATGACAGGGATCAGAAGGAATCATTTTGGAGGACAGACAGGGCGGAAATATACTTTTGTTGAGAAAGAACTTGATGTGTCAAACAAAAATAAACAAACTGAAGCATCTATGATTTGTAAATTGGCTTTTAGGTTACCAATTTATCAAGATAGACCTCAGTGGCTTATAATAATCCGTGGAATGTAACTTATTTCAGTAAATGGTTCCTCGCATTTCAGAAAACAATTATAATTCACTGTTAAGCTATGGTAAACATTTTCAAAGAAAATGTGGTGAAGCAGGTATAAAGCTGAAAATATATCTAGTGACATAGTACTGCATGGAGATTCCACTAAGTTATTCTGGGATAGTAATTTAATATTTATTGGACAACGATTTTGCAGCATGTTCTTGGTCACCACAAAAAACAAATGCAAGCTGCTCTGTATCCTTTAATACCCCTGGCTCATGCATAGCAATCTAGGTATAGTCTGAGCAAAGCCATATACAATGTTAGCAAGAAGATTCTTAATTCTTGTACTCTAACCCTCTCGCAAGAAAAAAAAACATGCTATTTGCCTTCTTAATGTTGTGCCCACATGTCTACTTTGGTACCTGCATGTTTAAATATCAACATGCCTTTCCAAAAACTTTTTTTCTATTCTTACAATCAAAATCAATAACCTCAGATTGTGTTACCATTATATTCTGTTTTCAACTTGCTGTTCACACATTTAACTTCTCTGTATCTCATTGCGGTTTCTTTATGTCCTCCTCACAACTTATGTTTGTACCTGGTTTAGTTTCATCAGTGAACTTTAACGCTTTAATCTTGCTCATTTCATTTATGTCTTTATGTAATTTAAAATTACATGTTAATCTTTTAATGGCACCTTACTGAAAGCCTTTTTGGAATCCAAGCACACTACATCCACTGGCTGCCCTTACTAATGAAGTGGAGGTGCCATTGTTGGACAGAGGTGGACAAGGTCAGATGTCACCTAACAAAGGAACAGCGCTCCAAAAGATGGTGATTCCAAATAAACCCATTGGACTATAACCTGGTGTTGTCTGACTTATAACTTTGTTAATGAAAGCGAAATACAGGGAATGCTGGAAGTCTGAAAATACAAACAGAGCTGAAAAGTTTCAGCAGGTCTAAGTCTTTGAGTATTAACTGGAGAATGAGATTGGAAAGGTGCATGCCTTTGTTACATGCTCCTCTTGACTTTGATTTTTCCACAGGGGTGGAATTTTCCTTCCCAGCAAGAGGTAAGGTCTGTAGAATTGACAATCAGGTTTCAGGCCCATCAAGGAAAAAACTTGCAAAGACCCATGGGAAAGTTGTGGCTACCTCAGCAACAATTAAGTAAAATTAAATTTGAGTTAAAACATTGATGAGAAACAAGAAATGGTCAAAGTGTTTGGGTTGACATTGTGACTATTGATAGATTCATAAAATCCATATCTACATCCTGGGAAAGTCTTCTTGCTGTAGGTGATTAGTAAAAATATGTCTCAGGATCCATACATAAATGAACATTTCCAATGTATAAATATGTTTGATAATGGTCACAACAATGCAGAAGGAGGCCATTCAGTCCATCATATAGGCTTTCGGCGAGAGCAACTCGGCTAGTATCACTCCTGACCTTTTCCTTATCATCCTGCGAATCTCCACAAACAATTATCAAACTCTCTTCTGAAAGCCTTGATTCAATCTGCCTTCACTACATACTCAGGTAGTTTATTTCTGATCCTAACCACTTCCATTTAAAAAGGTTTTACATCATGTCACCTCTGGTTCTTTCGTCAACTACTATAAAAAGATGAATTAAATCAGTGCTTTCTCAGTCTAAACAAAAATGTCAAAGAACTGCAGTTGCTGGAAATCAGACACAAAACCAAAAATTGCTGGAAAAGCTCAGCAGGTCTGGCAGCATCTGTGGAGAGAAAGCAGAGTCAATGTTTCAGGTCCAGTGATCTTTCTTCAGAACTGTCTCAGTGTACCCGACCATTAATGGGAACAGTTTCTTCCCAACTAGATTTCTGATAGACAGTCACCAGACTTGAAACATTAACGCTGCTTTCTCTCCACAGATGCTTCTAGACTAGCTGAGCTGTTTTTTGTTTCAGATCTCCAGCACCCATAGTTCTTTGTTCTATTCTCCCTAACTATTTTATCCAGCCCCTCAAGGCTTTAAATGTCTTTATTCAATCAAATAATAAAAAGCCCTTGAAAACCTTCTGTGTAAAGAATTCTACAGATTCATTACCTTCTCAGAGAATACATTTCTCCTCATTTCTGTCTTAAATGGTTGACCTCTTACTCTGAAAATAAGATGATAGAAACAATCAAACACTATTAAATCTTATTTCAAAATGAAATATAAAAGAATATTTGAACATTAACACAACGTGTGTGTAGAGCAAAGAGCAGTTATCAAAATCTAATATGAGAGAAACAGTGAGGTAGGTGGGTATCCTATCTATAGTAATAGTTTGTATCAAATAATTTTCCACACTGTTTACATTTCTTACTTTATTAGATGGCAATTATGATGTAGTATTCCTATAAAGTTAAGCCTTCATAATGTATGTATTGTACCAAATTCACTATTCAAAACCAACAATTTTTTTTGTATGTGCTTTTGGGGATTAAGAGTGCATTGTTCACTCTGAGGAAACTATTGAGCATGTACATCTCATTTTGAGCATCAGCCCATGCATTAAATATTAAAAAGACAGATAAAGCAAACTTCAAATATCATTTTAAAGTAATTCAGGATAATAATGTCTTATGTCATATATATAAATGATTGAAAATTAATTTAGAACACATAATAGGAAGAACTTTGCTATCAAAGGGTGATAGATCTTTGCAATCATCTGCCTGGCAGAGTAGAGGGAACTATAGTTTTGGATTGAATCAAACACAGTTGAACGCTAGACTGAACATGTCTAATACTCACTCAAGTTCCTGTCCTTTCACATTTAATAGAAGAAAACTTGAAACTTTACATTGTCAGATTACATCCCTCAGAAATATCTTAAAATGCTTCCCTTGTCAAAGCATTTCAAATGCAAGTGAAGTGTGGTGACTGTTATGTTGTTCCCACAAAAAAACAGCAATAAGGCGAATGACCACATAGTCTGTTTCCCTGGGGAGTGCTCAGTTGAAGAAGGAAAGCTGGTTTAATATCTCCTCTAGGGGAAAGCAGCTCTGACAATACAACATCCCTCAATTCCTCAATGGAGTGTCACCCTTGATTATGGGCAGAAATCTCTGGAATGGGACTTGAACCCATAATTTCCTGACTCTGAAACATAAATATCAGTTCACTCAAATTGTCAGGGAATGTCATTAAAGTGTGAATCACAAAATAAATAGAAGGTTTTCTTTAACTCAATTTTTGTAAAACTTTTCATTGGCTTCTCCAGCAAATATGTTTGAATTTTATGAATCTATTATAAGTACAGCCACATATTTTATGTAAATCATTAAATGTTAAGAGTTTTCAATGTATGCAGTTGATCTGACATGATGAACTCCAGCACATACTCACAGGTTTAACTACCCGTATGCTGTCTTCTCACTGTGAGTCCTCCTGCCCACAAGATGTCAGCATTATACATAGTAAAATGTAGAAGTCCTTTATCTCTCATGGCGGCTCTTTTTTTCTCTCTTCTTTTGTTGCAGGAGTATCAAGAATTCTGAGGAAAGTAAACCACTAATTAGGGGTGAATAGGCTGTGACCCACTGTTCAGTGCCCCAATAGATAGAAGAGATTTTGATCTAGTCAGCCTAGAATCTGTTTGGTCATTAATGACATCCTACAGGTAAAAAATCAATGTACTTACTCTAGCTTTATATACCAGGTTCTTCCTCATCAGAAAGAGGAGGCATTTAGACATTTATCTATGTCAAGATGAAACCTTAGTTCCTGAACAGGAAACATACTATGTTTACATTATATTACTCATTAGACATATGAAAGGAGACTTTAAGTGATCAGACTTCATCTGTTGGCCTCAATCTTTGAAATGATCCATGAAGTAGACAAAGGAATTATGCAAGAGGCAATCCTATACAGTGCAGCCTGATGCATGATGCCCTTACAGCACTCTTACAAACGATGCTTCTACCCAGTGTACTCTTACATGATTGTTGTAAAAACCTATCCTGTTCACAAATGTCCTTTTGGGGACACTTTGTCTGGCTTACATGTGACTCCAGACCCTGCCCTCTGCAGTGTCCGAGCAAGGTATTCAGTTGTACCAAACCACAGAAAGGACTCAAATGGGAATGGACTGACCAAATCACCTGGGCATTGACCTAGGCCCTGGAAGTGACAATGGCAAACTCAGTCTGCAAACTCCTCCTTATCTGAGAGCCATTGGCAAAATTGGGAGAGCTGCCTCACAGACTAGTTGAGCATCAGCCCAATATAGTCACACTCGTCTTTCAGATTCACATTTCTCAGTGTCCCAGTCAACACCATCACCGTTCCTAGATATGTCCTGTTCCACTGGTGTGAACATTGTATGAGCTGTGTTTTTGGTACTATGCAAGCTGTGAATTTAGGACTTAGCTACTGTTAGTTATTGTTAGAGAAGGACCAGCCTCCCCCAAAATATATTATGGAGAAAGCCAGGATCCCAACTGTTATTTCATTTTAAAGACAAGTATAAGGTGCTGTGTTACAGAAATGATAGGACAGACCCCAGTAGAGGTGGCAGTACATTAGTACACAGTTGGGAGGGTTGTCCTTGGAGTTCACAACATTGACTCCAGACTCCTTGAAGTCTCACAACATCAGAATAAATATAGGCAAGGAAACCTTGTGCTGATTGCCATGTGCTGCAAAATACCCTCACCCACACAGTCCATCCCTCCATTCCACCCCTATGCCTCTGCAATACCCTCCCCCAACACTTTAGTTGATGAATTATTGTTTGTTTGTATCAAACAGCACTTGGAGGAAGCACTGAGTGTGGCAAAGGTTCAGACTGGGTGGAGGACTTCACTGTCCATCTTGTGATGATGCTGTGCCTTTTAAGAGGTGTGTTCTGTCCTGGTTTCTCTTGCAGAGAGGTGTTGTCACAGTGATGCTGAGGTGTCTCCTCCCAGCAGGCGGTTTATAAATAGCTTTGGGTTTCTCCCTGGGTGTGTTTTTAGGGTAAGGCAAAAGAATAATTTGTGGCCAGATTCAGGCTCACACAGATCCAGAGCACTTTGGTTTTGCTTTCAGGTTTGTTTCAGGTCCGCTGAAGTGGACAGCAAGAGTTCTCTCAGTTGCTAGTTTGAAGACTAAGACAGAAAGCTTTTCTTTTAGAAATCAGATGGGCAGATTGTTTCTTTCAGTGTTGCTATCTACTGGACAGGAGAGAGACAGCATTTGAGAATAATAGCTGTTTTGCTGCGTTGGATTTTTGCTAAAGGGTGTGCTTATGGAATGCTGCCTATTTTGGAACAGTTAAAGATTAGTGGTTAAATAATATATTGTCTTGTTAAGTATGTCAATAGTGTAAAATTATACCTATTCTTCATTTTGTTGCATATTAATTTCATTATAGGTATGAAGTATGGTTTGATTAAAGCTTAGTGGTGGACCAATGAAAACATTTCTGTAACACAGCACCTTATACTTGTCTTTAAAATGAAATAACAGTTGGGATCCTGGCTTTCTCCATAATATATTTTGGGGGAGGCTGGTCCTTCTCTAACAATAACTAACAGTAGCTAAGTCCTAAATTCACAGCTTGCATAGTACCAAAAACACAGCTCATACAATGTTCACACCAGAGCCCCTAGCGATAACACCTCAATAGGTTTAAATTACTTGTGCTTTCAATGTTTGCACTGGAATCGAAGATAGCTTCTTCCTGAAGCTGCATGCACCTAAATGTAAATGCACTCAACTTTCATAACTTCTTCAGAATTTTATCCCAACACTTTTGATCTAGGACTAAAACTACCTCTTTACCCCACAGTAACGTAGTTTGCTATATATATTTCCTTTCTAAGAAGCACCACTCTATAAAGGCCACCTATTCCAAGGACTTCACAGGACTGCTGCAAACTCAAAATAAGAATCAAAAAGAAATCTGCCTGTCTAAGCTATGCATGTTTCCCTTAAGCATAAAAAAGAAAATGGGACGGAACACCAGCGCTTCATTGGAGGCTCACTGCTGATGTTATGTAGCATGGTGACTGAACGTCTGAGAACAAATCTTCCAGCTCAGTGAGCAAACTTACAACCTGAACCACAATCTGAGCTATAAATCTTCACAAAAATCACAAAAAATGTATTATGCTCAAACTAGCCCAAAGATGGGAAACCATCGCCATCCGACTGAGCACCACCCGCGAACAACTACACTTCCTACACGAATGCCTCAGGAAACAGGTATTACCACAATGTGTCAAATACAAACCAGCTCTCAACACTGCACAAGCCAGGAGAATAGCAGAATACAACAGCTGCAGAATGCTACGAGCAATGATAACTGATGCCCACAACCGACTCCATAAATATGAACAGGAAACTTGGAGCCAAAAAACTCTGTACACCAACGCGACTGACCAAGAATGGACAAGTACTCAGAGTGAACCATCAACACTAAACAACAGCAGACCAAGACAAAGAAAGGTCTAGCCCTACAAGAAAAACTGGACAAGCCACACACATCAATAACACAGACAATTCAGAAGCTTAGCGAAAGAACCTGTCGGACTGACCACTCAGACATGGGAAAAGTC
Organism: Chiloscyllium plagiosum; assembly: GCF_004010195.1. Classification (NCBI taxonomy): domain Eukaryota; kingdom Metazoa; phylum Chordata; class Chondrichthyes; order Orectolobiformes; family Hemiscylliidae; genus Chiloscyllium; species Chiloscyllium plagiosum. Next base: position 18,549,872 of record NC_057718.1, on the reverse strand, counting down.
ATCCTAGTACAAGGGATGAACTTCAACTACAGGACCACAAACAAAAAGGACTTCCTAATAGCACTGAAATCAACCCTGAAAGACAACGGACTTACTGAAGAAATCCAGCAGGCCATCAGACAGACAGTAGCACCAACTCTGAGCTGAAGGAAAAAAGGGAACACCCTCAAAACACAGGAAAGTAAGGCCCTTAAAAAAGAGACAAATATTGTAATCATACTGGCAGACAAAGGGCATATGATTGTCATCCTGAACAGAATGCAATACATTGAAAAAGCAAACACACTACTCGCAGATACTAACACCTATCAACAGGTGGCGATTGTCCCGACTCCACAGCTAGAAAACCATAGTACAACTGAAAAAACTCCACAAGATAGGTGAAATTAATAAAGCTGACCTCCAAAAAATGAAACCTGAAGGATCTAACACACCCCGTTTTTACAGATTACCAAAGGTGCACAAACCAGGGTCCCCCCTCAGACCCATAGTCTCACTTCCCAGCACACTGATATACAGACTAGCAAAGGAATGTCAATGCCAACTGAAATACCTAGTAGAAGACTCAACCCACTCCATAAACTTCACCCAGGAATTCCTGAACATCATAAAAATTAGCAAGATAGAGGATGATGAGGTCATGGTTTCCTTTGGTGTGACGGCCCTATTCACATCAATAAACATTACCTTGGCGAAAGAAACTCTGGCTGCACTACTAGACAAATCAAGGACACAAACACCAGACAGCACCAACTCCATCAGTAAGGACAGCATCCTCAAATGAGTAGATCTGTGCCTCACAACCCACTTCACCTTCAATGACAAGACCTACGAGCAAATCAACAGGACACCATGGGATCACCAACATCTGGATTCTTGGCAGAAGTAGTTAGGCAGAGGTTGGAATAAACAGCCCTCCCCACGTTCCAGCCCAAACTTTGGATCTGCTATGTGGATGACACCTTTGTCATCATGAAATGGAACAAATTAGAAGAAACCCACAACCACATAAACAGCATCATTACTGGTATAAAGTTCCCCTTTCTGGATGTCACAGTAGATTGGAAAGCCAATGGATAACTGCGGACCAGCGTCTACCGGAAAACAACACATACAGACCAGACACTCAACTACAGGCGCAATCATCTCAACACCCATAAACAGAGATGCTTCAGGACATTATTTAAACAAGCCACAACATACTGCAGCACCAGGAACTATGAGATGCCGAACAGAAAACCCATACAATATACTCAAGAACAACAAGTATCCGATAAGCACAGTCCTCCCATTCTTACACAACAAACCTAAACAAGAAGAAATGACATGCCCAGAGACTCTTGCCACACTACCATACATTAAAGACAGCTCAGAGATGATTATCAGACTACTCCAGCTCCTTGGCATCATGGTAGCCCTCAAACCTACCAACACACTGAAACTGCTCTTGATGAATCTAAAGGACCCTGTGCTAACAACCAGCATGACTAACGTCATATACATAAAACCCTGCAAATATGTTATTAATATAATACCATTCCTGAAGAAGGGCTTATGCCCAAAACGTCGATTCTCCTGCTCCTTTGATGCTGCCTGACCTGCTGCACTTTTCCAGCAACACATTTTTCAGCATAATACCCTGCAAGGATTGCAACAAACATTACATCAGACAGATTGGTAGGTAACTAGCCACCAGGATACACAAGCACCAAGTAACCACCAAAAGACATGACCAACTATCACTAGTATCCTTACACACAGACGATGAGGGACACCAGTTCGACTGGGACAATCTATCCATCCTGGGACAGGCTAAAAAAATACACGCATAGAAATTCCTTGACGCCTGGCATTCAAACCAGAACTCCATCAACAAATACATAGATTTGGACCTCATTTACCAACCTCTCAGAAAAAGAACCAGAAGTGAAATCACCCACCACAGTAGACCAAAACACATAAATAGAAAGTGGGTCACTAACACCAGCACTTCAACAGAGGCTCACTGATTATATTACCTAGCATGGTGACAAAATGTCTGAGAACAAATCTTTCAGCTCAATGAGCAAACTTACCACATAAAAAGATCAAGTTCCAGAGGATGATAACAAGTCTTAAGGCCCCATTATTTACTTTGCCAGGTAGCAAAGCAATTAAAATAACCAAGCGTCCATTTGTGGCTCACACAAACGCGTTCACTTTAAAACCATGCCTCAGAATTGATTTTAAAAGAAATTACCATGGATACAGAAATACTTACAAGTTAATTATTATTATTCAGACACATAAAAACACTCTTACTAATATATAATTCTGTTATTAATATAATTCATTCATTAATATAGGTGCCAGAATATGACAACGTAAACACTTTTCACTGTATTTTTCATAAAAATACAAGTGACAATAAATTACTATTCTATTAGAAAAAAGATATACATTAGAAAGCCAAAACCCAAGAACTCAAGCTTGCAACAACTATTATTAAAACATAGATATGTAAAAATCCGACCAGTTTAATCACAATTGCACAATGTTCAGCTTCATTTCTGACTCCTCAGATACTGAAGCAGCCATGTAAAATACAGCAGAATCTAGACAATATCAAGGTTTGAACTGACAAGTGACAAGTAACAAGTAATGTTCCACACCATACATGTACCAGAAATTTACAATTCTCAATAAGAGTGATTCTAACCATTGCCTGTTGACTTTCAATTACATTCTCATCTCTGTATCTCCCACTATCAACACCCTATAGAGTAGCCATTGATCAGAAATTAAACTGCACTCCTCATATAAATATTGTGGCTACAAGAGCAGGTCAGAGGTTAGGAATTGAATAGCTCACCTCCTGACTTTTCAAGCCAATCCACCATCTACAAGGCCCAAGTTAGGAATGTGATGGAATACTCCCCACTTGCCTTGATCAGTGCAGCTCCAATAACACTCAAAAGGTCTAGCCTATTTGAGTGACACCACATCCATAAACATCCACTCCCTCCAGCACCAACACTCAGGAGCAGCTGTATATATCATGTATAATTTGCATTGAGGAAATTTATCAAGATTTGTTAGGTAACAGCTTCTATACCTACAACCAATACAAACTAGAAGTACAAAGGCAACACATACATGGGAATGCCATCTTTTGCAAGTCCCCTTCCAAGCCACTCACCATCCCGTCTTGGAAATAGACCATTCTTCCTTCAGTGTTGCTGCATCAACAGCATTGTGGGTGTACCTACAACTCGTGAACTGCACAGTACCAGAAGGCAGCTCACCATCACCTTCCCAAGGGCAACTTGGATGGACAATAAGTGCTGACTTAGCCAGTAAAGCCCACATCCCATAAATGAATAAAGAAAGCAAGTCAAGATTGGAAATAAGAATAGGGTTCTATTTAACAGAGTACTCCTACACACGGCAATGCAATACACAGCAATCTTGCACATGGCTTTTTTGCATGGTGCTCTTACAGGTGACACTCTTATACACGACACATGATCTTTGACACACAATTGCCTCGGCCCTGGTGGATAGATTAAAATGGACCTGGTGATTTATCTAATCAAAATAGTCTTCGCCTACTGCAATCTCGATGCACTAGCAAGCAGGCATTTTCCAAATGCCCTGAAAATCAGTCTGCACCCTTGACATTACCTAAAATGTTTTAAAGGAGAGATCTCTACAGGCAGCCCACCAATTGAAAAGATTGTAAGAGTCTGGGTACACCAGTTAAGTATCAGTGTGGATGCAAGGCTCTTCAAAAATGCACATGTTTCCACTTTATAAGGACTGTATGAAAAAGACTGATATTTCAGAGAGGAGGAATGAGATGGGGTCAAAGGTGGCATATTTATAGGCCATGATGTTATAATAAGATGCCATTTACTGGACTCTATGTCCCTATAACAAGCCCCTTAGGATCCATGCATTTTGAATGTTTTAACAGGTTGCTGCTCCATGAATTATCTTTTTAAAATTCACTCATTTTAATGCTACATGAAATTATAAAGTCGTTCCCATTACAATAGCGGAAATCCTAATTTCAAAGGTTCCTGGTTCTCAATGCTATTGAAAGTGACTGACTCAGTCAATAAAGTAAGAAGTTATGAGTATTTGGCCATTGCATTTGTTTATTCTTTTTAGAGAAATCTGCCCATTTAAACGAACTCAGTGGGCAGCAGGGTGGCACAGTGGTTAGCACTGCTGCCTCACAATGCCAGAGACCCGGGTTCAATTCCCACCTCAGGCAACTGTCTGTGTGGAGTTTGCACATTCTTCCCATGTCTGCGTGGGTTTCCTCCGGGTGCTCCGGTTTCCTCCCGCAGTCCAAAAATGTGCAGGTTAAATTGCCCATAGTGTTAGGTGAAGGGATAAATGTTGGGGAATGGGTCTGGGTGGGTTGGTCTTCAGAGGGTCAGTGTGGACTTGTTGGGCCGAAGGGCCTTTTTCCACACTGTAAGTAATCTAATAGATCATCTAATAGAATCCATCTCAACGCATTTACAATGGCTGGACTGGGACAGAATAAACTGTTTGGATTAAAACAATAAAGAAAGAAAAACTTGCATTTACATAACACCTCTCACATCGTTAACATGCTCCAAAATCCAAATTCAGCCACTTTGGAGTGTAGTCACTGTTGTCGTGTAGGGAACACATCAATCAATAATGCACACAGCTACCTCCCATGAGGGGCACTGTGATAATGGTCAAATAATCTGCTTTGCAGTGATGTTGCTTAAAGAGTCCACATTGGCAATGACACCAGGGCAATTTTGCTAGCCCTTGTCAGAATTATGCAATGACAATATGAGAGACATAGATAAGATGAATAACAGAGGTCTTTTCCCCAGGATCGAACAGTCCAAACTACAGGGCATGGTTTTAAGGTGAGAGGGGGAAGATTTAAAAAGAATGTGAGTGGGAAACCTTTTCACCGAGAGGATGGTTCAAACGTGGAACGAGCTGCCAGAGGAAGTGGTAGAGGTGAGTACAATTCCAACATTTACAAAACATTTGGACAGGTACATGGATAGGAGGGATATGGGCCAAACTGAGGCAAATGAGACTGAACAGTTGGCGTGGACGAGTTGGGCCAAAGGGTCTGTTTCCGTGCTCTACGACTCTATATCTGCTTGATATCTCAATTGGAAAAATGGCGCCATGTAGTATTCTGGTCGTGTATTATGCTAGATTAAACATGGGTCAGGATATAGCCTTCTGACTGGAAGAGATGAGTGGTTGGCTCACAGCTAAAATATCTACAGCTGTCTCGCAATGGCCACAAGTAGTTCACTGCGCATTATATTTAATTGCCAAATAAATCTGAGGGTTTGTCATGGAAATTCTTACCTTTCTTCAAGAAACAGGCTGGAGAGCACTACCCTGTCTGTATCATGGTTCTGAGGTGGAGATGGTCGACAGTGTCAAGTTCCTGGGAGTGATGACCACCAACAATCTGTCCTGGTCCACCCATCTCAATGTGACAGTCAAGGAAGTGCAACAAGGTCTCTACTTCCTCAGCAGGCTAAGGAAATTTGGCATGTCCACAAAGACTCTTACCAATTTTTATAGATGCATCGTAGAAAGCGTCCTATCTGGATGCATCATAGTGTGTATAGCAACTGCTCTTCCCAAGACTGCAAGAAACTACAGAGAGTTGTGAACACAGCTCAGTCCATCAGGTAAACCAGCCTCCCATCCACTAACCCCATCAATACTTCTCACTGCCTTGGGAAAACAACCAACATAATCAAAGACCCCTCCCACATTGTTTATACTCTCTTCAACCGTCTTTCATTGGGAAGAAGGTATAGAAGTTTGAATATGCGTATGAATAGATTCAAGAACAGCTTCTTCCCTGCTGTTATCAGCCTTTTGAACAGGCCTCTCAAATGTTAATTCTGATCTCTGTCTGGACCTTCTCTGTGGCTGTAACATTCTGCACTCTGTTCTGCTATCCTGGCACACTTTGCATGGCACAATCTGCCTTGTATAGTATGCAAAACAAAACTTTTCACTGTGTCTCAGCACATGTGCCAACAATAAATCAACTCAAACCCTAACATCATGATTGTTTTAACACTGTAAGACCTATCCTTGGCCCTTCAGTGGGAACATTCAGAATATTTTGATTTCCTGAACACCCTGCTGGGAATACTTTAGTTTCAATTCTGCTCCGAAATGTGCTCTTTACTTTCAAGGCCATGCTAAATAATGCTTCTGGAAAGAAAATGGATGGTACATTTTTTCTAAACTTGAGGGATCATAAAAAGACCGAATTAATTGGTTAAAGCAGGCTGCTAATCCAAACGATAAGCTTTAATAGCTTGAGTTTCTTTACACGGTTTCAATGGTATCAGTTCCTTTTTATAATTGTTAGGGCTTTACTTGAGTCAATTTTAAAATGTAAAACAAGTGATGCTGCAGGGCGATAGAATAAACCTGAACAAAACAAATTAGAAGTGGTTTTTTAATTAGCTGTGCAGACAGAATTGCTGCTGTCAGCTGTTCCCATCCTTAGTTCAAGGATGGTGTTTACTTAAGGGTGCATGTTTCTGCCCTGGGTCTTTATGTGACATCACAGGCTGATTTTCCACACCCCCTCCAGATCTTTGGGCACCTGGTGCAGGAGCTCCCATTGGGTGTGGCAAGCAGAGAGCACAATTTGCTTCATTACCTTTCCTTCTTTGTTGCCATGCTGGCTAGCGATACTGTGCTTTGACACTTCACTGAAGTATGGTCAATTTTCATAGACATATCTCACTATCAATACCACTAAATGTGTATCTCTGCCCACGCTAACCAACTTTTAGGCTGCTGTGTGCATGAGAAAGTAGGGATTCAAGCCAAACCACAGAAAACTACACTGGGAGTGCACTCAGCAAACAGGCAGGGAGAGCTCCGGAGAGAACACTTGCATTTGCATAACACCTTTTACTACCTCAGGACATCCTAAAAGCCCCTTACAATCAGTTAAGTAATTTTGAGATAGCCACAGGCACCGTGTTTCCAATGTAGAAAATTATGACAAGACAGAGAGACATTGACCCTCATGCTAACAGCAGCAACTCATAGGAATATCCCTGTAATAATTATCCTGAGGTCATTGAGGTGGACCTCATTGAATATGAGTCCCCTGTTTGGGGTTGTTTATCTAGCCCAATCAGGGAGCCCTGACTGACAGATACAAACAGGAGTGTCAGAGGTTCTGTTCACTGAGAGCTGGCTCTGAGGAGGCTAGACCAATGTCACGTACTGCACATATGAATAAAGGGTGTCTTCATAGAACCCTTACAGCATGAAAGCAGGCTATTCAGTCCATCAAGTCCACAGCGACCCTCCAAAAAGCATCCCATCCAAACCCACCTCCCCGGCCACCCCCCACTTGCATCCCAGTAACTCACATTCCCTGTGGCTAACCCATCTTGCCTGCATATCCCTAAACACTATGAGCAATTTAGTATGGCCAATCCACCTACCTGCACATCTTTCGACTGTGGGAGGAAACCCATGCAGACATAGGGAGAATGCACAAACCCCACAAAAAGAGACCCCGAGGGTGGAATCAAACCCAGTCGCTGGTGCTGTGAGGCCCCAGTGCTCAGCACTGAGCCACTTTACTGACTTGGTGATGGGATACTGACCACTGTGGAGTTCTTCCAGTTCCCATTTTATATTTAATTGACCTTGAGTGCCTCTGGCAGGGCTGAACACAGCAAGTACCACAACAGTTAAGTAGGAATGAAAACATTAACTGTGGCCTTATGTACATGAGGAAACAGGTGTTTGGCTCTGAAATGGGGCCTGCAGTTCCACTTGAAGTCAGTATGAATCACCCTCCGGTGTGAATCAGATTTTTTATTTAACGAACTTATTCCCTCAAAGCAGACAGAAATCTTTTCCTGTCCTGATTAGGGCTGGCCTTATGTCAACAAGTACAAAGGAAATGAGCCAGCCCTAATCATTTTCCTGTAAAAATCTGTCTTTTAAAAAAAACAAAACACAGATTTGTGTAGGAGTTCTTGGAGTGATCTTTTGTTCAGACACAATAATACTCATTGAATTACTCTCTGCCATTGGACACAAACACAATTCATTCACTCTTTCATTTAATTTGTTGGCCTTGGAAGACCCTGGACATGGTCTCTGTTACTTTGATGGAGAACAAGCTGTTGAAAATCCTCAGGTTTTCCAGTCACACTTACAGGAGCCTGAAGGTCTGGTGAACACTACTGCCTCCAGTGGATGTGTCACTGAAGGTATCGTCCTGCTGCCAACAACTTTGGTGAAGTGACATTGTCATTATTTGGCAGGGATGAGTGAGACCAAGTAGAATAAGGAAATAGGCGATAACTTTGCATTAAATAACAGATAATTGGGCGAGAAAGGAATATGTGTAAACCAGAAATAAACCAGAAAGAAGTATATGACTGTGTAGCGTGCATTTAAAACCCCTTGTATTTAACAGGCACATCCATATACACAGCCGCTTCATGCCAACCACACAGATGCAAAGACTCTTCATGGTCCAATCAAATGATTGACTATTATTCAAGAAACCGTTTTAATTAATTTTCAATATTCTTAGAATAATCAACAGGTATGATAAAGAAATAAAAGTAAGTTCAATTTCTTTGATGAATGACTTGACGTCTCTTTAGGGTTTTAGCTCACACAAGGAGATGAACCTTCAGTTTGAAGCTCCAATTTGATATGTTTTCATGCTTGGCTGAAGTGATGAATTCAGGAGGAAGCCCACTGAATTATCTCCAAACTGTGATAATTCCACATGAAGAGAGCATTGTCCTCCTGATACAAAGTGCACCATCTTTTCAGATGGGGATGGATTGCTTAGTTGAGTCGAGGGAATGTAATTGTAGATTGGTGTAGGTCAAGAATTAAAGACTTCACACAATCACAAAATTGTTAAACAACAGAGACAGTTGGCCTATCTTGTCTGTACTGCCTTTCTAAATGAACAAAGAATAAAGTGAACAAAGAAAATTTACAGCCCAGGAACAGGCCCTTCAGCCCTACAAGCCTGAGCCGATCCAAATCCACTGTTTAAACCTATCGCCCAATTCTTAAGCATCTGTGTCCCTCCCACCTACTCATGCATCTGCACAGACGCACCTTAAATGAGTCCTCCGTGCCTGTCTCTACTACCTCTGCTGGCAATGCGTTCCAGGCACCTACACCTCTGTGTAAAGTACTTCCCGCATGTATCCCCCTTAAATTTTCACCTCTCACCTTAAACGCCTTTCGTTATTGAATCCCTCACCCTGGGAAAAAGCTTATCTCTATCTACCCTGTCTAGACCCTTCATGATTTTGTGGACCTTAATCAGGTCCCTCCTCAATCTCCTTTTTTCTAATGAAAATAATCCTAACCTAAATCTCCTTTTTTCTAATGAAAATAATCCTAACCTACGCAACCTCTCTTCATAGCTAGTACCTTCCATACCAGGCAACATCCTCGTAAATCTTCTCTGCACCTTCTCCAAAGTGTTCACATCCTTTTGGTAATGTGGTGACCAGAACTATACACAGTATTCTAAATGCAGCCGAACCAATGTCTTGTACAATTTTAATAATGACATGCTAGCTCTTATAATCAATATCCCAGCCGATGAAGGCAAGCATACCATATGCCTTCTTGACCATTCTATCCACCTGTGTAGCCACCTTCAGGGTACAATGGACCTGAACTCTCAGATCTCTCTGCTCATCAACTTTTCCCAAGGCTCTTCTGTCTACAGTATAGTTCACTCTAGAATTAGATTTCCCAAAATGCATAACCTCACATTTGTTTGGATTGAACTCCATAAGCCACTTCTCTGCCCAACTCTCCAGTCAATCTATATTCTCCTATATTCTTTGACAGTCCCCTATGCTTTCTGCTACTCCACCAATCTTCGTGTCATTTGCAAATTTATTGATTAGACCAACAATGTCCTCTTCCTGATCATTTATGTATATCACAAACAACAATAGCCCCAGCACTGATCCCTGTGGAACACCACTGGTCACCTTTCTTCATTTCAAGAAACTCTCTTCAACTACTACTCTCTGTCTCCTGTTGCTCAACCAGTTCTTTATCCACCTAGCTAGAACACCCTGCACACCATGTGACTTCATTTTCTCCATTAGTTTGCCATGGGGAACGCCTTACTAAAGTCCATATATATGACATCTACAGCCCTTTCTTCATCTGTCAACTTGGTCACTTCCTCAAGCTCCTGAAGAAGGGCTTATGCCCGAAACATCGATTCTCCTGTTCCCTGGATGCTGCCTGACCTGCTGCACTGTTCCAGCAACACATTTTCAGCTCTGATCTCCAGCATCTGCAGACCTCACTTTCTCCTCACTTCCTCAAATAACTTTGTTAAATTGGTAAGGCACGATCTCCCCAGCACAAAACCATGTTGTCTATCACAGATAAACTCATTTTTTTCTAAATATGAATAGATTTTATCCCTCAGTCCCTTCTCCAGCAACTTTACCACCACTTGACGTCAGGCTCACTGGTCTGGAGTTACTGGAATATCCTTACTACCCTTCTTGTACAGGGGGACAACATGAGCAACCCTCCAGTCCTCAAACATCTCATTTGATTGAAAAAAGTCAAGATTTTCAGCATCAAGAAAACTGTTTTCTTTCAAGCTGTCAGTGGAGATGTCAGAATCTCACCGTCAAGTGATGACTACTTTATTTGCATGTACTTGCATCTTATTAAAACCCAAACTCACCTTATTTATACGCCACTTCCAATTCTTCTCTCCTTCCCCCCAGATTTGAATAGTGCAAATCCTGTCATGAAAATCATGGTGGGTAACTGGAGGTTGCAGCTCATCAAAATCTAATCCACTTGTCATACAACAGCTTCTTTGCAACAAAATTCCTGTCTGCTCCATGACCACCACCCTCTTTGACCCTCCGTCCACTCATGTTTGCATCAGCAATCCACCAGACTGACAGTGCCATCGTGCCAGCTCACAGATCAACTCTGACAACACTCCACCCCTTCAACAAAGTTCTCTCTAACTCATCATCTTGCTCCCCAGTACCTGTCCACCATCTGCATGGCAAATCATTGAATATTGTCCATCTGCCTGGATGGGTGCAGGTCCAATAACGCTCAAGAAGCTCAGCCCATCCAGGATAAAACAGCTTGTTTGATTGGCATCCCACCTACAATCTTGAATACCCACTGTTCCTACCAATAAGGCACAGTTGCAGGAGTGCACAGTATCTATGTAACCATCTCTCGACATGGCACTTCATGCCGTGGTCTTGATGCTACCTCCTTTCCGCATTAATGCCAACTATCAACTCCTTTCATTTACTGCTCTTCTAAGGGTGATTAGTCTGGTGATTAGTCAATGGGAACCAACTGAGCATTGAGACACTCAATCATTCTCCAACTACTCTATTCAGCTCAAGGCAGGAGTCTATAAGATGAAAGCCCCAGCCTGAACTCAGCTAATGACTACTTGTGGGCGTATATTAGCAGAATCGCCAAGCAATGAGCAGAGGTTCTCCACTACTTCAAGTGATATTGAGGCCAGTTCCCATGTTTACTCTGGTTGAAGCATGGGAACCGGGGTAGGCCATTCAGCCCATTCAGCCTGCTTCATTATTCAAATAGCTGACTGTTGATTATGAGAAATGATGGCACCGAATTAGGAGAAATCAAATCTTAAAGTTTCCTGTGCTCTCTAGTTGTGAACACAGACCCAGTTAAGGAAAGACTTTGTTTATGCAGTGCCATTCACCATCCCAGAATTACATAAAGTCAATGAAGTACTTTGGAAGTAAAGCTATCTCTCTAATGTAGTCTGCTTGCATCCATATCATTAGAAAATCAATCTTCTGGTAACTATGTGCCTGAGCTGACTGAGATTCCTAACAGTTACAACACACACTGTTATAAAATCCTTGTATTATGTACATGATGCTGATTCTCCAGCAATGAATGACAATCACTGGAACGGGTTATCTGACCTTTTACTGCACTGCTGTTTCTATCAGCTTGCTGTGCGCAAAATGGATGTCGCATTTCTCACAATGCAGCAGAACAAACTGATTCATTGGTGGGAATTGCGTTGGGAGACATTCTGAGATCACGAAAGGTCAAATTGTTCTATCCTTCATGGAAAATATTTCCCACCATTATGGAGGCTTAGCTTCTGCTTTATTTTCCTAAGGGCTGGATCCTCAAGACAAATTCTCCTTCCTGACTGTGGCTTCCACCTGGCTGACATCAAGAGGAACATACATGAGTATCCAGCATTTAATAAAAAAAACTTAGTGTGGAGAGGAGACTGCCAACCTTCTGTATCACTGCTACTTGGATGCACCTCAGTATTCATTCACCAGAAATATCTGAAACACAAGTCTAATTCTTTCTCTCCTCCTTTAGGATGTACCTCCACAGCACTGCTATATGTTCTGCCTTGTGTTGCCCTGAGGCATCAGTCTGCAAGCTTTGTATTGCCAGGGAAATATTAATAAGCTCATTTAAATAGGTTTTTGCTGCTTTTGCAGACGCAGAACCCTGGAGTGCTGTCTAGAAAGAAATAGCTTGGTAGGGCGTTACGCAAATGTCACTGCAAAAAATTTCCTCGCCTGGAGGCTCATTCTTTTTTGCATGAAGCACGCACTAAAAAAAAAATGATCCTGTTGTAAAAGCGAAAAATTAAATATTTTCGAAAGGGAGCGGAAGTGCTTTTGTTTGGTGTTAAAATGTGTTTCACATCAGGTGACTAATGTGCACTGCAGGGGAACCGTAACCTTCCATTCAATGTGGATTATCAGACAATTTACCTCCTGCCACCTTATTCTCCTGGGGGCAATTTACACATAAATCTAGATAGTTGGCCTGAGATTTGGAAGGTAGGGAGTTGAGGGAAGAGTTTTCCAATACACGTGTCAGTTTTAGTGAAACAAAGTCTCCTAGCTTTAAATTTAAAGATCAGATATTGAAAGGTGGGGACCTTCATAATCTAACTTGATATTTTCCACTGCAGAAAGCTACAAGTCTGCAACTTTTCAGCAGCAGTTAATATTTTCCCCCTTCTGTCACCAGGGACTCTTGTGAGACCTTCAGCCTGCCATCCCACATGCTGCTCCTTCCCAACCCCAAACAACTTTAGCCGAAGGGTTTCCAACCCTCAAGGATGGTCCTGGAATCTGCAGCAATTGAATGAAGATCCATCTCCACCACCCTGCCATGTCAATGCAGGAGAAAAACCGTAGAGACATTAAAAAAAATTATTTATTTTAAATTTTTCTTTCAACGTTTCTGCTTATTAGTTGTAAAAAGGTTGAAAACGGGAAAGAAAGTCAGTTTCACTAGCAGTCAAGCTTCATTTAATTGGGTAATGAGTCTTGCTGCTTTCCAATTGCTGTACAAAGGCAATGCATTACAAAGATGGATGTGTTTGCTGATTAATGGCTGGAGTGTAGGGCAAGACATTTGATAAAGCCTTCACGAATACGCTTGATCTCCTCAGTTGGCCTGTGTCTCAGCTGCCTTGGCTGAGATGGGCGTCAAGATTAGAGTGATGCTGGAAATGCACAACAGGTCAGGCAGCATCCGAGGAACAGGAAAATCGACGTTTCGGGCAGGAGCCTTTCATCAGGAATGCGTCTGGAAACCTCGGGGGTGGAGAGATAAATAGGAGGGGGTGGGGCTGGGAAGAAGGTAGCTGGGAGTGCAATAGGTGGATGGAGGAGGGGGTAAAGGTGATAGGTTGGAGGGGAGCGTGGAGCGGAGTGCTTCAGGGAACATTTCCGTGACACCCACACCAATCAACCCCACCTCCCCATGGCTGAACATTTCAACTCTCCCTCCCACTCTGCCAAGGACTTGCAGGTCCTGGGCCTCCTCCACAGCCACTCCCTCACCACCCAACACCTGGAGGAAGAACACCTCATCTTCCGCCTCAGAACCCTTCAACCCCAGGGCATCAATGTGGACTTCACCAATTTCCTCATTTCCCCTCCTCCACCTTACCCCAATTCCAAACTTCCAGCTCAGCACCATCGTCATGACCTGTCCCACCTGTCAATCTTCCTTCCCACCTATCCACTCTGCCCTCCTCTCTAACCTATCACCATTACCCCCACCTCCATCCACCTATTGCACTCCCAGCTACCTTCTCCCCAGCCTAACCACTCCCATTTATCTCTCCACCCCCGAGGCTCCCAGCCTCATTCCTGATGAAAGGCTCCTGCCCGAAACATTGATTTTCCTGCTCCTTGGATGCTGCCTGACCTGCTGTGCTTTTCCAGCACCACTCTAATCTCCAGCATCTGCAGTCCTCACTTTCGCCTTGGCTGAGATGACCTGCAGCTCAGTCAATGACAAACTCTCCAATCTTTTTGCCTAAGTTAGCCTAGTAAAAGGGTAAAGGTCAGGACCCTCCTCAATGGTAAAGCCAGGTTTAGCATTGGGGAAGGTGGACACTCTGAAGATATGGAGCTGATCATTCAGGCGAAAAGGAAAAATTATTTCACTCAAAGTGTTGTGAGTCTTTGGAATCCTGTAGCCCACGGGATAAGGCTGCATTGTCAAATATATTTTAGGTTGGGTAGACAATTCTTTGGACCATCAAGTGAATATCTAAGAAATGGTGGGAAAGTGGATTTGAAGCCAAAGATTGGCCATGATCGTATTGAATGAAAGAGCAAGCTCAGTGAGCCGTGTGGTCTTCTTTTGCTCCTATTTATTGTGTTCTTATTTCTGTCACATTACAGCTTGCAGTATTTAAATGATGCCATTAATCTGAAAGCGTTTCCTAATAGTTTGCTTGATTGGTGCTTCAGCCAATCTGTGCTAATGCACTGCTCCCAATCGAGGAAGCTTTGGACATGCAGTAATTTACATTAATGCATCAAGCACTACTGTGGTTTCTTAGGCATGGTTCAGTCAGGCTAATGCAATCGGGTGAGCTGAGCGTGAATTTAGTCACCATCTGTCACTGAGCCTCCAAGAACAGAGACTACATAAATAGGACTAACGTATCAATCTAAACAGATTTTCTTTTACTTGTGTACTCTCTAATGAAATGAGGTGCACAAGGCACTGCTGTAAATCAAATCACTTTGCTGACTATAGTCAAACACTCATCCCTTGCTTTATTTGAAAGTAAGTACTGTTCATCTTGTACACAAATGGGCTAACATCAGTAGTCAGTAGAAAGGTTTACATATGGTCTGAGCTGTTCAGTTGACACGCACTACCTCAGGATTAATGGCACTTTAAATGCAGTCTGTATATATAATTGACTAAGCAGGCACTCAATTACATTTGCACCACATTGCCAGGGTGAAGTTCTCATGACATTCAACATTGAGCTCACCATGGATTCTGCTGATTCCTTTTCTTTCAGATTGCTTTGACAGTGCTGTCAGCAACAGTTCTCTGTCATCCTGCTCCTCTGCCAGGATCCAATCTGATCTTCCACCTTGCCAGAACTTGCTGTGATTTCCTCCATGCTCCTACCTCCGACTCCTCCATTCTAGCTTTGAATTCCTGTCACTGTATATGCCCATTTAAATGTCTCCCTTTACTGCTGTCCTGTGCATTAGGATAGTAGTGACTTATGCCTCTTCATTTAATCCCAGCCTATCACAAATATTATCCGCTCTGTCAACAAGTCTTGCTCATACCAGAATCTGTTGATATGTTTGTGGAGTATTAATAGATGGGCTGTCAGTTGGGGGACCCATTTGCCTGTTCAACACTCAAAGAACAAGAAATTAAAAAAAAACAAGTCTTGCTTGTCAACATTAATTGGATCTAATTGGCTCAGTGTATAGAAACTAGTGATACAAGAGGATAGATGTACCTCTTTCTACGAAAACAGAAAGTACTGGACACACTCAGCAGATCTGGCAGAATCCATAGATTAAAAAAACATAATGTTTTGATATGACTCTTCTTCATAACTGGAGTCCTGCTGAGTTTCTCCAGCATTTTCTGTTTGTATTTCAGATTTCCCGCATCTGCGGCATCATACTTTTGTTTCTGTACCTTTGCACGCCACTTCTCAGAACTCTTCCAAACAACGATGGAGAGACTTGAAGTGCGGTTGCTTTCAGAGTGTACAAAATGAATTATTGATCACTGCAGCTGATCCTGGACTGTGTTCTCGGATCTCTGAAGGAACATGGAATAGTTTCACACGGCACAGTGCTATGCATGCTGGTTAGCACAGGTGCATTGGAAGATCTGTGGGATACAAGATGCCACATGGTGCATGTGCCAAGACCCTGTACACAAGCAGATTCCACAGGACATTCCAATGGACATGTTAGTGCTGAAAGAGGGGTTTGGAAATAGGCCAGAATTAGACAGCACTTACAACTGGTACAAGCATGAAGAGGTGAATAGCTGCACGTTCTGTAGGATTTCTATGACTCCATATCACTGAATTCATCCAGTGCAAAAAGAGGCCATTCAACCCATTGAGTCTACATCAACTCTCTGAAGAGCTTTTTGCACAGACCTAGTCCTGATCCTATTACTGTAACTCTGCATTTACCATGGACAATCCACCTAACCTGCACAAGAGAGGAAACCAGGGTACCTAGTGGAAACCCACATAAACATGGAGAGAATGTGCAAACTCCACGCAGTTACCCAAGGATGGAATTGAACCCCGGTCCCTTGGCACTGTGAGGCATCAGTGCTAACTACTATGCTGCCAGAATATATATTGAGGTTGAGATTCTCACTGTGATTACCTGTGCCCTGTGTTTTTTAAAGGTGCCTCTTGGTTAAACAATGGCAATATACATCAAGGACAAGTGCAGCAAATGTTACATCCAACCATGTGCTCAAAGTTTGAGTCAAGGTTTTTTCTCAAGCTTTCAATCATGCTTATGTGACAAATGTACAGTGCTCTATTTGGAATCAGCACAGGTTGGCTTACTGCCTACATAAATGCAGAAAATTCTTTGGCTGCCAAGTGGGAACAGCTAGGGGGATTTTTCAGTGGGAAATCACTGATTTTAATTGACTGCCCAACACTATATCTATTGTGAGGAAAAGGGGACAGTGCAGTGCGACATGGCTACAGAGAACCATTGTTGCTCCTCCTGGTGTTGGGACAATGAGGTCTACATTCCAGGGAAGATCAAGCATTGTTTTTGATACTCTGGTAAAATGGTTGTGAAGGAGCAGGTCACGGTTACTCCAACATGTGAGGATGGCAGCTCCTGCAGGGAGATAACTGACTACAGTCAGGAATAGTCCTGCATCCAGGAAAATGAATGTAAAAGCACAGGAAGCAAGCTAATAGCATTCATAGCTCTCCCAGTCTCTGCTCACAGTCAGTCTCAGAGCAGTTACAAACATTAACCAGAATACAGATAAACTCAGCAAATTACCAGAGAACCGTAGCACTGCTGTCTCATTAGAGAGAGTGTCATCACATCTTGGGCGAGGGGCAAGATTGAGAAGGTGAGATCTTCATGGTAACCTAGGATACACTCCACCCTACATTCTAGATAGAATGGCCCTTGATCATATAGTAATAGGGGGCAGTTTTTGACTTAGTGCTAAATGGGCGGTCACAGGTGAGCTTCCTGCCTTGCATCCCCAAACCACAACACCCCTTCAGCCCCCATCTATTTTTATTGATGTCAGTGAGAATTAGGGACAGGTATCCTCTGCTTGCATCAGCTCAGTTATACCATCACACTACATTAAAGAAATACCCCTCTTCCCACCCTTCATTGACTATGAAACTCCTAACATCAGAGAATGCTAGACATTTCCAGCACAAAGGGGCATTGAGCTGATCATGTCCCTGCTGGCCCATATGTAGCTAGGTCCCATTTTTCAGTTCTTTGTCTGAGTCTCGGTGAGTTAAGGCACCTCAATCACACACCCCCGAGAAACAGTGACAAAAGCAGTTAGTGAATTTTATAAAGTTTACAGCAGATTTCTCATCTGGTGACATTACTTTCCCCCACAGCAATATCACCAAAATAGATGATCCGTTCCTTACTACAGTGATATTTGTGGCAACTTGTTGTGCACTAATTGGCCCCCATAACAGCAGCCATTAGACTTAAAAATTACATTTTATTAACTGTAAAAATACTTTGATGTCTTGCGATAATGAAAGTACATTGCTATATAAATGCAAATTCTTTACTACCCTTAGTCTGCTCCTAACGTGGTCAGATTAGATTCCCTACAGTGTGGAACAAGTCCACACCGACCCTCCAAAGAGTAATCCACCCTGACCTATTTTCCTCCGACTAATGCACCTAACACTGTGGGCAATTTAGCATGGCCAATTCACCTGATCTGCACATCTTTGGACTGTGGGAAGAAACCCACAGAGACACAGGGAGAATGTGCAAACTCCACACATACAGTCGCCCAAGGCTGGAATTGAAGCTGGGACGCAGCTGTGAGGCTGTGAGACAGCAGTGCTAACCACTGAGCCACTGTGCCACCCCTCAGTAGCCTGGTCCATTCAGTATTTTGAGCAAAGATATCTGGCATACTATAGTATGCTGAACTGTGATTTATTTAAACTGATACAGCACCAGCTACCTCCAAGACAAGGTTGAGTAATCTGAGTATATTTTCTACAAACGAGCACAAAGTTGGATGATGCATAGTCATGGTTGAGTAGAGATTGGGGTTTGTATGGACAGCAGCACTTGCAAACACTAGAACAATTTCAGATAAAAACAGCAGTCCCTTCTTACACATCACTGTATTAAAAAATTACTATAGCTGAAAGAAAAAAGTCTTCAGTAATGCCTGTAAATGGCCTTTATGTACCAAATAAAGTTACACAGAATAATACTACTAGCCAGCAAGATCACAGCACTGTATACTTTGATACTTGTTGCTCTGGTTTATCCATCATAAGCAACCTTGGAAGTGCCTGAAACACCACAGAATTCCCCATAAAATATTTTAGAGCAAAGCAGGTTGCTAGGCAACTGTTGATGGAGGAATAAAATCAACAATGGTTCTCAATCTTTCACATTGTTCTCCCATTATGGCAACAGGAAAGCCAGAGTAATTTCATAGGACTAGTATTCAAATGCTATCATGACAGTTGGTAATACTTAAATTAAATTAATTAATTTGAAAAATCTGAAACTGAAACCTTGTCTCAGGTGACTATGAAACTATGATTATAATCTACTTTCATAAAACCCCAATTTGGATTACTGAGATCATTTAAGGATGATAATCTGCTGTCCTTATCCAATCTGGCCTACATGTGATTCCAGACCCACACTCACATGGCTGACTCACAGAGCTGTGCTCTGAAATGGCTGAGTTGTTGCAATTAGGGATGAACTGCAGAAGCTGGCCTTGACAGTGACATTCACATCCCATGAAAAGAATTAAAAAAACTCAACTGAATGATGTTGAATCTTACCTCCATTGTGTGCTAAGGAAGTGATTCTCAAGCTGTGGTTCACTGAATGGTCCACAGATTGTTCCAACACACAACCCATTGAAGTTGGTATTCAGCATGGATACTTTCACTTAACTTTGGCCCCATGTACAATCCTGGAATGAGCAATGCAGCTCTGAAGCACTACTATCATTCCCAATATCATAGAACAGAGGGATTGGCTTTTCAATACTTGTGAGGTTGCAAACAGAAAAGAGGAACTGACTGAATGTGAAGCCTGATAGAAGAATGAATATCACCAGCTTGGGACCAGACCTCACCTCATTGGCACTGTATCGAAAATGGCATCAGTGATTCTGATGAGTATTTTTGAGGTGCCAAGTGAGAGCAGGTTGAGGTAGAGCCGGGGGGGGCGTGTGCTACTTCAGTGATTTGTGGGTGGAAATGTTTGAGAAGCACCAAGGGATTAACTTTGCTATCTCTGTGTTAGGGGGAACCTGGTGTGCTCAGAAGACCCACTTTGTTAACATTAAGGCATTAGAGCTGTTCTCAATAATATGTAAAAATGCAGACATGTGATTTATTTTGATACATCTCTCCAAGTAATAGCATGGGTCTGCTGTGCTAAGTGCAGAGAAACACAAAGAGCACTTCCCTGGAGAATAGCTCTGGGAGTTGTCATGTCTCAGAATATTGTAGGGAAGGTGTATTTCTGTAGACATCACGCTGTGCTAACTGTTATGCTGGATGGCCCCTGAGAAGGCTTTGGAATTCACTCAGGATTACACCGAGGACACTGTTGTGTAAACACATCAAAACTAAGTATCACATCATGTTGTCTCTGTGAATGGTTATCTCAGTTGAAGAACTAAATTGTTGCTATATTTATGGTCCTGCACATAGCATGATAATACCAATAACAGATTCAATATAATTCAATTCAAATACAATTCAAAAGACAATTGGAGAAATATGTGAAAAAATTACAGAACTTTGGGGACAGGGCAGGGCAATAGGATTAGTTTAATAGCTCCATCAAATCACTAGTGCAGGCACATTGGGCTGAATGGCCTCCAACTGTGCTGTAATGTTCTATAATTACTTGCCTATCCCACTTTCTACTTGTTGGAAGTATTTGTTAAAAATGATCCAGCAAACATCCAGTTGGTTTTGCAACAACAATGAGTTGCATTTTAACAGCTCACTTGTCATGCAATAAAGTCCCAAATCACTTCGCAGGAATGTTATCAAGCAGACCTTAATCCTGAGGTATGTAAGGACAGATCTGAAAATGTGTTTGCTGGAAAAGCACAGAAGGTCAGGCAGCATCCAAGGAGCAGGAGAATCGACGTTTTGGGCATGAGCTCTTCTTCCTGAAGAAGGGCTCATGCCCGAAACATCGATTCTCCTGCTCCTTGGATGCTGCTTGACCTGCTGTGCTTTTCCAGCAACACATTTTCAGCTCTGACCTTCAGCATCTGCAGTCCTCACTTTCTCCTATGTAAGGACAGAGCAGCACACTTGATTGAAACAAAAGCAGAAGTTGCTGGAAAAGCTCAGCAGGTCTGGCAGTATCCATGAAGAGAAATCAGAGTTAATATTGCGGGTCTGGTGATCCTTCCTCAGAATTTCACATATGTTGTCAGACCTGCCGAGCTTTTGCAGCAACTCCTGATTTTGTTTCTGATTTACAGCATCTGCAATTCATTTGATTTTTACACTTGATTGAAAGCTTGGCTGAAACTAGGAACACCCTAACAGAAAAGAGAGTAGATAAGGTGGGAGATTTGGGAAGGAATTTCAGAACTTCGGAACAAAGCAACTGAAGGCATCTTTACCATTGGCAGAACCGATTAAAGCTAGAGAAATGTAAAAGGCTGTAATTGGAAGAGTGCAGGCTTCTTTAAGGATCAGAGGCCTGGAGGAGATTGTGCAAAATTGGGAGTGACAAGGCCACAGAAGGAGTTGATCATAGGGATGACAACTTTAACTTTGAGCAGGCAGATGGAACCAATTTAATTTGGCAACATGGTCAGTATGGACTGGTTGGGCTGAAAGGTCTGTTTCCATGTTGTATGATTCTATGACTCTACAACTATGACTCTATGAGTTAGTATTTGATTAGGAGCCAATGCAGATAAGCAATACAAAAATGATAAGTGAGTGGGCTGTGGTGTAGTCCAGGATACAGGCATCAGGGGGATGAGCGGAGGCAACACATATGAGTCCGGCCAAGAAAGCATTTGAATATCTGAGTCTGAATGTAAATGAGGGCTTTGGTCTATAAAGCTATTAGTTGGGCCTTTCCTTGTGTGGCAGACAGTGACTCGTGAGGTACCACAAGGACCCCAGCTATTCATAATATATATAAATGTTTGGACAATGGAACCAGATGCAATTTACCCAGATGCAACTTTGCTAACGACACAGAACGGAGTGGGATTGTGAGTTGTGAAGAGGATGTAAGGAGGCTTCAAGGTGACTCAGCCCAGGTTAAGTGAATGGGCAAATACATGGAAGATGCAGTACAGCATGGCTACATATGAAGTTATTATTTAGAATGAAATCTGACAGTTGCTGAAATAAATTAGTGAGTTAGTCATTATTCCTTAGACTCTAGGGCCTGGCTTAAACCAACCCAAATGATGAAAGTCTCCTTGATTTGATGTTTGCCTAAGCTGACCCCCCCCCGCCCCCCATAACCCTACACACCCCAACCCCACTCTACCCACCGCTTTTCCTCCAAGAGATCATTTTTGATCGTCTGTGACCCAGGTCCTGGTCCAACTAGAACCATTACCAACGCTGGCACTAAATTAATGGCCAGACTCAGACAGCGCTGAAGAGACATGGAGTCATTTTCATTTCGTCCCAGGACCTAAAGTGGGTTTTTAGAGCAAAAAAAAGGAAGCTTCACCGAGCAGCCAGCTGTGTTACACCTGATCCCAGAATGCCAAGAATGACAAATTACAAACTGGCATCTGCTTTCTTAAATGTGCACGTAAATTCATAAAATTAAAAACAACAAGCATGAAATGCCACCGGCCAACAATTTAATGATTAGGCAGGAATATCGGAGAACTATTTTATGTAGCTGAAGATCAACTCCAATGACTAAAGGATTTCTCAACTAAGGAAGACATGATTCTATCTTTCCTGTTACAGTATCAGGAATGAAATGCCTGCTTAGAACACACTTACATACCCAGTCAAGAGTAAATGTGGATCAGCTCTCTCCCAAGTGCATCATTTGTTTCACCATCAACCAGATGAGCACAGCAGCTTCTTTCCCACAGGACCCAAATATTAAAGCAGGAGAATGGGTCTAATTTAATAAAGTAATCACAAAGATGATGGGCCAAGTGGCCTCCATCTGTGATATATTATTCTATGTTTCTATGACATGGGGCATGTAAAAATACACAAACTTCTGAAACCCCATGAGGCAACACATTCATGTCCAAGACAAGAGACGAGGACCTAAGCAGAAGATCCTACAGGACCATGTGGTGTTCAATATGACTGAACAACCAGAATAAAATAGTTGAGACATAAACATTAGGCAGCCTTGATCACTATGAAATGACTGGCACAATGAACAATTCTTAATGAGGGGCCAATTCAAAGAAATCTAAATTAACCACCATTTCTACAACCACAATTGTTTTAGGTTGCCATTTGGGCCATTGACCCTTTAACATACTGATAAATAGAGATTAGAGACCATGAATTCTCCAACAACACTCACATGACAGCATGAAGGCTGAGTGGCTGGTGTAGGTTGGGCGTAAGGACCACTGCATTAAAATGCTTTGTCAGAGTTGTGCCTCTGGAACTTGTACATCATAACAGAGGAGGACTTTCAGGTGGGGAGGGTCGTAGGAGCTTATTGACTTCTTCTAAATCCACTATTGATATAGAATAGTGAATAGTCATGATCCCAACACTGACCCCTGATGACTGGTGGATTTCCACAAAGATCAGTGTTGAGAATACATATCTTCATTCACACTATATTTTAACAATTAGGATGAAGGAACTGAGGGCCTTGTTGCTAGGTTTTGATATGGCACAAAGATAGGTGAAAGGATATGTTGTGTTAGGAGACTACAGAAGGCTTGGACAGACTGGGAGAATGGGCAAAGAAGTGGCAGATGGAATACAGTGTGGCTATGTGTGAGATTTTGCACTTTGGGGGGAAGAATAAAGACAAAGACTACTTTTTAAATGGGGAAACGCTTCAGAAATCTGAAGCACAAAGGGACTTAGGAGTCCTAGTTCAGGATGCTCTGAAGGTTAACATCCAGGTTCCATTGGCAATTAGGAAGGCAATTGCAATGGAAGCATTCATTTCAAGAAGACGAGGATACAAGAGTGGGAATGTTCTGCTGAGGCTGCATAAAGCTCTGGTCAGACTGTATTTGGAATACCAAGAGCAGTTTTGGGCCCACATCTAAGGAAGAATGTGCTGATGTTGGAGGGAATCCAGAAGAGATTTACAAGAATGACCACGGGGATGAAGGGCTTGTCACATGAGGAGCATTTGAGGACCTTAATTATGGAGTTTATAAGATTGGGGGGCATCTTATTGAAACTTACAGAATACTGAGAGGCCTGGATAGTGGACATAAAGATGTCTCCACTAGTAGGAGAGACTAGGACCCAAGGGTACAGCCTCCAAATGAAGAAACAAACCATTAGAACTGAGATGAAAAGGAATTTCTTCAGCCAAAGGGTGGTAATTTCCACAGAGGGCTGTGGAAGCCAAGTCATTGTGTGTATTTAAGACAGAGATGGATAGGTTCTTGCTTAGAAAGGGGATCTAGGGTTACAGAGAAAAGGCAGGAGAATGGGATTGAGAAGACAATCACACATGATTGAATGGTGGAGCAGACTTGATGGGCCAAATCATTTACCATTTACTTCTGTTCATATTTCTCATGGTCTTATGACATTATGGTTATCTTATGGTTCCTTCCAGTGACATTACAATGTACCATTGTCTGAAAATACTAATTGGTCAAAATCACCAAGGTTTTCCCAAAATAAAGCAATGCAATATTCTGGGCTTGATGATGGAGACATCATTGACTTTGAGTATTTTGACTTCACTATGGAAGGCTGCAGTCAGGGCAGTGGCTTCCTGGTGGAAAGCAGAATTTTAAAAATAAAATATGAATAATTCCATAATGTGATCACTTGAGAGGGTGGGATAGGAACCTTCCAGAACATACATTTCCTTTATTAGTCTTGAGTGATTTTTTTTCTGTCTTTGTTTTGCATCCTTCAGAGGTTTGCACATCTGTGTGTGGGTAAAGGGAGAGGGAGTGGTTGGGCAGAGGGAGGGAGAAATGATTTCATTGTGATGGTGAAGGGGAGAGCCCTTAGTTTTCGTGATTTAGTTGGTCTTCAATTTAATATGTTCAGATTTTCCTACATTATACCTCATTTACCACTCACTTAACATATCTATATTCCTTTGTTGACTCCTGATATCCTCTTCACAACCTACTTTCCTACCTATCTTTGTGATATGAGTAAATGTAGCTCCCTTTGATCCCTTTAGCCAAATTCTTTGTCCAAGTTATAAAGGGTTGAGGCCTAGCACTGACCCCTGTGGCATGCCAATGTAAATATGTCTTGTTGTAGTAAATCAATGATTTTGTGGTTTACTGAAGAAACTTAGTTGATGGAACTTTTTATTCACAACCTAGTATAGACATTGTATATCATTGGTTATATCAGTAACTAGGTAAAACTAGGGCTTGGAGGAGAAATTGCAGGCAGTGGTGTTCCCATGTATCTGCTGTCCTTGTCCTTCTAGATGAAAGTGGTTGGGGGTTTGGAAGGTGCTGTCTAAGAATCTCTGGTGATTTTCAGCAGTGCATCTTGTAGTAAGTACAAACTGCTACTAATGAACATCAGTGATGGAGAGAGTGAAGGCTTATGGATGTGGTGGCAATCAAGTGAGCTACATTGTCCTGGATGGTGTCAAGTTTCTTGAATGTTGGATCTGCATCCATCCAAGCAGGTGGGGAGTGTTCCATCACACTCCTGATTTGTGTCTTGTAGATAGTAGACAAGCTTTAGGGAGTCAGGAGGTGAGTTACTCACCGCAGAATTCCTCGTCTCTGATTGGCTTTTATAGCCATTGTATTTATATGGCAAGTCCAATTCAGTTTCTGGTCAATGATAACCTCCAGGATGTTGATAGTGGGGGTTTCAGTGATGCCATTACCACTGACTATAAGGAGCGCTGATTAGATTGTATTATTGGAAATGACCATTCACCATCTATTGCGTGGCCTGAATGTCATTTGCCATTTCTCAGTACAAAACTGAATATTGCCAAGATCTTGTTGTATTTAGGCATGTTTCTGTAATGAGGAGTCAAGAATGGTGCTGAATATTATGCAATCATTGGTGAACATCCCTATGTCTGACATAATAATGGTGGCAAGATCATCCATGAAGTAGCTGAAGATGTTAGCCTGCAGATATTACCCTGAAGACCTCCTGAGAGATGTCCTGAAGCTGAGATGACCGATGTCCAACAACCACAGCCATCTTCCTACACATCAGGTATGGCTCCAAACATCATAGATTTTTCCCTGATATCCATTGACT
The DNA here is from genome assembly GCF_004010195.1 of Chiloscyllium plagiosum. Classification (NCBI taxonomy): domain Eukaryota; kingdom Metazoa; phylum Chordata; class Chondrichthyes; order Orectolobiformes; family Hemiscylliidae; genus Chiloscyllium; species Chiloscyllium plagiosum. The sequence goes on along the minus strand of NC_057718.1, from coordinate 18,523,831 downwards.
CCAGATTTGCTAGGGCTCCTTGATGCAACACTCGGTCAAGTCATAGAGTCATAGAGATGTACAGCATGGAAACAGACCCTTCAGTCCAACGCGTCCATGCCAACCAGATATCCCAACCCAATCTAGTCCCACCTGCCAGCACCCGGTACATATCCCTCCAAACCCTTCCTATTCATATACCCATCCAGATGCCTCTAAAATGTTGCAATTGCACCAGCCTCCACCACTTCCTCTGGCAGCTCATTCCGTACCACCCTCTGTGTGAAAATGTTGCCCCTTAGATCTCTTTTAGATCTTTCCCCTCTCACCATAAACCTAGGCTCTCTAGTTCTGAACTCCCTGACCCCAGGGAAAATACTTTGTTTATTTACCCTATCCATGCCCCTCATAATTTTATAAACATCTATAAGGTCACCCCTCAGCCTCCAACGCTTCAGAGAAAACAGCCCCAGCCTGTTCAACCTCTCCCTATAGCTCAGATCCTCCAACATCCTTGTAAATCGTTTCTGAACTCTTTCATATTTCACAACATCTTTCCGATAGAAGGAGACCAAAATTGCATGCAATATTCCAACAGTGGCCTAACCAATGCCCTGTACAATCGCAACATGACCTCCCAACTCCTGTACTCAATACTCTGACCAGTAAAGGAAAGCATACCAAACGCCTTCTTCACTATCCTATCTACCTGTGACTCCACTTACAAGGAGCTATGAACCTGCACTCCAAGGTCTCTTTGTTCAAACTTACTAACTGTACCTCTTATGCTTGCATCCAAATCATTTATGTAAATGACAAAAAGTCGGAGACCCAGCGCCGATCCTTGTGGCACTCCACTGGTCACAGGCCTCCAGTTTGAAAAACACCCCTCCACCACCACCGTCTGTCTTCTACCTTTGAGCCAAATGGCTAGTTCTCCCTGTATTCCATGAGATCTAACCTTGCTAATCAGCCTCCCATGGGGAACCTTGTCGAACGCCTTTCGGAAGTCAATATAGATCACATCTGCCGCTCTGTCCGCATCAATCCTCTTTGTTACTTCATCAAAAAACTCAATCAAGTTTGTGAGACATGATTTCCCACGCACGATAGTCCCATGTTGACAATCCCTAATCAGTCCTTGCCTTTCCAAATACATGTACATCCTGTCCCTCAGGATTCCCTCCAACAACTTGCCCACCACTGACATCAGACTCACTGATCTATAGTTCCCCAGCTTGTCTTTACCACCCTTCTTAAACAGTGGCACCACGTTAGCCAACCCCCAGTCTTCCAGCACTACTCCCGTGACTATCGATGATACAAATATCTCAGCAAGAGGCCCAGCAATCAGCTTCCCACAGAGTTCTAGGGTACACCTGATCAGGTCCTGGGGATCTATCCACCTTTATGCTTTTCAAGACATCCAGCACTTCCTCCTCTGTAATATGGACATTTTTCAAGATGCCACCATCTATTTCCCTACAGTCTATATCTTCCATATCCTTTTCCACAGTAAATACTGATGCAAAATACTCATTTAGTATCTTCCCCATTTTCTGCAGCTCCACACAAAGTCCGCCATGCTGATCTTTGAGGGGTCCTATTCTCTATGCTGCCTGACCTGCTGTGCTGTTCCAGCAATAAAGTTTCAGCTTTGATCTCCAGCGTCTGCAGACCTCACTTTCTCCTCGGGGTCCTATTCTCTCCCTAGTTACCCTTTTGTCCTTAATATATTTGTAAAAACTCTTTGGATTCTCCTTAATTCTATTTGCCAAAGCTATCTCATGTCCCTGTTTTGCCCTCTTGATTTCCCTCTTAAGTATACTCCTACTTCATTTATACTTTTCTAAGGATTCACTCGATCTATCCTGTCTATACCTTACGTATGCTTCCTTCTTTTTCTTAACCAATCCCTCAATTTCTTTAGTCATCCAGCATTCCCTATACCTACCAGCCTTTCCTTTCACCCTAACAGGAATATACTTTCTCTGGATTCTCGTGATCTCATTTCTGAAGGCTTCGCATTTTCCAGCCGTCCCTTTACCTGTGAACATCTGCCCCCAATCAGCTTTCTAAAGTTTTTTTTTGATTAGATTACTTACAGTGTGGAAACGGTCCCTTCGGCCCAACAAGTCCACACTGACCCGCCGAAGCGCAACCCAACCAGACCCATTCCCCTACATTTACCCCTTCACCTAACACTACGGGCAATTTAGCATGGCTAATTCACCTAACCTGCACATTTTTGGACTGTGGGAGGAAACCGGAGCACCCAGAGGAAACCCACGCAGAAACGGGGAGAATGTACAATCTCCACACAGTCAGTTGCCTGAGGCGGGAATTGAATCCGGGTCTCTGGCACTGTGAGGCAGTAGTGCTAACCACTATGCCACCGTGCTGCCCAAATTCTTGCCTAATACCGTCAAAATTGGCCTTCCTCCAATTTAGAACTTCAACTTTTAGTGAAGTCTTAATGGCAAGGGCTGTCACTGTCACCTCATCCCTCACATTTAGCTGTGCAGTGCATTAGGTTATGCAAACTCTAGAACAGGAATCACAGTCCATTAAAATAAAATCTCATAACATCTCCAGATAATGTCACCACTACAAGATCTGGATATTTCACCAAATTACATATACATTCGTTATAGAGCTTCATAGGTTCACTTATAATTGTGATTAGTAAAACTTATTTTTGAAAGAAGGAAGCAGTTGTATGTGTACCATGTCTTTAAGAGAATTAACCTTTAAGGACTGCATGCAGTGTGTGTATATAATGTTGTAACTCTGCCAATAGCCTGATTGGGGTTTGCAAGTACACAAGGAAACAAAAGTTGGTGTGCTGTATAGCTGCATCTTAACTGAAGAAGGGCTTATGCCCGAAACATCGATTCTCCTGTTCCTTTGATGCTGCCTGATCTGCTGTGCTTTTCCAGCAACACATTTTTAAGCTCTGATCTCCAGCATCTGCAGTCCTCACTTTCTCCTCCTTGCATCTTAACTATAATGTACTTTAGTGTTTTAATTAAAACAGAATAAGTCAGTCCCTGGCTGAACTACTTTTGATTATTAGAACCATTATCAAGGCAAAGATCAAGTCACCATAGTCTTACCAGATCTTAGACTGCTCTGTCATTATAGAGAGATGACTTGGGGTGGTTTAACATGAGACTGTTCAGTTCTCAGGTGAGGGGACAGATTGTGAAGATCAGTCCTTCACTGTCAGCTCAGCTAGTGCAAGAATTGAAGCCACATTATTGGAGTCACTATGCACTGCAAACTAGCCATTTATATGACAGACACTGTGTATAGTTTTAGAGAGATTCTACATGAAATACCATGTTGTGCAGTAGTCCATGAACTTGAACTATCTGGTCCAAGGTGCAGAAGGATGGATTTTGTGTGGCATAACAGATGTTAACAGAATAGATGAACTTGCTGGAGATGGTTGTTGGCATGTGTATATACCACAGCTAGTCTTCATCATACAGTTCTCCCTTTCCCAAGGTGGATTCTGAATCATCTGATCTAAGAAATGGTTTGATAATTTCCCTGACCCAGGTTTGAAGGACTTTGGACAGCTTTTGGAGCTGGCTATTGTACCAAACTGTTTCATAAGGAGCTATACAATGAGGTTCAGTGTCACTGTGCCTACCTTCAGGTTATTTTGGAAGCCAACTTTTGAGGTAGATAGAGGATGCAAGTATTTGAAAATATATGCTGCAACCCTTATGGAAACAAGCTTTTCTTTATGCCTGGAGACAAATTACCATTTAAAAACTTCTAAATATTAACAATTGTAAATATTAAAAGTATTTAATTTACTCAGAACTGACTGTTCTACGAATTATACCAATAAATAGTTCCCTATGGTTTCTTAAAGTTACATTCAATGATTTAAAATTAGTTCATTCACAAACAGAAGACAACACACTATTTAAAAAATGTGTATTTTTTTGTGACAGAAAATGTTTTTTCACTGTGCTGATACAGTGCTACAAAGAATTATTTTTAAACATTTCAATGCAGGATTTTTAAAAAGAATTATGTCAAAAGATAATTGCACTGGTTCATGGGATTTGACATTTTACTAAATAAAATACATTTAAGTAAAAATCTATGAAGAGCTTCAAATTTTGAAAATTAACAATGTTTGGAGAGGCGTTTGTGCCCAGATTGTCAATTGTGCCCAAACCAGAACCCTTTGACCTTTGTGCCTTTATGCATTTCTTACTGTCACAAGATTTTTTTTCACCATTGCAAATTCCTTTGTATAGATTTTTAATAGAAATTGTCACACTATAATTACATCCTCCTGACAGTGGTGGCAGCATAATGCAACAATTTTACATTTCCATCTCATCAGCCTGCATTTCATGGCCTTAGAACTTTCAAGTTCCAGTTCTGTAACTTTCCATTAACCGATTGATTTATTCCAAGAGGGGATGTTTAACCTGATTAATGTTTTATTTGTAAAGATTTAAAACTCCAAGGAATGCCTTCAGCTTCCTTGCTCTGAACGCAGTGGTTTTTCTGGCGTGTGCAGGTTTATGGCCTAGATTGCGCCACCTGCCATATTTGTAGAGGAGCAGGGGTTAACTGTAGGAGTCCACCTCAGGAGCATTTCAAGCCCAGAGTAATTTAATTGAGGTTAAGGTTCAGTCTGCTTGCAGGACATATTCACCATTTTCCAACACTCTGAAATCTTTCATGAGAGACAGGCATCACTGGTAACATCAGGCTTTGTTACCTATCCTCAATTATCCATGGGAAGGCGGTAGGCAATTAGCTCCTTGAATCACAGCAGTTCATCCAGTTCAACATGACTGTAGAGGATTGGTGCAACTACGTGGCTTTCTAAAGCATTACAAAGGACAATTAAGAGGAGAAAGTGAGTCAAAAAGTGTGGCGCTGGAAAAGCACAGCTGGTCAGGCATCACCCGAGGAACAGGAAAATCGATGTTTTGAGCATGAGTCCTTCATCAGGAATGTGGGACCCCCACGCCCAAATTCCTGATGAAGAGCTTATGCTCAAAAAAACAACTCTCTTGCTCCTCAGATGATGCATGAACAGCTGTGCTTTTCCAGAGCCACAGTTTTTGACTCTGTAAGAAAAGTTAAGAGACAACCAACTTGCGCTGAGTCTGGGTTAACATGTAGGCTAGACCATTTAAGGAGGGTAGTTCTCCTTCCTTCAAAGATATCAGTGAACCAGGTAATCAATAGTTTCTTTAAAGTTTTTTTTATCACCACCACTAAGGTTGAACCAATTGAATTTAAATTCCACTATTTGCCAGGGCGGGTTTTAAATTCAGATCCTAAGATTTTTGGATACTCTTTGTCACTCCCCCACCATGACCTTGTTTCACTCAGCACCAACTTGGTAATAACTGATAGGGCTCTCTCACGTGTACTATTTATAAGGACCGTGTAATCCTTCTGTTTTGGTTGTGTTTGCATCACAGTTTAACATCTGTATTCCAACAGCATTTTTATAAATGTAGATAACATTGCGATAAGATCATCTGTTTGCTTTTGTGATGTTGATTGAGAGATGGATATTGGCTAGATTCTCCTGGGATAACCCTCCTAGGATTACCCTCCTGCACCTCTTTGAAATAGTGATAAGGAATCTTCTGTAGCCACCTGAGCAAGCAGATGGGATATGCCATGCAATGACCATGTGAGCTTCATCCTTTCTAATCACCTCAGGTGGCTGAAGCAAAAAAATTAAATTATGTTCAGCATGCAACTAATTCACAGCTCAATTAAAACACAGTATGAGATGTTATGGAAGAACCAATTGCAACGTTTACTTGAGGGGAAAAAAGAGAGGAATCTTTTTATTTCCTAACTCCAAAAAAATACTACATTGAACATCCACGTACACACACACACGCATAATATTTAATGTACATTTAGTACAAAAGGAAGCTCAAGAATATGTAGTTTAGATAAAGTCAAGAGCCCTTGAGGTGATTTTTAAGCTGAAACCATGATTGTTTAATGGATTCTTATATCTTCAATAGTGACAAAATTGGTAAATATCTGTGGGTTCTTGATGAATAAATATTTCTCCTAATTGCTTTATCATGGGGCATTTTTTTTTGAGAGGTTGAGGAAACTAAGAGGCAGAGAGAGAGAGATCCTATGGAAGAAGGGTCACTGGACTCAAAACATTAACTCTGCTTGAGTTCCTCCAGCACTTTCGGGTTTTTGTGTGAGAGTGACTAAAGTTGTGACATACAGTTTTTCTTCTTTGCTCTGCTGAGAAGCTGTTTCTTCAAACTACAATTCTGCTGTGGGATTCCCATGACTGGCTTGTGTTTTTTCACAGTGGATATTCTATGGGCAGCTTATCCAATACGTGAAATTTCTAAAAAGCTGTAAATCAAAATAGGAAATGAAGGTTTTTTTCACGCAATATTAAGTTGCTTACTGATTTTCAAAGATGGACCATAGAAAGCATCCCATCTGAATGCATCACAACTTGGTATGGCAACTGCTCTGCCCAAGACCACAAGAAATTGCAGAGTTGTGAATGCAGCCCAGTCCATTACGAAAACCAGCCGCCTTCTCTTGATTCTGTCTGCACTTTTTGCTACCTCAGGAAAACAGCTAAGATAATCAAAGACCTCTCCCACACCAGTTATATACTCTACCGCCCTCTTCCATTGGGCAAAAGATACAAAAGTTTAAAAACACATACCAACAGATTTAAGAACAGCTTCTTCCCTGCTGTTATCAGACTTATGAACAGACATCTTGCGCATTAGTTGATCTTTCTCTGCAGCTGTACCACTATATCCTGCATTCTGTTCTATTATGTTGTACTTATGTGAGGTATGATTTATCTGGATAGCAAGCAAAACAAATACTTCTCAGTTTCTCAATGCATGTAACAATAATAAATCAAATCAAAAGTTTCAGTGCCTTTTGATACAATGTTAATTTTGACTCTGACTTGTTTGTTTCAATTGGTTTAATGAATTTGGCTCAATCTGTGGTCAGGTGATTTAGATCCATGTTACGGCATGGTGGCTCAGTGGTTAGCACTGCTGCCTCATAGTGCCAGAGACCTGGGTTCAATTCCAGCCTTGGGTGACTGTCTGTGTGGAATTTGCACATTCTCCCTGTGTCTGTGTGGGTTTCCTCCCACAATCCAAGCATGTTAAGTGAATTGGCCAAGCTAAATTGTCCATATTATTCAGGGATGTGTAGGTGAGGTGCATCGTTCAGGGGAAAACATAGGGTCTGGGTAGGATACTGTTCAGAAGGTTGGTGTGGACTTTTTGGGCTGAAGGGCCTGTTTCCACACTGTAGGGATTCTAATTCTAAAAAATCATTTTTTTAAAGCCATTTCAAATCGTAATGGTGGTATGTATTAAAATCAGATGATACAAGTTATTACTGTATACTTTGCAACTCTCATGAAAGGTTTTAACATCACCCCTGAAATGGGACACCCCGACACTGCAGCACACTCTTTCATGACTGCACTGGAATAACAACCTTGATTTTGTACCCAAGCCCTGGTGGAGGACTTGAGTGCAGCATCTTGTGATTCAGAAACATGAGTTCTGACAACGATTCATGACTAATATTTACAGGTCAGTTGTTAGTTTATCATATCATTCTGCTTCTTAAATTATAGATGTGTTTTGCTTGCATGTTCTAGCACGGAGGAATGTTCTAAACAGAGGAAGATCTTGCTGGACCTATGATGCTGCTGTCTGCCTCAGAAATGGACTGTCTACAGGCATGGGAAGCTAATAGACACCTGGAGGACGCAAGGAGAGAAGACATTGCATAATATATTAGCTAGGAAACTTAGGAACTATAAAGCCAGCATGAGTGGCAAATCTCCACACCTTGCTGCCTTATTGTTACAAACAAATGAACATCACTTTTTAGCCTCCCTATTTTTCCTAATGACTTTCTGGATTTGCACAGTAATTGGCCATTAAACTCACCACGGAAAGTTTGAGCTCATAATTAGCAACTAAATAACTCTTTTAACAATGCACTAATTGTTAATGTAATATCAATCAGTCTCACTGATCCATAAAGGAAACAAGTTAACCTGTTGAATTTCATTCCTGCATGCAGCGATTCTTTTTAAAGATTTAAAACATTACAAATTTAAAATGTTAATCTTTCCCTTGCTTCCATGTTCCAGTCAGTAGCATTCTCCTCTGAGTCACAAAGTTTAGGTTTAAGTCTCACTCCAGAGCTTGAACACAAAAACTAAGTGTAACACTGATTTTTACTGAGTGCTGCATTATTGGATGAGATATTAAGTTAAGGTCCCATCTGCTCAAATGAAAGTAAAGATCCAATGGCGTTAAGAAGAGCAGAGGGGTTGTTTCTGGTGTCATGGCCAATGTTCATCCCTCAATGAACATGGCAAAACAGATTGCAAGAGTGCTGACTGGAAAAGTGCTTGAGATATTCTGTAACCTTTTATCCCCTTTCCTGTTTTCTTTTCGCTCTTCTCACCATCCAATCTCCCTTTTCCTCACGTTTCATACCTGAGTTGCCACTGATTTCCAACCAACTAATTTACCCTTTTTCTTCAGCTGCTTCCAATTTTATTTTTCTCAATCGTTAAATCTGATCATTTAAGGAGATACACCTTTGATCCAGCCACTCACTTAAGTCTCAGACCCAATTGTCCTCAACACTGTTATGAGCTCACTAATGCAACAGCTTTGGGTGCAACTCTATTCAACCTTGGATCTTTATGCTTTGCTTGAAATTGATTAAGTCCTTATGTTTGAGATTACTGTGTATCCAAACACCGTGAATAGAAACAGTTTTTAAATATCAACGTATTCCACATTCCATATTAACCTTAAAGCACAAGTAAACTGAGAAATAGAAAGTGAAATTTCAATAAATTGTATTTTTCAGTAATTATGATGTAAAGTTTCTCAGTTTAACATGTATACTACAAATAGGTAACCCCATTTTGGAACACTGGAAATTACAGGGATAATGTATCAAAATAATATGCTAGTAAAATCCAATTTACATAATTGACAGAGGCTTCATTAACAAAAAGATTTCTCCCTATAATTTAAAAATCTAAACAGCCATCTTTAGATTGCTTGGAGGGTATATTTGTTATGCCCCAAGATCTAGCTTAATAATACGTTACGCTAATTGGGTGAACTTTACATATACAAATTAGTTAAATTATAAAACCAACTTTTTCTACAACTCGGATAGTTTGAAATATCTTTCCTTACTTGGAGGCCATGTTTTGTTCCCTGTAACAGGACGTTAATGAATAATGCTAATTAGATTAATTTACATATAAATTGGGCTAATTAGAAAATTGACTTTCAAATGTAATTTAAATACTATAAATGCCTATTGCACAGATAAAGGACCACGCTATTCATTAATTTTAAATGTGTTTGTTCTACTGTTAAGAATTTGATTTTCTTTAGGTTCTGAGTGATTGTAAAACTGAATCTAAAAGCAGACTTCCGAACCTTTGGCAGAATATTTACAATGTGGACTGCAACAGTAAAATGGCCTATTTCTTTAAAACTATTTCTCATCAAGGATCACCCAGGCTGACTGATTTAAGGCTTTCACTGAGAGCAGAATCCTGAAAAGCAATTCCTCTGAACAAGGAGCAATTTTAGACACTCATGAATTAAAAGTGAAGTTTAAATGGTTCAGTCTTATAAATCAGTAGCTCTTGTTGATAAACAAAGCAACCGAGGAATGCGATCGATGCAAAACATTGGTAAACATCCCAGAATTCTATGTCATAAAAATGGAATTTTACTTCATCATTCACCGAAAATCAGCAATTCTGAAGATGTGCTGCATTTTCACAGGGCTTTTAGATAGGCTTTGAAACCAAAGCACCTTTTGGCCTCTCGTGTGGACTTAAAATTCCCATTTTTTGCAGGCACAGGGGGACTCCTGGCCAATGATTATCCTTCAATCAATATCTGACCAATGTTTTATTGCTCCTTAATGTTTGTCAATTGGGTGAGGTGTTTCCTGCATTAAGATGATGCTGCCCTTCAAATGCCCTTCACTGGCTGTGAAAGTCTTTAGAATGGCTTCAAGACATGAAGGTGTTGGTTTAAAGTCAGTTCTTCATGGACTTGCACCTGAAAACAGCACAATATGGACCCCATAACATTCTTCAGACTTGAGTTCAGTGCCTGCAAGTTCACTGTCTGGTTGATACATTTCAGATGTTGGCATTTCCTCCTTATCAACTCCAAATCTTAATCCTAGTATTGTTCCCTCTGGCACTCTCAATCCCCGTGTGCCATACCTCTTTCAAATCTTGAACTGCTGACTAACAATCCTGCAGGTTTTCAGCTCCACTCTGCCTTAATTCATCTAGTCATGATTTGGAGATGCCGGTGTTGGACTGGGGTGTACAAAGTTAAAAATCACACAACACCAGGTTATAGTCCAACAGGTTTAATTGGAAGCACACTAGCTTTCGGAGCGACGCTCCTTCATCAGGTGGTTGTGAAGGCACATCGCTCCGAAAGCTAGTGTGCTTCCAATTAAACCTGTTGGATTATAACCTGGTGTTGTGTGATTTTTAACTTAATCCATCTAGACCTCACTCTCTGGAATTACAAAACCAACCTTTGTCATCTCTTTATCAAACTTCTCCTTTCAGCTGCTCCGTAAAACCTACTTTTTGACCAAGATTCAGGCCACCCCTCCTGGTATCCTCCATACAATTTCAGTCAGTTGTTTGCCAATAACTCTCTCATGAAGTGTCTTGCACCTTTCGACAACACAAAAGCCAGTATATTAATACAAGTCAGTGTTGCTGTGGATTCTGGGCAAGAGACAAAAGTTCCTGTGTGCAGCAGAGCTAAGCATGAAAGTGGATGCAGCCCTACTTAAGGATACTGTAACAACCTGCAGAATAGACCAAAAGCACCTGCTCTTCCAAACTTCAAAAGGCCACAGCTATCCTTGTCAAAGATAGCAAATAGCCGAGGGGTGAATGAAAAGCTATGATAAGATGAAGATGCTGAAAGCCCATGGTGGTTGTTATTGACAGACAGCGCATGTTATTATTTCTCTTCTAAACTAATTAAGTTATTTCTGGATAACAAAGAACACAATGTATCTTTAAATAAAGAAAGCAAACGTAGTTTGTTCAAATGTCCAATTTGTTTCACAGTTCAAGTAAGAAGGTAACTGTTCACAGGTTCTTTCTGAAATATTAAGCCTTTTTCTGTTAATCCAGGGGACCTGGGTTTCAGTGGCTGGACTATCCCAAATTGCCCTTGGGAGATGGTGGTGAGCTGCGTCTTCGAACTGCTGCAGTAGAACATAGAACATAGCACAATACAGCATAGAACAGGCCCTTCGGCCCACGATGTTGTGCCGAACATTTGTCCTAGCTTAAGCACCCATCCATGTACCTATCCAATTGCCACTTAAAGTTCGCCAATGATTCTGACTCTGCCACTCCCACAGGCAGCGCATTCCATGCCCCCACCACTCTCTGGGTAAAGAACCTACCCCTGACATCTCCCCTATACCTTCCACCCTTCACCTTAAATTTATGTCCCCTTCCATTATTAAATTTATTAAATGTTGCAGAGTTGGCACTTGGGAGGGGTGAGCACGCCAGAAGACAATCGCACCAGCCTTCATCAGCAGGTTTGATAACAAGGACAGACTTAAGACTGGAGAGAACAGAGCACAACAAAGTTCAAAGGATGGGTGAGTGAAGCCGGGAGATGAAGGTGGCTGATATTGTGTTGGCAGCTCACAATGAAAAGATTAAGTAGCAGAGGAAGGGGTCCAGGGGGATGGGTGTATTGAAGATGGGTGTCAGGGTTTATAGATGGAAATGTGTTGCTGGAAAAGCGCAGCAGGTCAGGCAGCATCTAGGGAACAGGAGAATCGACGTTTCGGGCATTAGCCCTTCTTCAGGAATCAGGGTTTATGGCTTGGGAGATGACTTCTGTCCAAAATGGTGCTGCATTTTGGAAAAGCAAAACTTAGCAGGACTTATACACTTAATGGGAAGGTCCTGGGGAGTGTTGCTGAACAAAGAGACCTTGGAGAGCGGGTTCATAGCTCCGAGAAAGTAGATTCACAGGTAGATAGGATAGTGAAGAAGGCTGGATGTGGGTTTGCTCACTGAGCTGAAAACATTCATGAAAATGAACCTTCCAGCTCAGCGAGCAAACCGACATCCAGAACCTCAACCTGAGCTACAAATCTTCTCAAAACTCACTAGTGAAGAAGGCATTTGGTATGTTTTTCCTTTATTGGTCAGAGTATTGAGTATAGGAGTTGGGAGTTCATGTTGTGTCTCTACAAAACATTGGTAAGGCCACTGTTGGAATATTGCGTGTAATTCTGGTCTCCTTCCTATCAGAAGGATGTTGTGAAACTTG
>NC_057718.1:18488584-18511428 GCF_004010195.1 Chiloscyllium plagiosum | reverse complement strand
CTTCGACCGGTTAGCCAGTTTTCTCTCCAATTGGCCAAATTTCCCTCTATCCCATGCCTCCTGACTTTCCGTATAAGCCTACCATGGGGAACCTTATCAAATGCCTTACTGAAATCCATGTACACTACATCCACTGCTCTTCCCTTATCCACATGCTTGGTCACCTCCTCGATGAATTCAATAAGACTTGTAAGGCAAGACCTCCCCTTCACAAATCCGTGCTGGCTGTCCCTAATCAAGCAGTGTCTTTCCAGATACTCATAAATCCTATCCCTCAGTACCCTTTCCATTACTTTGCCTACCACCGAAGTAAGACTAACAGGCCTGTAATTCCCGGGGTTATCCCTATTCCCTTTTTTGAACAGGGGCACAACATTCGCCACTCTCCAGTCCGCTGGTACCACCCCCGTTGACAGTGAAGACGGAAAGATCATTGCCAACGGTACTGCCATTTCCTCTCTTGCTTCCCACATAATCCTAGGATATATCCTGTCAGGCCCGGGGGACTTGTCTATCCTCAAGTTGTTCAAAATGTCCAACACATCTTCCTTCCTAACAGGTATCTCTTCTAGCTTACCAGTCCATTTCACACTCTCCTCTTCAACAATACGGTCCCATTTGTTTGTAAATACTGAAGAAAAGTACTCATTCAAGACCTCACTTATCTCTTCCGACTCAATACATAGTCTCCCACTACTGTCCTTGATCGGACATACCCTTGTTCTCGTCATTCTCATGTTTCTCACCTACGCATAAAATGCCTTGGGGTTATCCTTGATCCTATCCGCCAAAGATTTTTCATGCCCTCTCTTAGCTCTCCTAATCCCTTTCTTCAGCTCGCTTCTAGCAATCCTGTATCCCTCCAATGCTCTGTCTGAACCTTGTTTCCTCAACCTTATGTAAGCCCCCTTCTTCCTCTTTACAAGACATTCAACCTCCCTCGTCAACCAAGGTTCCCTCACACAACCATCTCTTTCCTGCCTGACATACATATCAAGGACACGTCGTATCTGTTCCTTGAAAAAGTTCCACATTTCCATGACATCCTTCCCTGACAGGAGAAAGTGAGGTCTGCAGATGCTGGAGATCAGCACTGGAAATTTGTTGCTGGAAAAGCGCAGCAGGTCAGGCAGCATCCAGGGAACAGGAGAATCGACGTTTCGAGCATAAGCCCTTCTTCAGGAAGGGCTTATGCCCGAAGGGCATAAGAAGGGCTTATGCCCGAAACGTCGATTCTCCTGTTCCCTGGATGCTGCCTGACCTGCTGCGCTTTTCCAGCAACACATTTCCAGCATCCTTCCCTGACAGCCTATCTCCCAACGTATGCTCCTCAGATCCTGTCTTACAGCATCGTATTTACCCTTCCCCCAATTGTAAAACCTACCCTGTTGCACGCACCTATCTCTCTCCATAACCAAGGTGAAAGTCACAGAATTGTGGTCACCATCACCAAAATGTTCACCCACTAACAAGCCCATCACTTGTCCCGTTTCGTTATGGCAGTCTGTGTGCTGTAAGTACAGCGATGATGCTGTTCGAGAGGGAGTTCCAGTTATGACCTGATGATAATGAAGGAACGATGATATATTTCTGAGGCAGGATGATGAGAAGCTGGGACAGCAACTTGCAGATGGTGGTTTTACCATATATCTGCTGCTCTTATCCTTCTAGATGCTAGTGGTCATGGGTTTGGAAGGCACTGATTAAGGAATTTGGTGAATTTCTGCAGTACATTTCATAGATGGTGTGTACTGCTGCTACTGAGCATAAGTGATAAAGAGATTGACTGTTTGTTATTATACAATACATAATTGAGTCCTCGAATATTTTTAAGGTAGAGATAGATAGATTCTTGTCAAGAAACAGAATGGAAGGTTGTTGGGATAGGCAGGAATGAGAATTTGAGATTGCAAGATGATAAACCATGAAATTACCAAGTGATGGAGCAGACTTAAGGGACTGAATTGCCTCTTCGTACTCCTTGATTTATGTTAGTTAAAAATCTTTGTGTTGGGAGAGATTCCCCTTCACCCTGCACAATAGATTGGGAGTGGGTAGAGGGGTGGTGGTGGGGGAGATCAGACAATCTTTAGGAAATTCAGACATTGCAGCATATTGCCACCTCATGACCCTGACCAGAAACTTCCTTGCCCAAACCCATGGCTATTTCCACCAGCCACAGAATAAATGTAAAATGACTGAAGGAGCAGGTGTGCCAATCCCTGGCAGATATTACATTCCACTATTCTCTGGAGACTTTCTGGAATTGCTTATCAGGAATTCACCAATGAACATCCAACAATTATTTTGGCAAATTTTCCATGCGTTGTGAATCATCACATATTGCTAGGAGTTTCCTGTTCCACCAATATATTGCCAAACACGATGAGGCACCTTCAATTTCCATTTGAGTATCAAAGAATTGCTGTGTTCATTGCCAACCAAACCTGCCACAAAAAGCATGTGTCTTCTTGTGAGGGAGACGACAAATAAGATGCGTCCCATTTAAGATAGAGTTGAGGAGAATTACTTGTGACAAAGGGTCTTTAAACTGTGGACTTCTTTTCCTGAAAAAGCAGCAGAAGCTGGGTTATTGAACATATTCAAGGCAGAACAAAATTGATTTCAATAGATAAGTACATTGGTACAGTGGTTAGCACTGCTGCCTCAAAGCACCAGGGACCTGGGCTCAATTCCACCTGAGGGTGACTGTCAGTGTGATGCTTGCACATTCTCCCTGTGTCTGCGTGGGTTGGGTCCAGTTTTCTCTCACATACCACAGATGTGCAGGTTAGGTGGATTGATGGTGGTAAATTGCCCATTAGCAGCCAGGGGTGTGCGGGCTAGGTAGATTAGTAATGGTAAATGCAAGGATAGGGTAAGAGAGTTGGATCTGAGTAGGATGCTCTTTAGAGAGTTGCTGTGGACTTGATGGGCTGGATGTAGGGTTTCTATAAAGGGAGTGAATGATTACGTGGGGAATGTGAAGTTGAGACCACAATCAGATCACTCATGATTTTCATGACTGGTAGAAGAAACTCGAAGGGCTAAATACACTGCTTTTGCTCCCAGGTCCTCGTCAAATGAATTAGGGCTGGTTCTAACAGCAGAAGGAGCATTTTGCTTATATTCCGACAATGTTACTTATTCCATCTTTTCCCTTACAGCACGTGCAGCAGGACAAGACATCTCAGCAGATTTCACTGAATGAGCAATTTCGGGCAGAAAAGAGTGTAGTTCAATGGGGGAGTTAGGAATGGGGTGTGCAGAGGTAGGGGTGGCCAGAGGTGGAAATAGCCTGTGATTGTAGTCTGCCACTTAAGCATCCCCTCCTTATGTTAGCCTGTAAATTACGGACCTGCCCCCATCTTCTCACTGGTGTCTGCCAGCCAGGCCTCATCAAAATGCTGGATTGTCTGAAGTTGGGAATTGATCACTCTTCTTCCTGCGCTGTCTGTAATCCCAGTAGTGGCTACTACTTGATTCTGGATTGACACAGCTCCCGGCAAATGAGGTTGCCTAGCAGCTCTATAGCAGGACTTGCTTCCAGATTTGGGGGGACGTCTCACTCTAAATCAAGTCAGGTCCATGACCCCACCAACCCACCCTCCCCTCTCGGCACCTTCCCCTGCCACTGCAGAAATTGCAAAACCTATGCCCACACCTCCCCTCTCATCTTGATTCAAGGCCCCAAAGGAGCCTTCCACATCCATCAGAATTTTACCTACACTTCCACACATGTCATTTACTGTATCCGTTGGTCCTGATGCGGTCTCCTCTACACTGGGGAGACTGGACACTTGCAGATCGCTTCACAGAACATCTCCAGGACACCCGCACCAACTAACCCCACCACCCCGTGGCCAAACACTTCAACTCCCCCTCCCACTCTGTCAAGGATATGCAAGTCCTGGGCCTCCTCCATCGCCACTCCCTGACCAACCGTGCCTGGAGGAAGAACGCTTCATCTTCCACTTTGGGACTCTCATTCTTGATGAAGGGCTTTTACCCGAAACGTCGATTCCCCTGTTCCTTGGATGCTGCATGACCTTCTGTGCTTTTCCAGCACCCCATTCTCAACTCTGATCTCCAGCATCTGCATTCTTCACTTTCTCCTAAATCAAGTGAGACCCTGTGTATTATCAAAGCAGAGGTAGACAGCTTTCTGGTTGATAGGGAGCTGGCAGATTGTTAAGTTGACAGGGACAGTTCATCTATCCTCCCATAAAATCCACCCTCTGACAATATAGAGGATTATGTGTGTGTATACACAGTGTATATATATTATGTGTGTGTGTATATATATATGCAGCAGGCTAGATGTTGGTGTGTGGTTAAAGACACAGCATGGGTTTGGTTCCCATTCCAGCTGAGGTAGATTTGGAACCTGTCTATTTGCCCCCCCAAAGGAAAAGTGTCATGGACAAAATCAACAAAATTAAGTATCAGCAGACAATGAGTCATGAATCTGTCTTCAAGCAGACTACACAAAATGAAAGGGAAGAAGGAAGGATTTACAATTTTCCACAATTTCCAACCCAACATGTGTAAGCTAAATGGTACACTTCTGTTCCTAATCTGGATGTTTCCATATTCACAAAGCAGTGACACCACTGGATATGTGCCTAGAAGTGACAGTGATACTACCATGTGTTGAATTTGCTTGACAGCCCTTTGCTATTTTGAGGCAAATGTGAGGCATTTTATTTCAAGATATATACAGAAAAGTTTCAGGCATTCATCTATTAATGACGACAGTAATTTCTATGTGTTAATTATTAATCCAGGGTGGGTGGCAAGGGAAAGATTGAAAGTTTCAACAAACTTTGAATTTCAATTACAAGTTGTTAATTCACTTCCGTCAAAACCACACCACATTCTGTCAGCTTTGTCAGCACTTCAGACGAACTTCAGAGAATAATTAGTAGAGTCAAGCAGGAAGGAACTCTAAGTAGGATCAGAGACATTTAAAATTTGATAAGACAGACCTCCCCCACCCCCTTCTACAGGCATGAAGGCATTCAAGATGATTGTAAAAATGATTTTCCAACCTATTTTGTTTCAATCAGCTTTGTATTGCTTTTTAATACTTGATTTTATGGACAGGGTACAAAATTTAAGACATTTGGAACAGGCTTTGGGATTGACATAAATTTGCATTTTCTAAATCCCTGGATTATAGAGTTTAGTTCCCCTCCCTGGACATCGGTGCAGTGCCATGATGCAGCAACAAAGATGCTAAGCTCAGGGGTGATATGGCCCAATAATTCAATGCCCAAGGATTGTATCTTAGTACAGAATGGACGTTTATGTCCTCATCTATTCAGATGCAGGATGTTTGAGTCAAGAATGAAGGAGTCTCTCTGTTGGGGTATGCATTCTGCAGTGTGGGAAAGACTTCAGTCGCAACTTGGAAAGGAATTTCTAAGGAGACATTCTTCTGTAGAGCGTCTTAACCCTCAGAGGCCAGAATGAGGCTGCATTCTAAAATGCCTTACATTTTCATTTGTTCCAATGTGAGCTTCCACATTGCCTTATCTGGCATGCAGATTAACATCAGAACTCACAACGAAAGGCACGATGAGGGATTTCGATCAAGTAAATTGGGAGAGAATGTTCCCACTGGCAGGCAGGTCACTGACCAGGGGATGTAAGTTTGATGTTTTTGGCAAAACAAACAGAGGCAAGAGGAAGAGATATTTTTTCTTATATGGCATGTTGTTGTGATTCGGAATGCATTGCCTAAAAATATATTCAATAAATACCTTTCACAAGGGGAAGGATAAATACTTAATGGAGGAGGCTTGTATGAGAAGAAGGAGGGGAGTGGGACTAATGGGATAGCTCTTCCAGAGGCATGCTGAGCTGCATGGCCTCCTTCTGTCGTGGTGATTCTGGGCGTCTGAGAAGTCTGACCGCTCAGAAGGAGGTACTAATTCGCTGTTATTTCTCACTATGATGATTGCATCTATCTCACTGAAGTGCATAAAATTTACAGTACAGAAATGGGCCATTTGGCACAACTGTTCAATGCACTTCATATGAGCTTCCCCTCACCCTTCTTCATTTAATCCTATCAGCATAACTTTCAATCCTTTTTCTCTGTCTTGTACCTATCTAACCTCCCCTGACAGAAGCCCAATGCCATTCAGCTCCCCTGCTTCCTTTTGTTACCAAGTTACACATTCTGTCATTCTCATGGTAAAAGTAGTTACCATCATTTTATATCTTAGATCTATTCTCACCACCTGCATAAATCCTGCTTTTGTTTCCAGCTGCATATAAAATCTGATAAATTCAAAGCTGCCAGAATCACTTTGACGAAAACAAGGTAACGAAAGAGGTCAGCTGTACTGAAAATCTGAGATTGAAAGAGAAAAATGCTGCTTATTTACAGAAGTTGAGTTAAGATTTCATATTGGACATTTTGTCACTATCGATTTTCGGTTTAAATTTTTCATTGACCAATTCCACATCTGTGGGTGGCAAAGTAGTTAGCACTGCTGCCTCACAGCGTCAGAGACCCGGGTTCAATTCCTGCCTCAGGCGGCTCTCTGTGTGGAGATTGCACGTTCTCCCTGTGTCTGCGTGGGTTTCCTCCGGATGCTCCGGTTTCCTCCCACAGACCAAAAATGTGCAGGTTAGGTGAATTGGCCATTCTAAATTGCCCCTAGTGTTAGATGAAGGGGTAAATGTAGGGGAATGGGTCTGGGTGGGTTGCGCTTTGGCGGGTCTGTGTAGACATGTTGGGCCGAAGGGCCTATTTCCACACTGTAAGTAATCTAATCTATTTTCCCAGATTGGGGAATTTAGTGCACATGCTCTGGTGGTTCCAGGGTGTCAAGAAAAAGCTTGAATACAAACAATTCCTTTCTGATCTTAAAGACATCTCAATATATTTCACCTCTATGGCACAGTCATTTCTACTTCTGCAGAGAATGAAACAGTGGATTTGCACATAGCATGATCCCACAGACACTGGCTGCTCTGTTGACTTTACTTCCGTGCTGGTGGTGGGTAATGAGGGGGTTGGTAGCCAGCTTTATCCAGATAGTCCAGAAAATTATCAGCCAAAGCATTGGCAGCATATTCCTGTTCCTCAACCAAGTAGCACCCTGGAGTCTCTGACTTGAGCAGGACAATGGGAGCATTGTTTTGACAGATGCTTCCTCCCGCACTGCAGCATTCCCTCAGTATTGCATAAATTCTCTGTGTAAATTACCTGCACATGGAGCTTGAACCCATGGCTTTCTGGGTTGAGGTGAATAGTGCTACCCTCTGAATTATAACACATACACTGGATCAGGATGAACAAATCTGTGTGACTGATCAAGTGAAGCTGTGAGATGACATTACAGACTAGATACAAAATTGAAAAGGCAAAATAGCTAAAGTCACCAAAATTGTTTTATAATAGGCATAAAGAATTGGGTCAGATGTGGAGACACGTGAAAGCTTTTCATTCCTGACATCAACCTCAATGGCAGATGAATGTACGGTAGTGTTTTTGAAAGGCATAGATTAGGATAGGATTAGTGGTGCTGGAAGAGCACAGCAGTTCAGGCAGCATCCAAGGAGCAGTGAAATCGACATTTCGGGCAAAAGCCCTTCATCAGGAATAACAGATTAGGATAGGAAGATAACTGAAGAGGTTTGAGGTAAAATAATATCATTTAAATGGCTGATGGAATGCTCCTTCTCTCTGAGGGCTTGAATGCAAAGGAGTCAAAATTTTGTGACAGCTATACAAAGCTCTGACTAGACCGCAATTCGAGTGTTGTGTTCAATACTGTGCAAATTCAACAGAGTGATAGTTAGACTAAAAGGGGAGACAATGGTAATTTATTAGATTAGAAATCCAGAAATCAGACCAATGGCCTGAAGGCACAAGTTCAGATTCCACCATGCCTACTGAATTTATATTCAAAAATAAACATAGAATTGAAAGCTAGTCCCAATAATGTTGACCTCATTCACTAACGCCTTTATGGGAAAAAAAGTCTGCCATCAGTCTGACTGACATGTGACTCCTGACTCTCAACACTGTGTTTGGCTCTTAACTGCGCTGTGAAATGTCTGGGCAAGCCAATCAGTTCAAGATCAATTTGCAATGATCAACAAATGATGGCCTCTCCAGCGATCCCATGAGAGAAAAATGGATTAGATTATGAGAGCAGGTTGCATAAACTAGATTTATAATTCTTTTAACATGGAAAATTGAAGTACTTAAGATGAACAAAGGAAATGATAGGAGTGAAGCTATTTCCTCTGATGAATGGGTTCCAGAACAAAGTAGGGACATAAGTCTTAAGAGTAGAGATCAGCTAGTCAGGGGAGATATCAGAAAGTACATCTTCACACAAAGGGCTCTGGAAATCTGCAACCCTCAGCCTTAAAATGCTGTTGGGATTGTGAGGAGTGGTGTCTTTTAAAATTGTGATTGCTAGTTTTTTGCTAAGCAAGGGTGTTAAGGATGACAAGATCATGACGAGTAAGGAATTAAGAAACATATTGCTCAATTAAAGCCAATAATCAGACTGAAAGGTTAAATAGCCTACTCCTGTATCTAGCCTCTGGGGCATCTATGAGTAGAGATAACTAATGATAAAGGGAAACCTAACAGTTATCTGGAAACTACTACTGACCATTGGCACAATCTAAACAGGACGCAGTTTGGGGAAATCTTGTTACAACTGCATTGGATGTTTCTGAGACTGTACCTGTAAATCTAATGCAGCTTTGGTGTAGTGGAAAAAGCTAATCATTAGCAGAGGCTCTTTGCTGCAATGCATCATTTATATGAGAGATGAAATATTTTTGTCATAATGGCATTTAAACTGGAATGTGAATAATGTGTTTATGGTGGGAAGCTTTTAATAAGGGCATCTATATGACTAGTCCCAGAAATAGTTCACAGCTTCAGGCACCTAGCCTATTGAAAAACAATTTCTTTTGTTAATATTTCACCATCTGGCACAGTTTTTCTTTTGTTTGTTGTAAAACTTGCTGGCTGCTGTTAATCTCTGATTGCATGAAGACATTGTATCATAAGGACATTGGCCTGAGACATTATTTATTCCATATCTAGAGTCATATCATTGTGCAGAAAATTCCTGCATTGCTGGTTACCTACATTGGAATTAGTAATAGACTCAGATGATCGTCATGTCCTGTTGAAGGACCATTCACCAATAGGAACACAGGAACAGGAGTAGGCCATTCAGCCTCTCAAGCCTGCTATGCCATTCTTGATCATGGCTGATCATCCGTCTTTGTATCAATTGCCTGTGCTAACCCTATATCCTTCTCCACCATTAGTAGCTGACTAATAGGGAGATGTGCATAAAGATCACTAATTTCCCATTGTAAGTACATTCAAGATAATAGCTACAACTGGAGAAAAAGAACAATTAATTCAGGGTGATTGTAATAATAGACTCTAGCAATTTTTAGCACCATATGAGTTCTGAACTGCAAAGACATTGTTACTGTTTACTTTTCACAGATAATATGCAGAATGCACTCCATTGACAAAAACTACAGGTCAAATCATTGGGATGAAAGGGCAGGGGCATAAATTAGGTAGGGTCACATTTGCTAACTATTGTGTAGCACACCTAACACTCAGTTCTATTAAAGAAGATGGATAAAGTCCTGCTTTTGTCCAACTTCAATGACACCCTCTCCATCTCAAGCTATTCTCATTTAACGGTCAAATATTGATTAAAAGAATTTTTTAATATGATTCCCAACCAGCCTGAAAACAGAGATTGCTCATTAGTGCATTATGCATCAGCAATGAAAGAGATAAGTGAGATCTCAGGTGTGAGGTGATGGAAATAAAGTGAAAGTAAAGAATGTGGTGGTGTGTTTTCTATTAAGTGCTGTCTCTGAGTCTGATTGTTGTGTGAGTAGGGGAGATGTTGAAGATAGTGCCAAAGGCTACACACCTAAGCTGAGAAGGCAGTTTGGGGAACCTTATGAAAACTTTCAAGACTCCACAGGGAGACAGATACAGAATAAGTGAACTCCACGAAATAGTTTGATACAGGCTCTGCAAATGGGGAGGAGGGTGGATCACAGTATTGAACCCAGAGAGGTGTGCTGAACGATAGGTTCAGATTTAGTTATTTCATGGAAATGTTAAATGTTGAGAACAGTCAGCAGGTAAGAATGGGCTTTTAAAAGAAGCAGTTGGGGGAAATGGAGAATAAGTGTAGCATTTGATCCTTTAGGACAGATGGAATGGTCCACACAATTTTATTCCAATCCTAAGCGGTTTCATATTCTAAGACGGAAACCAAAAGTGCTGGAAATGCTCAGCAGTTCAGGCTATATTTAGGGAAATTTCATTATATAAACTACTAAGGGTTAACTTTGTCAACCACGCGCTGCCATTCATTAAACTTAATATTGTTAAGTAACACTTCTCATTTGGCAATGTTCACTGGCAGCGAGATGATTTACAATCTTATAACTATAAAGGTGTTCGGTATAACAAATATCACATTTGAAATGGCAGAATAAACAAATCTGTTTTTATTAAATGGTAATCTGGGCTTTTCACTGATACTGAGAAATGAATCCCAAAACTCCCTCTATTATTCTGCAACACTCATAACTGAATGACCTTTAAACATGTATGTAGGCATGTGTGTTTTTCTGTGAGACTGTGTGCATTTGTGAGAGTGTGCGCACAAATCTGTTTGTCAATGTGATATGTATGAGCGTGTGTTTTTGTGTCATTTTATTCTCACCAGTTTTAAAGTAAGTAATGCAGTAACTGGTATGTGACAGCAGTGGGTAAAGGAAGTTAGGTATCTGTGAGGTTTACTGTTATGGCAAAGAGAGGAACAGTCACAGTTCACCTTTTTTAACATCCTCACGGCCAGTTGCAGAAAATGTTTGTATTTCTTTTTTCTCCTTCTTATGATCCCAGATGATGGTAACACACAGACAGAGGAAATCCTGGCTAGAAAGACCAAAAGTTTTATTTTCTTTGTCTTTTCCAATGGAGATGATAGAACATATTCACAAGAGGCGTCTTTTCGATAAAAAAAGCTCTGCATTAAAAAAACATGAGCTGTATTGTACTACATGAGAACTGTTGTAACAATCTCATTATATATGTCAGAAAGAAAAGTTTACAACAGCAATAAGCTTTCCAATACACAAACCTCAGGGAAGAGTCAACACTTCCTTCACACTAAAGCATCTTGCTCAATTGGTATGGCTGTAACTGATTTAACTTTGGCAAATTTCTGCATATTCTGTCAATGTTATTTTCTTCAATTAATGTCTCTCCCCAAGACCCTTAAAACAAACTGTTAATTCAGCTCACTTAACATCGGTGTCCATAACATCCTGTCTTAAACAGGATATCTTCTCTGACACCTCCAGAGCCATCTTCAGCTGTTATGGATCTCTTTTCTCTGTATGAACATGCTTCTGGCCCCCTCTTTCTCTCTCAGGAGGTTATAAAACTTAAGTCATTAAATAGCTTCGGAATTATTTCCCAAAATGGCTTGCTAGTCATTTAACTGAAATCAGTGTTCAAAGTAACTTACTGACCGCTAAAAGAAACAAGTCAAACCTTCCCATAATTCCTAAATCTAAAATCATTTTTCACCCACCTTAAAACTAAAGTTCTCAAATAATAATAATAAGGTAGATCACTAGTACAGAACTATAGCATTACTGCAAAAAAATTATACATTTTGTCAAAGCTTTTCATCTTACACTCAACAGGACACTTTGCAAGAGTATCAAATTAATAGGGAAACCAACATTTATACTTAATGAGAGGAGAGTGTTGATTGGTAGGTGGACTCTAATCGATAGAGACATTGTCATGGAGAATTCATCCAATAATAATGATTGATGGTTAACTGCCAGGTGTTTAAATTTTAAACCTGGAACGTTAACACAGATTTGTCAGGGCATTGTCCTTAGAATTGAACTATCAATTCTCTATCACTTATGTTGTTAAGTTGAAATGGGCACAATGCGGTAATGGTACTTTACACGTACATAGGATTATCCATTAAATGCCTATAACACAAATAGTCATGTGGTTTAGAACATATAGAACATAGAACATTACAGCGCAGTACAGGCCCTTCAGCCCTCGATGTTGCACTGACTTGTCATACCAATCTGAAGACCATCTAACCTACACTATTCCATGTATGTCCATATGCTTGTCCAATTACGACTTAAATGTACTTAAAGTTAGCGAATCTACTACCATTGCAGGCAAAGCATTCCATACACTTACTACTCTCTGAGTAAAGAAACTACCTCTGACATCTGTCCTATATCTATCACCCCTTAATTTAAAGCTATGCCCCCTCGTGCTCACCGTCACCATACTTGGAAAAAGGCTCTCCCTGTCCACCCTATCTAACCCGTACATAATACTCCAAGTGCGGCCGCACCAGAGTTTTGTACAGCTGTAGTATAACCTCATGGTTCCAGAACTCGATCCCTCTATTAATAAAAGCTAAAATACTGTATACCTTCTTAACAACCCTGTCAAACTGGGTGGCAACTTTCAAGGATCTGTGTACCTGGACACCGAGATCTCTCTGCTCATCTACACTACCAAGGTTTATGAATGTCAGTGTCAATGTGATGCTAGGTATGCATGATAGTGTAGCAAATTGTATCAAACAGCATATCATTCAGCTATTCGTAAGAAGCATGGTACTAACTGTACCCAACTAGCCCCCACTTTCAGTGCAATGTCCACTGTTTCTGCAACTGAACATCTACAACTGTGTGAGTGTATGAAGAACTTATACTGGCAACCACAGTGGCTCAGTGGTTAGTACTGCTGCTTCAGAGTGCCAGGGACCTGGGTTCGATTCTACCTTCAGGCAGCTGTCTGTGTGGAGTTTGCACATTCTCTCCTGCAGGTGATCCAGTTTCTTCCCACAGTCCAAAAGTGTGCCGGTTAGGTGGATTGGCTATGCTAAATTGCCCATAATTGCAGGTTATGTCTACTGGCCATGGGAAATGCAGAGTTACAAGGATAGGGAAGGGTGGTGAAGGGTGGTGGGTCTGTGTGAGATGCTATTCGCAGGGTTGGTGTGGACTTTATGGCCTGCTTTCACACTGTAGGGATTCTATTCTATAACCAATCAAGGATTGTCAGTTCAACTCAGTGTGACGCACTTGCATGTACCCGAAGCTACATATTTTAATATCTATGGCCTGTTCTTTGAAGAGAGATAGAACATGTATATGAGTCTGTATCAATTATAGAGTCAGAGAGCTGTACAGTATGGAGACAGACCCTTCAGTCTAACTCATCCATGCCAACCAGATACCCTAAATTAATCTAGTCCCATTTGCCAGCATTTCACCCATATCCCTTCAAACCCTTCCTATTCATATATCACTCCAGATACCTTTTAAATGTCATAATTATCCCAGCCTACACCATTTATTGTGGCAGCTCATTCCATCCACGCACCACCCTCTGTGTGAAAAAGTTGCCCCTTATGTTCATTTTAAATCTTTTCCCTCTCACCTTAAACCTATGCCCTCTAGTTTTGGACTCCCCTACTTTGAGAAAAAGCATTCTTTCATGCCCCTCATGATTATATAAACCTCTATAAGGTCACCCCTCAGCCTCCGATGCTGCAGGGAAAATGGCCTCAGCCTATACAGCCTTTTCCCATCGCTTAAACTCTTCAACCCTGCAAAGTCCTTGTAAATCTTTTCTGAATGCTTTCAAGTTTCGCAGCGTCTTTCTGGAGACCAGAATTGAACACAGTATTCCAAAAGTGGCCTAACCAATGTCCTCTACAGACGCAACATGACCTCCCAACTCCTATACTCAATGCACTGACTAATAAAGGCAAGTGTACCAAATACCTTCTTCACCACGCGGTCTGCCTGTGACTCCACTTTCAAGGAACAATGAACCTGCAGCCCAGGGTCTTTTTTTTTGGAAGTATTGCCAAACTCAACAAAATAGTGGTAGATTCAATCGGAGTCAACCCGCAAGATTTGAAGTCTAAACAGAACCTACCAGTTAATTGTCAATCAGAGCATTCTCCGTGACAACTTGTCCACCACAGTCCACTTGCTAACCAAACAGCACTTTCCTCACTTTTGTATAAATATTACTTCTCTCAGTGATTTGGTATTCTTGTGACTTTTGCTGATGTGTTTAAAATGAAAATCTTTGACAAAATGTTCCATTTTTCAGCTGTGATAATATATTATGAACCTTCAAAACTCTTTTAGCACATAGTTATCACACTTCAATTAACATTAGATAAACAAATGAAAATGAAGGAAAGCTAATTCCAAGGCTTTCTACAGTGAAAGAGAGTGGAGTTGAATGACAAGCACAGATGCAAAATACTGGTAATGAGCTTACAAAGAAGGTGTGGGAAGGTGGGATCTCCAGTAAAGACAGTTGCAGTTTACAATTCTAAGAGCCTTTCACTTATGAAAGTGAAAAATGAGTCCCAGTTGCTTAGCTGTTGTTGTCCTTCCTCAGGAGTGGCAGAACTTTCAGATACTCATGATCTCTCAGCCACCAGAGGACCATTATTTTCCCCAAACTGTTTCTTTTCACCAGCGATGGCTTGCTGAGACTGAGATTAAGAAAGAGGAGCTCGCTGTGCCCTTGTGTTCAGTCCATGTTGCATTCTCTTTCCTTTGGTATTCAAAGCAACCTGCGGATTTGTATTTTAAAAAATCTAGCTGCATTGTCTTTTCCAAACTGAGCATTCGGCAAGTAACCTTTCATCTTCAATATGTAAAGTTACCACACGAGTGTCAGTAAAACAAGAGATGCAAATTTGTTCACACCTCACTGAGTTTCCATGCTTCCTGATTAAAATGGTAATTCTGAGGCAGCCACTTGTATACGTGGATTGTCTGGGCTTGTCAGATGTTCACAGCAGTTGCTTTAGGTATTTTTTTAAATAAAAATTCCATGGAAGTCTCAGGTTTTAAAACAAATGGTGGAAGTTGAATATTGATAGTTCATTTCCAATATGATTGTAACATTCAGACTCCAGTGCTTTAGCAGATTAGCAGGCTGGGGGCGGGGTGATGCATTTGAGATTTGGCAGAAGGAAAGACAGCAAGCTTTGGGAGAACCTAGGGTTGTACATCACTTGGGTTTCGTCTGTAGGGATGAGTGTTCTTGAGCTATCACTATCAAAGGTGGGACGTGGAATTTGATAGTATGGGATGGAGTTGGGGATTGGTGGATAGAATGCTTATGGATGTGAAATTAAGGATTTGGTCAACATGTTCAGAGTAGGTTGTTGACATGTGCTAAGCTTCTAGAGGCTCATGAGACAATGTCATGTCAGTCAGTGGCCTTCGGATAATCTTCTGGTTGGGGTGATTCTTGTGAGGATCAGGAAAGTGGAAGCAGGGTGGATCGGCAAGTCCACTTAACAGGCTAGGGGGGGATTGCAGTGAAAATCATTATGAAGCTCTATTCAAGTTAGATTGAATTGGGAGTTGGATCGATGTGTGCAGCTACCAGTCTGCCATTATCAACTCCTCCTCTCAGCACCCAAGACTTATAAACAGGTGGCAAAAGTGGGGTTTCTGTGGGAAATGCAGCAGGTCCTCACAACTGGCTTGTGGTTACTAATATGAGACTCGGGGGCCAAATTTGGGAAATTTTTGTTCTGGACTGAACCTGGAATGTCACATTTGCATGAGGGGAATTCAATGTCTTTTTCTAGCAGCATTAATTTTTGCAGGATTCTTCCAGGCCAAAGCAAGCATCATGCATGAAAAAGCACAACATCTTCATATATTATTCCTGTCCTTACATTTGCAGGTTATTAAGATGAAGTCATTTCATTAGCGACTGCAGCTTTATCTATGAAGGTGAGTTATATGCATAGCATTGCTGGGGCAATTACCTGACATTTCTATAATAATCATTTTCCATACTGAAGGCTATTGTGTAAGTAATCTTTGTAGATTAATGAGCTGCAACATTTTCAACCTCCTGTTTAATTATTGTAATCCTACACAGCAAAATAGCAAACCAGTTTTTTTTGCATCAGTGCTTTACATACACAAACAAACAGAAAACAGAGAGAGCAAACGTGAAGAAAATGCCAGATAAAAAGTTGGATAGAGAAATGTATTTCCTGGGATGTCACCAAGCTTTAGTTGCTTTTGAAGTTTGTTAATGATGTGGACTTGAATATACCAGGCAGAGACAATGTGTTTCTGGATTAGTGGTGCTGGAAGAGCACAGCAGTTCAGGCAGCATCCGAGGAGCAGTAAAATCGATGTTTCGGACAAAAGCCCTTCATCAGGAATACAGGCAGAGAGCCTGATTCTCTGCCTGTATTCCTGATGAAGGGCTTTTGCCCGAAACGTCGATTTCACTGCTCCTCGGATGCTGCCTGAACTGCTGTGCTTTTCCAGCACCACTAATCCAGAATCTGGTTTCCAGCATCTGCAGTCATTGTTTTTACCTAGAGACCAATGTGTTTGCAGATGGAAGAAAACTTGGAAATGTAGTAAACGTTGAGGAGAATAGTAAAAGACAATGAGGACATACAGAGACTGACTTGGAAAAGAGACAGATGTGTGAAAGATGAAGTTTTATTAACACAGAGAAATGTATGCATATTCATGGGAATAAGGAGGAGAGGAAAGATGGTACTATTTTAAGAGGAATGCCGCAACTGAAATACCAAGATGTATGAAGTTGGCACCTCATATTGGAAAGGCTGTTTAAAACATGTCATATGGGTCCTTTTAGTACAACAGCAAGGAAGATATTCAGAAACCTGTATAAAACACTAGCAAGGCCTCAGCAGAATTGTTGTGTCCAGTTCTGTATTTCACACTCAAGGAAGGATACTCAGCCAAGAGACAAGTTTCAGTGGACATCAACTAGAAAGGTGCTAGGGTTAAGGCATTTAATTATGTTGAGAGACTGGAGAAACTGGGTCTGTTATCCTTAGAACAGAGAAGGTTAAGAGAACATTTGATAGAGATCTTCAAAAATATGATACTGCAACTAGAGAGAAACTGTTAACAGTGAATCAAGGGGCAGTAACTGAGAGGCACAGGTCTGAGACGGCACAAGTGGAAACGTTGCAGTACACAGTGATCTGAAATGCACTGCTTGGAAGGATGGTGAAAGTCGATTCAATGCTAACATTCAAATGAGAGTTAAGTAACTAGTTGGAAGGGAAAGAAATTAGAGCTATAGGAAATAAATAAGGCAATGTGATCTATTGAATAGCTCTACTGAAACACCATTGCAGATCCAATGGCTCAAACCATTTGCTCACCTTGCAGATTTAGCAGAAAACTAGAGCATGTCAAAGCTATCGTGCGGGACAATGGCTATCCTGTCAGATCATTATTCACTCTGCATCACACAAACTCACAAACGAGCCACAGACGCAGTTTACTGCAAGTTATCTTGGACAGGCAAAAAATCTCAACAGCAGCTTGGGGAATGCACTGGATATGTGAGTGGTGTTTCTCAATAGCAGGACGTTACTGTCAGTTTACAAAGACTTATTACACAATTGAGCAACACTGCACGTGAATTTCAGTGCCAGTATGATGCCAGCTACATAAAACTTACATCCCAGCAATTGGCTGAATGAATCAATCAGCATTTTACAGTAGAATCTCAATTATCCGAATGAGATGGGCAGGGAGTATTTTGTTCGGATAATTGATTGTTCGGATAATCAACCTGACCGTAAGTGACCGGTAGTTGATGAGTGCCGGTATTCCGAACATTTCTCAGTTATCCAGCAATGCACGCCATAATGCTGTTTAACTGATAACTGAATGCTGGGTTGCTGTTTTTATGACACCTTGAGATCTTGTTGAGATAATCCGAAATTTGGATAATTGATGTTCAGATGTTTCTTTGGAGCAAAGTACAGGCCATACTCAAGTTGCATGTGCCTGTAAAACACACAACAAAATGACTGCTATTAGATGTGATTCATTGATGAGGCTGCACTTGTTGAACAATAGCGGTTGTGCTAATAGCTACAATGACAACCAATGTAAAATAATCTGTTTATCTCATAATGTGGTACATTTATCCTAGCTAGAAGTGATGCAGAGGATCCAGGCTCTTCAAACAAAAGGAACATGTTTAAGCCTTGTGTTTTTTTTAATATCCCAGAGCTTGGGGAACTTATAGTTGGCTTTGACTATGCCAATTCCTTGGCTAATCAGAATTAACTTGCCAATTCACCTGCCTCCTTTTCTCCATTAGAATGAATTGTTGTGATTGTTTGAAATTTGACATTTGTGCATTGTTATCCTGATGTGTACAAGATGAATAGGTTTAGCAATGTGTCTCTCTATTCAACAACATGTTCTGCATTAGTAAGTGACTAGTTATGAGATTCTATGAAAGAAAGACCTTTCACAGAGTCCCTTTGGTACGGAAACAGGCCATTTGGCCCTCCAAATATCATCCCACCCAGGCCCATTATGTATCCCTACATCTCCCATGGCTAATCCAACTACAGGGCAATTTAGCATGGCCAATCCAGCAAATGTGCACATCTTTGAACTGTGGGAGGACACCGGAGCACCCAGAGGAAACCCACACAGACAAGGGGAGAATGTGCAAATCTCCAAACAGACAGTCGTTTGAGTGTGGAATCAAATCTGGGTCACTGGCGCTGTGAGGCAGGAATGTTAGCCACTAAGTCACCGTGCTGCCCCCTTACACGTACAGAACAGTTTTCACACCTTCAGAACATTGCAGTATGCTTTACAGTCAATGAAATAGCTTTGAAGTTTAACTTGTGTCTTTTCATGGTCCTTTATTGAGCAAGATTGTTGGAAATATGATCAGTTTGTAGATGGTACAAAAATGCTTTAAAGATTAAAACAATGAAGCAGTACAACAAAATGCAAGAACCCTTATATTCTAGTAGGCTAAGGAATGACAAATACCTTTGCTTGTTGGTCGGGCCAACAGAGAATACATTTTTCATTTGCAAGAGCCAAATTGAAAGAGGTGGAGAGAGAGGAAAGACATAGCTGCTACCGTGTAAGAACAGCTGAAAGTAGAGTGTCTAGCTAAGTACAGCAGAACGTTATGATGTTTTAATAGAACTATTCTATCTGAAGCAAATAACACTATTTTGTCCTTCTAGATATTTTTAAGCCACCTGTTCAGACATGTTATGACACATCCCTGGGGCAATTCAGATTTGAACCCAAACTATCTCACCCAGATGTAGGATCACCACCAATACACCACAGACCCTTTTCCATTTTGTCACTATGCAGTTTGCTGAACACTTTACATCGAGAAATTGAGCTCAGTCTGGTCATCCTACATATATAGATGAATAATGATCTTGGAAAACCACAGCAGTAATTTAATGATCATTGGTTACTTAGAGAGTTTGATCTATTTATCTTGGAGCAATGGAGATTTAGAAACAACCTGATAGGAGGTCTGGATAGTTTTAGAAATGATTAATCGATCACTTAAGTTCCACTCCAGAACTGGAGGGCTGTTGGGCAGGGTGAGTTTCATTGAATTGAGTAGTATGGTGGCAGTACCATACCTATCAACTACCTGCCACCTCTGGGATTTTAACCATGGCAAGGGAGGTATTGGGTGGCTCCTTCTTGCGTGGTCCATTTGATGCCATTGAGTGCTCAACTACTGGCCACTTAAGGGTCTCTGCGTACTGCTGCTGGGATTGGATGTATGGCAGTGGTGCTTTCTTTCCAAGGGAGCCCCAATAAATTCTTCCTTCTCAAGCCATTGCATGCCCAGCATTCTATCAAAGTTTACTGAGGACCAGAGGATTGATTTGCAGGACGGCTGGTTTGCAATGATTAGATTACTTACAGTGTGGAAACAGGCCCTTCGGCCCAACAAGTCCACACCGACCCGCCGAAGCGGAACCCACCCATACCCTGACATTTACCCCTTTACCTAACACTACGGGCAATCTAGCATGGCCAATTCACCTGACTTGCACATCTTTGGAGTGTGGGAGGAAACCGGAGCACCCGGAGGAAACCCACGCAGACACGGGGAGAATGTGCAAACTCCACACAGTCAGTCGCCTGAGGCGGGAATTGAACCCGGGTCTCTGGCGCTGCGAGGCAGCAGTGCTAACCACTGTGCCACCGTGCCGCCCACAAATGCAGAGCCTGGGTTCAGTTCAATACCTAAACCCTGGTTAGACACCACTTGGAGTACTGTGATCAGATCTGGGCCCACAATTTAGGAAGAATAGATTGGCTTTGGGTGGAGTACAACCTAAGTTTACAATAATGACAATAAGATATCTGGGACTTCCTGAGGAGACACTATAGAAATAAGGCCTGTTTTCAATGGAATTTAGAAGTATAAAGGGTGATCTGATCAAATTCTTCAAGATAGCAATAGGAAAAGTCAGGGTAGATAAAAATAAACTATTTCAACCAGTTGGGAATTCTAGAATAGGGACATAGTCTTAGAATTAGTGACAGGCCATTCAGGAATGATGTAAGGCCTTTTCTTTCATACATAGCAGTTGATGTTGGATGAGTTGTTAATTTTAAATCTGAAATTGATAAAGTTTTGTTAAGCAAAGGTATTTGGAAATGGAGTTATAGATCAGCCATGATCTCAATGAATGGTGGAACAGGCTTAAGGGATTAAATGGCCTATTCTTGTTCTTATGCTCCTACATTCCTAAGTCCCAATTCCCATATTGATCGAGGTTACAATGAAGGACTCTCCTTCTCAACCTCTGCCCTCACCTGAGTCACGGTGACCCTCAGGTTAAACCACCACCAGTCAACTCTCTCTCTCTAATGAGTATCCAGCACTATGGTCCTCTGTGACTATGGCAACTGGACCTTTACCTTTTACAAAGGAGTATCAAATTAGTTTCTATACTCAAAATTCTGCAGTGTAACTTGTAACTCATAGATGAGAGTGCTATGTACTGAACCATAACTGATTACCAATGCTGATCACAGTAAGGTAGATTTTCCAGACACCGGTGCCTAGTACAGCCAGGATTATCAGTGCCACATTCTGAGAACGTCAACATTACAATTTGGGATATCTGTACCTGTGCATGTTACTTCAATAAACGTTTGTTCCTACTAAAATATTTCAACTCCACTGATAAACATTCACCTTTATGTATCCTTTCTTTACTGGAAATAATTACAGATTTCACATCTGGATTGGCAGGTTGACAGGAATGAGATGACTTCATTTGGCTGCAAGAATGGGGGGGAGGGGGGGGGGAGAGTCTGCTTTATTTACATTTGTTATTTCACAGTGTTGCATTCTGTCCTTTTGTTTGACCTTACATCATGCCTGTTGTGTTTTTCTCTCTCTCTCTCGTCCTTTCAAATGCTCCATAAAATCCACTTTGTTGATCAAGCTTTTGCTTATTTGTCCTGATATTTCCTTCTGCGGCTCAGTGTTGAAAATGTGACCGCACTCTTTAACGCACCTTCGGACGTTTTGCTCTGTTAAGGAAACTATATAAATGCAAGCTGCTAGAAGCCATTCAGAATCCAGTGAGATACAAGCAGGTTCTATTTTTTCATCTCAATCTTACCAGATTCTCTTTGAGCAAGTACGTCATTTCTAGTAGTGTTTATTTTGTTTTCAGGGTACAGATTAATATGGCAGCGTCAAAGATTGGACTCAGTCCTATGGCACAGAAGGTCTGCATCTAAATGTGATTATGGTCTGCTGATTTCTGATGTGATCTAACAGCCCCATCAGTATGTGTTTTTATACAATCAGAGATTTACCCTCCTGTGAGGAGTACCTGTGGATTATTTCACTCAATTTTTATTGAATTAACATCGACTGCTGTTTGAGGAAGAGAGTTCCAAATCTCCACTATTTTTTGTGTGTAGATATGAAGGTCACCATGGTGGCATAGTAGCTCAGTGATTAGCATTGCTGCCTAAGAATGCCCAGGACCTAGGTTCAATTCCAGCCTTGGGAAATTGTCTGTGTGGAGTTTGCACACTCTCCCCTTGTCTGTGTGGGTTTCCTCTCACAGTCCAAAGGTGTGCAGGTTAGGTGTTTGGCAGTGCTAAATCGGCCAGTGTCCATTGATGTGTAGGTTAGGTGCGCTAACCTGGGGGAAATGTCGGGTGATAAGGTAGGAGATCAGTCTGGGTGGGATCCTCTTTGGAGAGCTGATGTGGACTTGTTGGGTCAAGTGGCTTGTTTCCATACTGTAGTGATTCTATGAATATTCCATTTGCTTTCTGGACTATATACTTTACCTGTTTATGGCATCTTAAAGAGCTATACATCGATCCCCAAATTATATTGGATACCATTTGTATTTAACTTTGTGCATTCTAAAAGACTACCCTGATCTATTCTTTTTTAGTCCAAAATGAGTAACCTTACACTTGCTAATATTGAACACCATCTGCCACAGCTTTGCCCATTCAACTAATCTATCAATATCCTGTTGTAATTTTATGCTGTCATCAACACTGTTTCCAATGCTGCCCAATTTTGTGTCATCAGCAAATTGCATATTTGACCTTTCAATGCCATTATCCAAGTCATAGAGCCATAGAGTCATAGAGATGTACAGCATGGAAACAGACCCTTTGGTCCAACCTGTCCATACCGACCAGATATCCCAACCCAATCTAGTCCCACCTGCCAGCACCCGGCCCATATCCCTCCAAACCCTTCCTATTCATATACCCATCCAAATGCCTCTTAAATGTTGCAATTGTACCAGCCTCCACCACTTCCTCTGGCAGCTCATTCCATACCCGTATCACCCTCTGTGTGAAAAAGTTGCCCCTTAGGTCTCTTTTATATCTTTCCCCTCTCACCCTAA
>NC_057718.1:18411130-18488065 GCF_004010195.1 Chiloscyllium plagiosum | reverse complement strand
GGCCTCCAGTCTGAAAAACAACCCTCCACCACCACCCTCTGTCTTCTACCTTTGAGCCAGTTCTGTATCCAAATGGCTAGTTCTCCCTGTATTCCGTGAGATCTAACCTTGCTAATCAGTCTCCCATGGGGAACCTTGTCGAACGCCTTTCTGAAGTCAATATAGATCACATCTACCACTCTGCCCTCATCAATCGTCTTTGTTACTTCTTCAAAAAACTTAATGAAGTTTGTGAGACATGATTTCCCACACACAAAACCATGTTGACAATCCCTAATCAATCCTTGCCTTTTCAAATATATGTACATCCTGTCCCTCTGGATTCCCTCCAACAACTTGCCCACCACCGAGGTCAGGCTCAATGATGAATATTGTGAATAATTGAGGCCCCCAAACAGATTTCTGTAGGACACTACTGATCACATCCTGCCAATCTTCCCTTTCACATTCAAAGAGGTCCCATTGTCTCTGGATGGTAAGTCAAATATTGGGTAAGATTGGGAGGTCCCTTGTCAATTTATATAGCACATTTAACAACCGTACAATACTGAAGAGTAGGTTATGGCCAACTGCAGTAGTCTAGTTGCTGTTGTTATGTGGGAATCACAGCAGAACATTTCCATTGAATAAACTCCCACTACCACCAATGCACTAATGACTACATACTCTGCTTTTTCAGTGACATTGTTTCAGGGATGGCCAGGACATCATGAGAAATCCACTGCTATTCTTCAAACTAGCGTTGTGGAATCTAAAGCCAGCACCTCTAACATTGTTGCACTCCCTCAGTACTGCCAGAAAGTGTGAGCCTGGATATGTTCACAAGTACCTTTGTAAAATTTGAACTCACCTTCCACCTCAGAGGCAAGCAGCCATGAAGATGATAGTAAGCATTTGTCACTCGGGTCTATGTATTTGGGTCCTGGTATGGAGTCCATATAACTTTTAATGCTGTCTCTACCTCTAGAAGTTATACCTAACAGAAATGCCTGACAAGACTGCAAGTAAAACAATGTGTGATCTTTGAAACTGAGTGATCCAATCTTTCACATCTTCCTCACCGATAGGCTATAATCCCAATTACCAATCTCTATCTGATTCCTCAGAAAACTATCATCACAACTCTTCTGTCGTCACTTTTTATGAAATCAAAATTTTCTTTGCCCATGCTCTGAATCCAGACGTCAAAATAGGAAGAGCTATTGTTCAAGGCTATATACAAAAAGCCAAAAAGTTATTTAAACTAAATCAATAAACCCTGGAACCCTGACAAATTCTCGATAGTGCGAGTGTTAATGTGAAGCCAGTACATCTAATGGCCACTGCCTCCCACTATCTATTGAGCTGTCAAAAACTGCAGCGAAATCTAAATCTGAAGCATTAACTGATAGTGAGATAAGAGGGTACAATTTAAAGTGATTATGGGTGAATGCTAGACTGACATGAGGACAAACTTTTTCATAGAAAGCGTAATCTTTACTTGGAATAGAATCTGGGAAAGAGCAGTAACAGCAAAAACCTTATCATTAATGGGCCAGATGGATGTTTTGATAGGGGAATTGTAAATTCTTTCTGAATGCATGAGTTGAACTGGATTGTATGTATTTCTGTTTCTTCCTTGGGATCTTTGATCTGATAGATGAGTTCAGTGACAATCACAATTATTTGACACTATACAATGAATGGTGGGAAGAGTACTGCAATGTTTATGATATCAAGTGAGTAATCCAGAGGCCTAGAGTAATAACAATTCAGAGATCACAGTGGCTGGTTAAATTGGCTCCTTTTAAACCTAAAAACATTTAGATTCAGAAGAACTTTCCACAAGGGAAGAGATTCTTTTTAGCTTACCCTTGTTGCGACCATCCATGAGAGGGGTTTAATTAAGAAGGTGAGTCAGTTTGTTTTTCCTAACCCAAGAGCATAACCATTGTAATGCACTGGGGACGTGGTGCAGAGACTAATCGAAACAGCAACCTGTTTCTATGCTTGGGTAACACATGATAAATACCACAAATAGATGAGCTGATGGAGAGATTTGGTGCCATAATGCTGCAGACCATCTGCCAATTCATCGCTCTGGATGTTCCTCATGTTTAACTCAAGACAGTGAAAGCCAACAGTACTGCAGATAAACAACAGATGAGTCACCGTTGGCAATACATTTATTGCATTGCATCTGCTTGTCACCGAATAGCATTTTTGCACCAGGAATAATGGCAAAATTGACAGAACTCAGTCCAGCCTGGATTCATTCCCAAACTACCGACTGAAAACTATTGTGTTTGTTTTGTAGTTAGCATCCAAATTCTGTTTGCAAGGTTTGATCATTCCTAGCTGAATCCTGTTCTCTGCTGAATGAGCTCACAGTGGCAAATTCCCAGTGGGGCTTCACACTTCTATCATCAACAAATCAAGGTTCCAACTGCCTAGGCTGCTGCTCTCTCCATAATGCTCAGTGCAGTCCTGGCTCTGTGATTGTCACATGAACAGATGAAATAGAAACAGAAGTAAACCATTTGACCTCTCAAGGCTCCTCTGCCATCCAATAATATCATGGCTGATCTGCTTTCATTTTGAATTCCATATTCTCATCTGTCCCCAATAACTCTTGATTCCCCTGTCTTGCAAGACTCTATCGACCTCTTTCTTAAAGATATATTTTTAAACCGCCACCTTCTGAGTTAGAGAATTCCAGTGTCATGAATGACTTTGAGAGATAAAATTTCTCCTCACCACCGATGTGAGAGGGCAACCCCTAATCTTACAACTATTGCTCTGGACTGGCCCATAAGAGGGAACATCCTTTGCATATCCGCTTTCTCAAGAATATTCTTACACGCTTAAATCAAGTAACCCTCACTCATCTAAACTCCATTGGAAACTAACCCAGTCTGTCCAATCTACCCTCATAAGGCAATCCACTCATTTCAAGAATCAATCCAGTAAAGCTCCTCTGAACCGCCCCAATACATTTACATCCCTCCTTAAACAGGGAGATCAAAACTGCAGAGTATTCAGAATGTGATCTCACCAATGCCTTGTATAACTGAAGCATAGCATCTTTTCTATTATGTTCAATTACTCTCATAATAAAGGATAACATCTTATTTGTCTTTTTATTTGCTGTACTTGCATATTAAGTTTTTGTGACTCACATTTCAGAACGACTAAATCCCTCTGTACCTGAGATTTCTGCGGTTGTTCTCCCTTTAAGTATTACAATTTTTTTGTTGTTTTTGTCCAAATTAACAATTTTACATTTTTCTACATCTTACTCCATCTGTAAAATTGTACATATTTGTTCAATCTATCTAAACCAATCTATGTGCGGGTTAGGTGGATTGGCCATGCTAAATTACCCATAGTGTTCAGGGATGTGCAGGCTAGGTGGGTTAGAACATGGGAAATGCAGGGTTACATGGATAGCATAGTGGGGTGGATCTGGGTGGGATGCTGTTCGGAGGGTCAGTTTGGACCCGTTGGGCAGAATGGCCAGTTTCCACACTGTGGGGATTCTATGATAAACTGGTCTGCAATTTCTGTATGATGTATCACAACATTCTTTCCTGCCTATCTTGGTGCATTTAGCCCAAAGTTCTGGAGATGGCCTTGAAGCCAAGTGAGTGACCTTAATCTAAATAAGGGTCCTTGATTTGCTGTCTTGGGCGACACACAAGGAACATGCTTGTGTGGCATTCCTCATGTGTTGGCCAAGCACAGTAAATTGCTACTGACTACTGAAACTGAGAGCATGAGAGTGAAGCTTGATTCATAATCTCATCCAATGTTGACACTTCTGAACAGAAAGAATTTTAGCTTTCTTTCAGAGTTGGTTAATATTAGCAAACAGACCAGGAATCTGAGGTGAGAAATTAGTTACTTCTGACAATGACAATGGCACAAGAATCATCAAACTGGGAAGGGGAGCAGTTGGCCCATTATGACCGTTCTGGCTCACTTAATAAAATTTCCCTGCTCTCTCCCCTCCCACCTCCCAGGGCTGCAAGTTTTCAAGTATATATCCAGTTCCCTGTGAACGTTGAATCTGCTTCTGCCTCCACCCTTTTCAGGCAATGCATTCCATGTCCTAATAAATCGTTGCTTAAATAAATGTTGCCTCCCCTTGTCAATCAAGTGACATTGTTCAGCTTAACATTTTAATGAATGGTGCATCAACACAGAAACCTATGTTCTGTAATGTCCAATCTCATGTTCGCTCCTTATGAAAGTCTAAACCGTGCACCACCACAGCACAAAACCTCAGGAGAAACTGGGTTTAGGGAAACAGCTTTACCCCCAGTACAGTTCTAGAGAAAATAGCTTTACCCCGCCCTCCCGTACAGTTCTAGAAAAAACAGCTTTACCCCTCCAGTGCTGTTCTAGAAAAATCAGCTTTACCCCCAGTACAGTTCTAGAACAATCAGCTTTATCCCCAGTACAGTTCTAGAAATAACAGTTTTACCCCCCAGTGCAGTTCTAGAAAAACAACTTTACCCCCCAGTACAGTTCTAGAAGAACAACTTTACCCCCCAGTGCATTTCTATAAAAACGATCACAGGCAAAATAACAACAACCTATCTGTCTCTAAGCTGCAGCCAAGCTTGCTGTGTGGTTTCTTTCTCACCTCACATTTCCACTATTCACAGAAATTCCTTGGACTGTGTGTGTTTTGCTTTCTCACTCACTGCCGAACCTGTTAGCCACAAGATTATGTCTAGAAGTAATTTATCTAATGGGACCAACTGGCAACAATATGAAAGTAACCTTATTTTAATTCATTCAGAGTATGTGGGCGCTGCTGGCACTTTATTGCCAATTCTTAACTGCATTTCTGTAGGTGCCAATGAGCTGGTTTCTTCAACTCCACAATGCTGTTAGAGAGGGAGTTCCAGGAGTTTGAACCAGCAACACAGAAGATTTCCAAAGTTTCCAAGTTGGAAATGAACTTGGAGGTGTTCCCAAGTGTCTGATGCTCTCATCCTTCTCGATGGTAGTGGTTGTGGCTTTGGAAGATGCTGTTGAAAGAACCTTGTTGAATTTTTATATAAATCAGGGTAACTATTAAGTGGCAGGGTAGTTTTTATGGATCGAAGCCAGTATGGTGTACATTTGATGTGCAACTTGAATCCTGTAATTTGTTTGTTTTGTGTCACTACCTCTGTCTACAATCCTGTTTCAGTCTCAGCTTTCTCTCAGTTTAGGATGAAACAAAATAACCGTTTTGTAGATGGTTGCCTTTTGCATTTTCGTTTAAATACAGATGTGGGTTTGCAATGGGAACATGCCAGCAGAATATAGATTGCACAGAACTTCACTTGGGTGTTGAGTTGCCAGAACATTTGGGATTGCCCTGCAGCCTTCTGGAATTAATCACTGCCAGTAACTAGAAAGAGAAATCGTAAGGGTGATAAAACATTGTGTGCTTTTCCTGTTTAGAACACTTCTGTTTATTAGAATAAGAATTAGATTTTATTGACACATGTACTCAAGTATAGGAATACATGAGTACAATGAAAAGTGTATAAAGTCACCAGTCTCAG
This sequence comes from Chiloscyllium plagiosum, assembly GCF_004010195.1. Taxonomy (NCBI): domain Eukaryota; kingdom Metazoa; phylum Chordata; class Chondrichthyes; order Orectolobiformes; family Hemiscylliidae; genus Chiloscyllium; species Chiloscyllium plagiosum. Next base: position 18,482,522 of record NC_057718.1, on the reverse strand, counting down.
GCACCATCTTGTTACAAAACTAGAATTTTAAAACAAAACAACAGCAAAAATATAAGGAAGTCAAATGGTAAGAAAAATGTCCTGATCTTAAAGTCAAATGAAGTTTAAGTTTTATCTCCATAGAGGTGTTTGGAACTCTTCATGCAGACACCCGGGCCTAGCCAAGGCCTAGGGTTAGTCCCAGGCCTGGAGTCTCAGTCAGCATCTGGGTCTCACATCAATCACCGGGAGGAGCCACGTTTTCGCTGCCACTGCTGTCGTCACCGGCCACAGACACTGGGAGCATGACCTTGCTGCTGTCGCTGTCTCCAATTGCCACCAAAGCCACGTCCACCACCAACAACCAGGAGGCTGCCGCTATTCTGCTCACGGCCTCATTGGCTGCTGATGTTGTGTTGACACCATCTTCAATCAATGAGAGATGCCCCACCCACACCAAAAGTAACAACTGTGCCACCCACTTTCAATTCTCTTATTATCTACTTTGCCCTCTCATTCCAGGAGGAAAACACCCCAAATAGGGCAGAAAGTGTCAAGATGGGTGTTGGGTTACCCGACATTCAGCTCCTCAGGCTTTTCAGTGTTTAACATGCTATAATTCCCATTAATTGGCAACTTACCAATTCCTAATGAGAAACGCACCTTGCTGCGTTATAAATGCACAAACAACATTGCAGGTTACTCATGACATTGCAGGAGGCCTTGAGTGACTTTTGATGTGATTCTGCCTTGGATTTCACCTTAGCCTGTCTTTTTCAGGCCCTTATAAGATTCCACACATTACATACTAGGTGAGCCTTGGCCATTGTCAGCTGTTTCATCAATGTGCTTCCTTCCATAAATGAAGTTAGAAGTGGGAATGTCCATTGATGATTGTGCAATGCTCAGCACCATTTGCAACTCCTCAGACGCTGGCACAATATGGCAGCACTCCCTCAGTCCTGCCCCAAAGCGTACATCTAGATACTGTGCTCGTGTTCCTCCATGAAATTTGAACCTCCAACCTTGTGGCTTGGAAGCAAACAGCTACAAAGTAGACAGTCAACATTTGTCCCTCAAGTTTAGGGATTGGTGTTTTGGAATGGATTCCTTGCATCTTTTTAATAGTCTCACTCTAAACTTAACACATAACAGAAATAACTCACAAGGCGTATCCTGCTGCAGGTAAAACAGGTGATGATCTTGGGAAGCGAGTGATCAAAACTTTCTCATCTTCCTCACCGATGGACTCTAAACCTGTTTCCTAACCTCTACAAAGTTCTTCAGAAAACCAGCATCACAACTCTTTCGTTCTCATCTTTTCTGAGGACACAAATTTTGGTTTCTTTGTCAACTGCTCTGAATCCAGTTGTCAAAATAGGAAGAACTATTCTGCGAGGCTATGTACACAGAGCCAAATGTTATTTCAACTATGTCAATAAACCCTGGAACCTTGACAAATTCCTAAAAGTATGGATGTCAATGTGAAGCCAGTACATCTAATGGTCACTGCCTCCCACTATCTATTGAGCTGTCAAAAGCTGCAGCAAAATCTAAATCTGAAACATTAGCTGATAGTGAGATAAGAGGGTACAGTTTAAAGTGGTTATGTGTGAATGTTAGACTGACATGAGGACAAAACTTTTCATAGAAAGAGTAATCTATACGTGGAATAGAATCTGGGAATGAATGATAGCAGTGAAGAATGAGTCAGATGGATATTTTGATGAGGGAACCATTGGCATTCCATCCACCACCTTAAATGTTCAGTCCCTCCCCCACCCAATGCACAATGGCAGCTATATATACCATTTGCAAAATGCACTCCAGCAAGTTATTAAGTCTCCTTTAACAGGACTGTCCAAACCTATGAGCTTTAACATCCAGAAGGTGGGCAGCAGATTCAAGGAGCACCATCCCCTTCACATCCTGACTTGTGACTGTATCTCCATGCATTCACTGTTGTCAGTTCTCCCTGTCTAACAGACCTATGTGTGCCACATACATTTCAGCAGTTCAAGGGGTGGCACGGTTGTTCAGTGGTTAGCACTGCTGCATTATAATGCCAGGGACTTGGGTTCCAATCCCAGCCTTGAGTGACTGTCTGTGTGGAGTTTGCACAGTCTCCCTCTGTCTACATGGGCTTTCTCTGAGTGCTCTGGTTTCCTCCCTCAGTTCAAAGATGTGTAGGTCAGGTGGATTATCCATGGGAAATGCAGGGTTACAGAGATAGGGTAGGGCGTGAGTCTGGGTGGGATGTTCTTTAGAGAGTTGGTATGGACTTATTGGGCCGAATGGCCTGTTTCCACACTGTGGGTATTCTAATCTAAGGAGGTAGTTCGCCACCACATTTCCGGAGCTAATTTGGAATGGACAAGAATAATTCTCTAGCCAGCAGCATCCACATCCTTTGAAAAAAATATTGAAAATCTGTCAATATTTCAACACAATTTTGAGGGAGTGCTGCATTGCTTCATTGGAACATAAGAACTAGGAGCAGGAGTAAGCCGTCTGGCCCTTCGAGCCCGTCCCACCATTGAATATGATCATGGCTGATCTTTTCATTGCCTCATCCCCCTCACCAGTAATTCCTTTACTGTTCAAAACCGTATCTATTTTAGTTTTAAAATTATTTACTGAGGAAGCCTCACTTCAAATCTAAATCTGCTCCCCCTCTTGTCCTAGTTTCACCTGCCAGTGGAAGCATCCTCTCTACTTCTATTTTATCTACTCACTTCATAATTATATATGTTTCTATAAAATCCCCCTTCAATCTTCTAAATTTCAATGATTATAATCCCAGTCTACTCTGTCTCTTCTCATAAACCAACCTCCTCAACTCTGGAATGAACCTTGTGAACCTCCTCTGTGCTCCTTCTAGTGCCAATACATCCTTTCTCAAGTAAGGAGACCAAACCTGCACACAGTACTCCAGGTGTGGTGCCACCAGCAGCCTCCCTGCTCTTAAATTCAATCTCTTTAACAATGAAGGACAACACTCCATTTGCCTTCTTAATTACCAGCTGTACCTGCAAACCAACCTTCTGTGATTCATGCACAAGGACACCCAGGTCCCTCTGCACAGCAGCATGCTGCAATTTCTTACCATTCAAGTAACAGTCCTTTTCACTGTTATTCCTACTGCAATGGATGACTTCATATTGTATTCCATCTACCAGACCTTTGCTCACTCACTTAAAGTATCTATGTTCCTCTGCAAAGTTTCTCAGTCCTCTGGACGCTTTGCTCTACTGATCATCTTAGTGTCATCTGCAAACTTTGACACAGTACATATGGTCCCCAATTCCAAATCATCGATATAAATTGTGAATAATTGCAGTCCCAACACTGATCCCTGAGGCACACCACTTATCACAGATTGCCAACCAGACTAACACTCATTTATCCCCACTCTTTGCTTCCTGTTGATTAACCAATCCCCTATCCATACTAATACATTGCCCATAATGCCTTGCATCTTTATTTTATGCAGCAGCCTTTTGTGCAGCACCTTGGTGAATGTCTTTTGGAAATCTAGATACACAGAGTCAAAAACGTTGAATCCCTACAGTGTGAAAACAGACCATTCAGCCTAACAAGTCCACACCAACCCTCCAAAGAGTAATCCACCCAGACCCATTCCCCTACCCTATTACTCTTCATTTATCCCTGACTAATGCTCCTAACCTACACATCGCTGAACACTGTGGGCAATTGAGCATGGCCAATTCACCTAACCTGCACATCTTTGGATCATGGGTGGAAACCACAGCAGCCAGAGGAAACCCAGGAGACACGAGGAGAATGTGCAAACTCCACACAGAGAGTTGCCCGAGGCTGGAATCAAACCTGGATCCCTGGCACTGTGAGGCAGCTGTGCTAACCACTGAGCAACTGTGCTGCCCGTCCTTGTTGTTCATTGTATTTTGGTTGCCATATTTCTGTATTAGATATTAAACTGAGGTCCCGCCTGCCCTTTCAGATGATTATAAAAGAAGAGCAGGAAAGTTTTCTGATCAGCTGCTGTGTTCACATCATCCTGTCTGGCTGTCCTTACTGAAGAAACAGTTTCTCCAACTCTGTCTATGTGCATGCAGTTTTTATGGTATTTCTGGTCACTCACTTGCACCATGTATGATCGAGTTAACAACTGCTCTGTACAGGTCACAAATCACTACTTGAGCTGACTCTTGTTGAGAATGTTGAAGGTTTGTACCCTGACTGGTTGTCCAATGTTCAGTTCTGGTTAGTTTAACGGTTTGGTCAAAATGAAACTTAACCTTCTGTCATTTTACCTTCCAATTGATAATAATTCTGACTTGAGTTGTTTTACTGTTAATGGAACAATAGTTTTGATGACGAGACTCTGTACTGGACTATGTTCCATTCTTTCAGTAGGTAATTTATCTACTTAAGGTTTACTTTATGTATATCTTTGCTGTATTTTCTCAATGTCTTTTTGATTCCTTTGACCGTAACAGGGAATTCAAAACAGCCTTTTCAAGAAAGCATGTGACCTAACTTAAATGACTAGCAATCTATTTGATGAGATAGTGAACACCGCAGAAACTAAGTAGAATTTTTTACAAACTTTTACAGAAAAAATATAGATATCTGTGAATCACAAGCAAGTTGAGTTCAGAAGAAAATATCTATTCCAGCTAAAGGGCAATTTTACTTTTCAATTTGTGGAGATTGTCACGTCATAGGAGCCGAAAATAATTCTTAAGTTTTTTTAGCAGCAGTTCAGTGAATTAGTCTGTGTCCTTATGCCTTGGGGAGAGACAAAGTCACTTCTAGTGATTTATGTAGAAAGTCACTGAATGGAATTGTTTACTACTTTGTCAGTTGCATTAGAAATTTTAAAACAAAGATGGGAATGTCACTTTTCTATGGTTGAATGTCCACAAAAAATATTGCTGGTAAAAAGGGTAGTTTTTTTTTCTGTTTATGATAAGATTGTTCAAACATGTCATTCCATGTACTTCATTTTTTTTCTCTTTTTATCTAGTAAACCTCTGTGCTTTTGTTAAAAGTACATTGACAGCCTCGTGTGACTCAGTGATTCAGTGATTGAGCACCACAGTAATCAAATTGCAAAAATTAAACTTATGATCTGTCAAGCTGGGCTTTGCTCTGGAATCTGACTTGTCCAATATTACCATTAGCTGCAATCAGGATTGTAGGAACCTGAGAGAAATCAGAAGTCGATGCAGAGGGAACTTGATATCCTGATTTATAAATCACAAAACACAACAGATGGTGGAACTTGAATTCAATAAAAATCTAGGATAAAGAGTCTAATGATGACCAGGAATCCATTGTCAATTGTTGGAAGATCCCATCTTGCTCACTGATGTCCTTTAGAGAAAGAAATCCTTACCTGGTCCAGTCTATATGTGACTCCAGATCTACAACAACATAGTTGACTCTTAAATGTCCTCTGGGTAATTAGAAATGGTTAAAAATGCTGACTGCTCCAGGGACACCCTTATTCCATGAATTGTTTAAAAAAAAGTACCAAAAAGGTATCAATAAGCATGTTCACAAGAAAAGACAATGACCAGCTATACTTTCCTGATCTGATTGTATCATTATATCATTTGCATTAATGCTGTGGGTGCAAATGCAAGCAGTTGTTCTCATTTCAATAGGACTGCAGCAAGACCTAGCACATTGGCATCATGCTGCTGAGTGTCTTCATCATTAGTATCACTGTAAATGTTTGACTTTAGTAAATGTTACTTCCTGTTCCATGCCCAATACCAGTGCATTTCCTTGGGAGTGAGTTGGCAGAATGGTTCACACTCCAACAACAAATTAAGCATGAGTTTTGCTGGACAGTTGACAAATCCAACAAATCATTACACTACGTTTTGGGATCCAGGCAAAGACTTTTTGTTATCAATACAACTGACTTCAGGCATTTTTAAGTGTAATCTTTTCTATTTCAGATTCAGATACATCTGGTGAACTCTTGTTTAATAGGCACATCAGATTTTGGCTGTTGTCAGCAATTCCTTTGTTTTGCTGCACATATGGGCTATTGAATCATCTGCTATGGCTTCCACTCCCAGAAAATCACTAAATATCTGATACTGTCTATGTTCATAATCTCTGGAGCCATGGAAATGCCAAAGACATATACAACCATCTGTATTTTCCAAATGTTGACGAGAACATAGCGAGAAATCTGTTACTTTCATGCAGCTTCACTTGCCAGTAACCAACCTTCATATCTTGGCTAATGAGGACTGTTGCCCTTGCAAGTTGTAGCAAATTTCTTTTGATAGTTGGCATAAGGTGGTGCGTTTTACTTACAATAGAGCTTTATTTAGATGCTGAATTTCATCCTCTGCACTGGAGCAATTATGCCATTCTGTGATCCTGCAATCTTTTGTGGTTGAACTCGATTGTCACATTTTCTCTTACAAGTAGGCATCGATAAGAATATTTACGAACAAAGGTGATGGCAAGGCATTTTATCTCAATTTGTGTTACCAAAGCAGGAATTGCTGGAGAAACTCAGCAGATCTGGCAGAAACTGTGGAGAGAATGCAGAGCATTTTGTTTTCCCCTCATCAAATCACCTGTGTTTTTTTTTTCATCTATTAGCCATCCCCAAAAAGCATTAATGTTATCCAATGGAATAATTTATATGCAAAGCCCGTTAAGGGCAATACAAACTATGAGCAGTGAGGGAGAGATATGATGGAGGGTCAATTTGAATTTACGTATCTTCCTAATTAACCAGCTCAAAGTTGCTATGACACACCCCTGGAGGAGGTGTGTCTTGAACTCAGGCCCCCTGGCTCAAAGGTGGGGACCCTACCATTGCCACACAAGAGCCCCAGGATTCAGCCTGAGCAGATCCAGGGTTGGCTGAGAGCAGGCATTACACACTAGACTTCTACATTAACTGTTTAATTTGTAAAATTGGTAATTTGGTATTTTCTTTGGAGAAAGTGCTGGGTTCTTCTCCACACTGCCTCTGTTTTTGTTGCTGTGGGCAGAGCTTAATTGCCAAAAGGTGGGTTTTCTAAAACATAAAAAAGCTTTTGGACAGGGAAAAGGTTCAGAAGGGAAAGATAGAAACTGGTGTTTGTGCTAAACTATAGATTTACAATAAAACCCTACTATTATGATTCCCAGCTGATGTGACTACCGAACAAATCAGATCCCAAAATGAAGTCTGGCTCGAAAGATGTTTAAAAAATGTAATGATGCAGTGTTTCACTAACATAGCTAGAAAAAGCTGCAGATTTGGGAAAAGTTTTTTACACACAAAAAATAAAATTAAACTAAAACAGAGCAAGTTATTAAAATATAAGAATTTTAAAGATTACAAAATTAATCGCAAAACAAAATTCTGTGTACACTCCAACACTCTTACTTTATAGTTAATCTGAATCTGGAGAAATTTTCCTTCCGTATCAAATCTGTAGGTTTGGCTTAGCCGCTTCTTTTCAGCTCCAGTCTTGTGAATTCCTGAGGCCACCCCCCTTGGCCATCACCCAAATGAGAATTTAGACTTCCTCAGTCTTAATCAGTTTTCTCAGTAATAATCTGACAAACATTCCTGGCCTGGAAATTTGCAAGAATAAACAATTTTATGTGCGGTAACTTATTTCCTCAAATACTTGAACAATCTCCTTTTCTCGTAGTATCTAAACTTGCTTCTAACTCCTGTCAAAAAAAATTTTCAACTAAATTAAAACAAAACTTGCTCATTCTGGTTTCTGCTAAGCTAATGGCTTAAAGCTCTCCCTCTCTCTGGTTCTAAACACTCATAGTATGTAAATAAACTTTCCTTAACACCAAAGTATTGCATGATTTTTAAAATTCTTCCACGGGCTGTGGGTGTCATCAGCTGGGCCAGCATTTATTTCCATATCTTGTCGCTCTTGAGAAGGTGGAGTTGATCTGCCTTCTTCAACTACAGTAGTCCATTTGGTATAGGTCCACCCAAAATGCTGTTAGAGGGATAGTTCCAGGAAATTTATCCAGCAACACTGAAGAAGTGGCAATATATTTCCAAATCAAGATGGTGAGTGGCTAGAAAGAAACATGCAGGGGGTGGTGTTCCCATGTATCTGCTGACCTTGTCCTGTGTAGTGTGATTCGTCAGAATCTTCAGCTGTTATCTCTCCAATGACCCTCTGTACCTACTTGATGTGCTTTTCTCTAGATAGACATGTGTATGCAAAATTATTCTGTTTCTCAGTAAGAACACTGCTATCCCCATTTTGGTCATGCCTGCCTTTCCTTTTTATGATGTCCTGTGCATATTTGCATCTTGCCTTTTGTCGTAAATTTTTTTGCTGTTTGAAACTGGAATGTCTATCAGCATAATGCAAGGGTCAGTGTGTTCTGCATGAATATGCTCCTGATTAACAACCTCTGAGCTTCTGGCTATGTTGACCCCTACCCTGGGAGGGAGTTTCTGTTCTCTCAGTGGATTTGCTCTCACTGTAAGACTTCTTATGTTAAATATAAACTTGGTTTAAGTAGATCATCTTTTAGTTGAGCAAATTCACAGGATTCTGCAACCTTTATTAATGCAGTCAGACATTGATTCTGTTTCTCTTTTACCTCTTTTTCACCTTGGAGCAACAAATTGTTCATAAGTTACATTCACTTGGGTTTCAAAACATGCTTTGAAGGCTTTTAAAATTACTGCAATTTTTCTGTCTTGGTAAGTTGAGGATGCAGTGCTCTTTATATCAGTTTCTCTCCAACAGTTGTAAAAGTGTAGCTTCTCTGGCCTGATCATTTAATCTATCACAATTCCTTAATTTTGCCAATGTGAATGGAAAATAACTACACTTCTGTTTCATATAACCTTCTATTTCAATAGGCGCTAGGACAAGAAAGGTTATAGCCATTGTGTGGTTAAGCCAGTGCTTTTAGCTGCGTTGTGCTTCTTTATTCTTTTTCTGTGGCTTCTAGTAGTTTTCAGTAGCTCTAAATATTACTGTCTTTCTCTTTTAGTAGGTGTGCTTTTTTCAGTCCTTCCATATTCAACCTTAGCTCCACTCCAAAACCATGTTGTCTTGTGTGCATCATGCCCATTTTTTGAATTGCCTTAAGATGGATATTTTCCGTGAGTGCCTCATGGTAAAGAACACACGACTACAGCAAACCAGGAGGCACATCAGTTCAGGGTTAGATTTCGATCTCAAAAACTGAGAATTAGGCATTCCTCTGCCTGATGAGTCTGAATTTAAATGCGTTTGTGTGTGTTTGCAATCAAGTGAGATTCAGTGCCAAGGCAGAGCAAGTTAGATTAAGGGGAGGTGGGGCAAAGAACCAGAGCAGTAACTATTTGAGGTCTTTAATTAGGTTGTAGTTGACAAGATCATTTTTTTTCTCTATAAGCTCTGTGTAGTTTTGCTTTGGTAATGGGACAACATTTAAAGGCGGGCAATGTATCACACTGTCACTGGTTTAAATGCAACATGAACGTCTTCACAATTCCCCCAGCACAGGAGCAATATTAATTTGTTGCTTTCAGCAATAATTAACACTGGTCTTCACTCCAGTTGATTACTTAGGCTAATGAGCTAGTGCCTGGTTTCCCTATGAGACCAAATAAGGTGCAAGGCTAAACCTTTACTGTCAGCACACTGTTGGTTATAAAGGTTTGAATGATCTTGTCTTGTGTTACGCTTGAAGTATTTATATTTATGAGAACTATCAGAGTGAAATTAGTGCTCACCAAGTCATTTTCTGTGTCACTCTAACACCCAGGCAGCAGGAGAAGGAAAACCTGGAATAGAAAGAAGAAAGAAGCCAAAATCAAATGATTTTTTTTACTGTTTAATTTAAAATTGAATATGCCAATGTAGCACTGCTGCTGTTGGGAAAGTAGCGATGTGCAACAAATTTTCAAAATAGGAAAGGAGGGAGAAACAGTTAGATTTGTAAAACCCCTTTTATCATCTCAAGGAAAACCCATCCATCACCCTTCAGCTCACATCTTGCTGCCTGTCCCCCTTCCAAAGCACTTTATTGTCTAACCATTCATCAGAAATGCAGCACCCCTGACAATACCAACATGATCCAAAATGCTGGCACTGGCTGGATAGTCAGCGTTAGGACTTATGGGCCCATTTGCTTCATGCCAGCCACTTTCTCCCTTCTTTCCTTATCCTTGTTGTCTTCTTTCTTGTTCTTTTACTTTTCCTTCATCTTTTTCCTGCCGGTGGCAGTAGAGAAGATGACATCGTGGAGGAGGGCAGCCAGAGCAGGGCTCTGAGAGAGGTAACGGCCTGGCCTGGAGCAGAGCCAGGGACTCCAGGTTGTGGTAGACCTTCGTGGGGACTCCAGGTCTCAGCGAGGCAGAGGCTGACCTGGCAGTGGTGTGGTATGGGTTAGAGTGGTGCTGGAAATGCACAGCAGGTCAGGCAGCATCCAAGGAGCAGGAAAATCGACATTTTGGGCAAAAGCCTTTCATCAGGAATGGGCTGCCAGCCGTGGGGATTCCAGGCAGTGGCGGTAGCAAAGTCAGCAGCTCCTGGTTGTGGTAGGCCCAGAGCAGCGTCTCCTGATTATCAGGGAGGCGGTGTTGGCAGCTGAGCCAGGGGTCTCCTGTTTGCGAGCCAAGTGTGGATGGAGCCCTGGACCCTCAGCAGCTTGTCAGGAAGGTGGGCCTGGTGACAAACAGATGGCACCTGAAGAGTGGCAACTCCAGCATTGGGAGGGGTGGTGGCACAGGTGTCTTTGGTGAGCCAGCTCAGATCTCATGGTGGAGGCGATGGAGCGGAGATGGAGTTCTGAGGAAGGGTTACTCAACCTAAAACGTTAACCATGATTTATCCCACAGATGCTGCCAGCCCTGTTAAGCTTTTCCAACAACATCTATTTTTGTTTCTGATTTACAGCATCCATGGTTTATTTTCATTTTTCTCTTTTAGTTATATCTTTTTTGTTCTTAAACTTTTCAAAGTGGTGCTGGATTGTAGAGGCAGTTGAAGCTTTTCACTGTATTTTACTGTGTTGCTCATTGTAGAGTACGAGTGACAATAAATCATCATTCATTCATCTTCATCAATACCAGTTTTGAGCACAAGCCTTTCTGGAGTGATTGAACCCATCTTTGAGACAGTAACAGGAGTCCTATCATTGAGCTACAGCTGATTGCACAACAATATTCAAATCATAAATGGTTAGGGGTGATAACAATGCTTGTAGTGTCGCACTAATGAGGATGTGCTTGTCCATAGTCTATTGATGAAACTGTAGGGCACCGACATGCTTCATTACACTTTAATAGAAATCACAGGTTATAACTATCAGTAATGTTGCTAGTGACACAACTGACAGCACAGTTACTCAGTAACGGTTTAAAATTCTTGTTTACTGATAATTCATCACATGTGTCCCAGCTTTTAACACATTGTACTTGATGCTAGATCACCTCTGTCAACATCGTCCTGCCTGAAGATCTGGAGAAACATGGTCTGGACTGAGTTTGCCAATCAACCTGAAGTATCAGGTAGCAAGTGGCAACCATCCCCTCACTGAGAGGCTCTTACGGGAGAGAACTGAACAAGGAGCAAGAAATCAGCTTGCAAAGTTACAATGTGCAGTAACAGATGGTGCTGGTTGCGATACCAAGGTGTACATGGTCCCAAATTAGTTTTGGCACTGTTCACGAACATACTTAGTACAGGGCCCGAAGCTTGCTTCTTCATCTCTTGGACATCTGTTATTCTTTTATATGAATGTGCTGCATGTTTTTTCACTTACCATACTCACTTTCAAGAACTGGCCAGCACCTTGCTATGCTACAAACGACCACAGGTGCATTGACACATTTATAGGGGGCAGCAGCAGAAATAAAGGCTAAGTTTAAATGGATTTGTAACAGTAATACGCAGAAACAAAAGACCGCTCTCCACTCTATTCTGTGGCAGTTTTCTATTACATGTGATGATACCTTTCTCCATTATTGTCAACTCTGTGATGAGCATCGCAGAGTCTGACTCAGGGCCCCCACTCTGGTCAGAAGCCCCTCTCTGGTACAGCTGCCTGGACAGAGAAAGACAGCAGACCCAGAAGGTGCGTAGTTCATTGGCCTTTTCCAATGACTTTCCAAAGCACTCAGCCACGTTGTCACCATCAGTAACTGGGTAAAAACAATGACTGCAGATGCTGGAAACCAGATTCTGGATTAGTGGTGCTGGAAGAGCACAGCAGTTCAGGCAGCATCCAAGGAGCAGTAAAATCGACGTTTCGGGCAAAAGCCCTTCCTGATGAAGGGCTTTTGCCCGAAATGTCGATTTTACTGCCCCTTGGATGCTGCCTGAACTGCTATGCTCTTCCGGCACCACTAATCTAGAACCATCAGTAACTGTCCTCCAGCTGTCATTGTCAACATCCACATTGTCAGTTTTCACTTACACATTTTCTCCCAGGATGTCATTGTCTAGTGGCCACAACGTCTTTGGATATGTGGTCTGCCAATGCAGATATGACTAGCTGATGGAATTAGTACCTTCCAGGATCTCCAACATGGTGACATTGTCCTGTCAAGAGAGTTCAAGGATAGAGTCAGAGACAGCAAAGGCAGACCTTTCTATTTTCTCTGGCATAATTATATACTGTCCTGGTCTCACCACCGCAGACTTGACAATTTAGCATTTTCCAGTCAGATTGTTGCTGCTCCACACCTTCACGCAGCTTGGGCTACAAAAACTTTGCTAATATTGCAACATGAAAATAATTGATATATTTAAAAAAGGAATATACAGAGGTATAGAATAGAATAGAATCCCTACAGGGTGGAAACAGGCATTTGGCCCAACAAGTCCACACCGACTGTCTGAAGAGTAACCCACCCAGACCCTCTCCCCTATCCTATTACTCTACATTTCCTCTGATTAATGGACCTAACCTATACATCCCTGAACACTATGGAAATTTAGCATGTCCAATTCACCTCACCTGCATATCTTTGGACAATGAGAGGAAACCGGAGCACCCGGAGGAAACTCACACAAGCACGGGGAGAATGTGCAAACTCCACACAGACAGTTGAGGCTGGAATTGAACCTGGGTTTCTGGAGCTGTGAGCCAATGAGATCCATCATCAATTCTACAGATGAAGTTTTTTTTTTATTCACTCACGGGATGTGTGCTTCTCTGGCTAGGCCAGCATTTATTGCCCGTCCCTAGTTGCTTTTGAGAAGGTGGTGGTGAGCTGCCTTCTTGAATTGTTGCTGCAATCCACATGCTGTGGATAGACCCACAATGCACACAGAGAGGTTTAGGACAACTTTGTGTTGCTAATTTTAACTTTCTTCATTCATACAATGGTTAAAATCTTCAAGTATCCAATTCAGCAGCATCGCGATCACACAGAATTGAAAAGGCTGTTTGACACGGGTATATTTTCTGGCTTCTGAATCCAATGCTAGTGACTGTCATTCACTAACCATTCGAAGCAAACAATTCCCAGGACTATCTCAGCTATTATAGGGCTGCTGCAAGAAAGTGATATACTAATAAAGTGTTTTTACTGCAGCAATCACCAAGATTTCTTGCACAGCACGTTCCAAAACTGTGACCCCTGTCATCTGGGGCAGCAGACATATAGAACTGCTGCTAACTGCAAGGTTCCTTCTAAACTACTCACCGTCCTGACTTCAAACTATACCACTATTCTTCATTGTCATTGAGTAATCAGGAAACTTGCTCCCTAACCGCACTGCGTGTTTACCTGCACCACATGGACTGCAGTGGTTCAAGAAGGCAGCTCACCATTACCTTCTCGAGGGCAACTAGGGATGGGCAATAAATGCTGGCCCAGCCAGTTACACCAATATCCCTTGAAGCAATAAAAGCAATCTGTATTCGGGTGTTGTAACTCATGAAATTGTGACCAGCTCTAAGCCAAAGGTGAAGAATAATCTGTCGGGAGAATAATAAAGTGCAGACTGGATGCAATTGTTTAAAATGTTTGGTCTAATCACCCCTCCGACTTGATTGCCAGTATCTACTAAAGTGGAACACGTATTTTGTTGCTTAATTTGTCTCTTTACCTCTTCTTCTTGGAGTGTGGATGAATGTTTGGGGGACAGCAAGCACACTACAGGAAAGCAAGCCAATTGTTGCACACAGTGTCAGTGCACCCCCAGATCAGCTTTATGCTACTTTCTGCTCACATCAGTTCATAAAATTCCTACAGTATGGAAGCAAGTTATTTGACCGATCGCCAACCATCTGAAGAGCATCCCAGCCAGACTCACCCATTACCTCAACCGTGTAATCCTGCATTTCCCATGGTCAATCCACCCAAACTGCACATCTTTGGACTGTGGGAGGAAATTGGAGCACCTGAAGAAAACCCAAGGGGACAGAGGGGGGACATGCAAAATCCACACAGACATTTGCCCAAGGCTGGAATTGAACCCTGGTCCCGTGAGGCAGCAGTGCTAACCACTGAGCCACCATGCTACACTAGCATTAGGCAATTAGCTCAAAAAGAAATAGCTAGTCCTTTCTCACTGTCCTACACTTTCCCATCTCCTCTAACATTCCTGTATGATTCAGAAATTACATAACTTCCCATTCAAAACAATTTCTGGAATCTGCATCAATGCTGATTAGTTGCAGGGAATTCCACATCCTGTAAAAACAATTCTTTTGAATCTCATGTGTGTGACCAGGTGTGTATTACATGCAGGTGTCCAGATATCCGGCAAACATGTCTCTTATAACTTGAAAAAGTGCATTGATGCGAATGTGGGCAAGTGAATGCTCAATCTCATGCACACCTCTAGAAAAACAATTAAAGATCAAGGAGAAAGAGAGAGATTTGAATAGTCCATTGCATACATTTCTAACTGTACAACAATGCTGAGAGGGGATGGCTAAAGGAAATATATATGAGCCATGCCACAATGGATAACATTTTAGCATGGATAGAAGATAGGCTGGCTGTCGGAAAACAGAATTTGTATAAATGGGTCTTTATCTGTTCATCAAGATGTGACAGGGGTCGATACTGGAACCACAGTCTTTACATATATATGTTCCAGATGAGAAAAGCAAAGGCATATCGGTTAAATGTGTAGACAACTCGAAGATAGGTATGAAAGTCTGCTGTGAAGAGGATAGAAGGAAGTAATGTATGTAGATAAATAGGTTGAGTAAGTGGGCGAAAGTCTGGCACATGGAGTATAGTGTGGGAAAATGTGAAATTGTTCACCTTGGTAGGAAGAATAAAGCAAAGATCACTGTGGCACAGTGGTTAGCACTGCTGCCTCACAGCGCCAGAGACCCGGGTTCAATTCCCACCTTGGGCGACTGTCTGTATGGAGCTTGCACATTCTCCCCACATCTGTGTGCTCCGGTTTCCTCCCACAGTCTAAAGATGTGCAGGTCAGGTGAATTGGCCATGCTAAATTGCCCATAGTGTTAGGTGCATTAGTCAGAGGGAAATGGGTCTGGTTGGGTTACTCTTTGGCGGGTCGGTGTGGACTGGTTGGACAGAAGGGCCTGTTCCCAAACTGTAAGGAATCTAATCTAATCATTACCTAAATGGGAGAAAGACTGCAGACTTCTGAGGTGCAGAGGGTGCTGATGTACCACTGTAGATATGTTACTGCATGAGTCACAAAGGTTAGAATGCAGTTATAGCAAGCAGTTAAGAAGGCAAATGGGATGCTATCATTGTTTGTGAGGAATGCAACTTGTTTAGGTCTCAGTTGGAATACTGTGTCAGTTTTGGTTTCCTCACACATTGGAAAGGGTGTAGACAAGGGCCACTAGTCTAATATACAGCAGAAAGCTGGATGGGTAGCATGGTGCTTCAGTGGTTAGCATGGCTGCCTCACAGTACTAGGGACCTGGGTTCAATTCCAGCCTTGGGCAACTATCTGTGTGGAGTTTGCACATTCTCCCCGTGTCTACGTGGGTTTCCTTCAGGTGCTCTGGTTTCCTCCCACAGTCTGAAGATGTGCAGGTTAGGTGAATTGGCCATGCTGAAATTCCCATAATGTTCATGGATGTGTGGGTTAGGGGTAAATGTAGAATAACAGGGTAGGAGAATGGATCTGGGTGGGTGTGGACTTGTTGGGTTAAATGGCCTATTTCTGCACTGTAGGGATTCTAAGCTGTATAGTTATTAAATCAGACTGAAAATTTGAGACATTTCACTCAGTGAAGCATAGATTTGTGGTGATCAGCTTGAGGCTTACAAGTTGATGAAGTTAATTGATTGTAGTTCAGTTAATGATTTGCTCCATTTAATGGCTTAAGAAGGACCAGGGGTCCCAATTTTAAGTTGTATAAGACCAATTCTAGGTTATTTGTCAAGAGATAGTTTCTCCTCCCAGAGAATAGTTAATTGTTGGAAGCTACCAACTCATGTAATGAATTCCAGTTTAGTGAACTTCACCAGAGCTGAACCTGTTTCTGGGTGGGATGAACCTCACTGATAATTATACAGTAATTGTTGTTAGTTGTACACTGATATTAACAAAAACCAAAGAACTGCAGATTATGGAAATCGGAAATCAAAACAGAAACAGCTAGAGAAACTCAGTAGGTCTGGCAGCATCTGTGGACAGAAAGCAGAGTTAATATTTTGGGTCCAGTGACTCTTCTTCTTCAGAACATTGAGTTCTGAAAAAGTGTCACTAGACCTGAAATGTTGACCCTGTTTTCTCTGCACAGATGTTGTCAGACCTGCTGAGTTGTTAAAGCAATTTCTGTTTTTCTCACTGATATTAACTATTGATTCACTTAATTCTTTTCTAAATTGAGTCTGTTTAAAACTGTAGTTGTTGGATTCGGACGTGTGTGCTTATATTGTATAACTTTGTAAATACATAAAATATTGCGTAAAGATTAGCTCCAATTTGACACTTAACTGACTGCTTTCAGATAGCATCATCATCTTTAATAAGAGCACTGAGAGCCAGAGTGATCTCCACTTGCTCAGTTTGGAGAGAAATAGTGCAGGTTTTACTTTGCTACAAATCAGTTTGGATTTGTATTTGGGTCTTAGAATCATCATAGAATGCCAACAGTGTGAAAGCAGGCCATTCAGCCCATTATCGTTACATTGACTCTTTGAAGAGCATCCCACCCAGACCCCGATCTTATCCCTGTAACTCTGCATTTCCCAGGGCTCATCCATCTAACCTCCACATCTCTGGACACTATGGGAATTTAGCATGATCAATCTACGTAACCTGCACATCTTTGGACTGTGAGAGGAAACTGGAGCACCCAGAGGAAACCCACGCAGACATGGGGAGAATGTGCAAACTCCACACAGACAGTCACCTGAGGCTGGAATTGAACCCTGGTTGCTGGTGCTGTGAAACAGCAGTACTAACCATGGAGCCACCATGCCACCATCTTCATTTCCCCCAGAGGATTGTATGGTTTAGGGAGGGATGGGGTTCATATCTGATGATACAAGTGGTATCACAATTCTGTGGGAGAGGCTGGATGGAAGAGAAGATCTGCCCTTCATTGACATGGTTTAGTGTTTGCATGTGCCAAATTCTAATTTAATGTCATTTTTGCCACTAATGCTCAACCATACCAAAAATCCAAAGCTGACATTTGAGATTTCTAAGTTCTCCGTCACACTGGCCCAGATTCCTGAAGAACTGACACACTGTTTGTACTTAATGTCCTTCAGCTGTTGTAGACATTGTTGGAAACAATTTAATTGAAGAAGATCAAAGTAACAGTGCACACGCTGGCAGCCGTTTCTTTATGAACTCATAAAAGCTAAAGTGTTGCATGGAGCTGAGGGTTTTAAAGAAAACACCTGGAACTTTCTCATTGTAATGGGTGAAATATGTTAAAACGTGCGTGGTGTTGATTTAATGATGATAGCTTTGAATTCTAGCCTCAGCCATCAAAAAGGAATGCTACCTTTTATGAAGCATTTTTTCTACTCCCTCACGCAGACTGCAGCATGGGATCAAGCAGAGCATCACACCACACACCAAAAAAAAGGCCACTTTAAGGATCTCGGCACCTGTTAAAGGCAGCATTGTGCCCCTCACATTCTGCATTTGTCAGAAGTAAAGTTCCCAACTCCTGAACTGCTCCATTTAGCTGTAAAGCATCATAAATTAAGGAGCGATTATATTCTTGTTGAGTAAATAATCTCTGCGTTTAAATTCAGTGCCCTTTCTCTGACCCACTTTCCCTTAACTGTGGAATCACTGAACTTATCTTACATTGACAGTGCTTGCCATTGGATTTGTAACAGTTACATTTGGAAGTGTTTTTCTTTTTGGGGTCTAACTTAACTTTTCTTCTCATCCTGGGTCATAGTTCCCAATGATCTGGTTACATTCTGGTATGTTGTTGTACTCTGGGTAATGATGGTAGAGTCTTGAATTTCTTTCCAGTTTCTTTCCAGAAATCTCTCCCACTCTGACCACCTACTACTGAAGTTGTAGGTGTTGGAAGTGTTTATATATTGATATTCACCCTGTTTGGCCACAATCCAAAGTCATCTTCCTTGGACAACAGGCCCTCACTGGGACTCAAACATAGATCTTCTGACTTAGAGGCAGGATGATAACACCTGCAACGCAAGGCTTCCAGAAAACAATTACAGCATTAAAATTAATGGAGATAGCTATGCCTCCTGCTAATACATTCTGCACCCAGGGTTCAACTCTGGTACCAGACACCAGTGAGCCACTTGCTGCACACACTGAGATCATGTTGAAACAGTTAAATGCTTTACAAACAATCTTCTGACCCATTAAGCCCCCTAGAGTTTGTGCCCAAGTTCCTAGAATGTGCTTCTAGCACCTCTAACATCCAACTCCTCCACAAAGTGACATTTGTGAAGGATTGGAGGCATGTTCCTGCACAAAGCACTGATTTGTGTTTTGTAATGTATTAGCATTTTCTCATGATCCCTCTTGCTGGTTAGGTATTGCTTGCTTATACCCAGGCAATTCCAACGATTAATGTCCCAGTTTAAAACAATTTCCTACATACTATTGAAGTATAAATATTGGGTCTGGTTTTCCATATTTGCCTTGGCAACAAATCACTTCTGCTGCAAGATCATTGCCACAAATGGTACTGCTAGTTTTAAAAATATTTTCAGGCTGGTGCTTGTGGAGGAGGTGGAAGAAAGAAATGGATTATTTTTCAAGGTTGGCAGATCCCATGGCCACAATTTTCCCTTTCTGAGGCTAAATGTGGGTGCGGGCATGTTAGGTGTTAAGTTGCTGCCCCCAGTGGCCTGAGGAAACATGACTGATTATGTGCCAATCAGCTGTTTGAAGCTGACTAGCATTACTCAGTTAGTATCTCGGCCTATCTCAGACCTCAGCAATGGCCTCCCACTGCCCTGACAAGTCATGGCCTACTCCTCAAAGGAGGCAGCGGTGAGGATGTAGGTCTTGCTCTTTTGTTTCTTGTGGATTGGGGATCATGTGGAGAGGGGGTTAAGAGATGTCTGGCTTTTAAAGGATTCCTCATTGCTTCCCCAATCCATGCCTTTGATTTCCCTGCATATTGAAAGGATAGGAAGGATATTATTACAGAAAGGATATTATTATAGGAAGGATATTATCAAGCTGGAGAGAGTTCAGAAGAGATTTACCAGGGTG
This sequence comes from Chiloscyllium plagiosum, assembly GCF_004010195.1. Classification (NCBI taxonomy): domain Eukaryota; kingdom Metazoa; phylum Chordata; class Chondrichthyes; order Orectolobiformes; family Hemiscylliidae; genus Chiloscyllium; species Chiloscyllium plagiosum. The sequence goes on along the minus strand of NC_057718.1, from coordinate 18,462,933 downwards.
TTGTCGGGAATGGAGGGTTTGAGTTATAAGGAGAGGCTGGATAGACTGGAACCTTTTTCACTGGAGCATAGGAGATTAAAGGTGACCTTATAGAGGTTTATAAATCACATTGGGCATAGATAATGGCTGGTGTCTTTTCCCTAGGGTGGGGGAATTTCAAGACCAGGGACATTTTTAACGGCAATAGGAGAAAAGTTTTTAAAAAGACATGAGGGGTAATATTTTTTATACATAGAGTGGTTTGTGTTTGGAATTAACTTCCAGAGGAAGTGGTGGTTAGGGGTACAGTTACAATGTTGAAAAGACATTTAGATATGTACATGAATAAGAAACATTTGGAGGGAAATGGTCAAGCGCAGGCAGGTGGGATTAGTTTGATCTGTGATTATGGTCGGCATGGATTGAAGGGGCTGTTTCCGTGCTGTATGACTCTGCGACTCTAAATAGATCCCTTCCCTAACCTGGTTGACAGGTCAGTCTGGTCACTTGGTCAGGAAACTAGGCACAGTTTCGCCCTGCCAGGAAAAGCAGGTAAATGGGAGATGGCACATTGAGGGCCTTAAGTGGCCATTAATATACCAATTAACAACATTGCTTAATTACTTTTGAGTGGAGACTTCCTAATCCAGAATTTAATTGATGAGGTGGTGAGAGATAAGTGAGTATCTCTCCAGGACTAACTTGCCCAAATATTTCCCCTTCTCGCAGCCCCTCTTGTCACCTCCATGGAGAGGAAAATTCCATCCTATGTATTTACTAATCCAAGGGAAGAAACCTGCTCTTCAGATAAGATTCTGCCTGAAATAGAAAGGATTAACTTAGCCTTTTGAAAATGTAACCATGGGAAACCTGAGTGCTGCCTAATATTTTAAAGAGTCCAGTTTTATATTGTTAAGGAGGTTTGGTAAAGTATGATCCTTTACACCCATGTAGTAGGCTGTCTTAAAAGCAGATTGAAGGCTGTGTATGGCAATAATATGCCATGTGCCAGCTGGGTTTCAGTGGTAGTATTATTGTCTTTGAGTCAGAAAATCATACATACAAGTATAAGAAATAGGAGCAGGAGTATGAGCCTGCCTCATCATTCGGTACAATCATGATAAGATAAAGACTGATCTGAATGTAGCCTTAACTCCACTTTTATCCCAATGCTCTTGAATCTCAATTCCCTTGTCAATTAAAACTCTCACTAACTCAGCCTTAAATATGTTGAATGAGCCAAACACCACTGCTAGTTAGGAAGTGAATTTCAAGCATTCCAACTGAGACATCAAATTCATTCTCATCTTACTCCTACTGCTGACCTGCTCCTGCTTCTAATTCAAATGTTTGGAGATGCAGATGTTCATAACCTCACCTTAACTGGAATATCCCTTATTTTTAAACTGTATCCTTCATTCTCAATTCCTCCAATAGGGGAAATATCCTCTCAGCATCTACCCTGCCAAACCCCTGCACAATCATGTATGTTTCAATCAGATTACTTCCCTTTCTTTCAAAGCTCCAATGAGCATAACGTCAATCATCTTTTGTTTTTATAGCAACTGCTGGTAGCTTGAGTCTGAGTAGAGTGCTGTCACCTATCGTCCTTTCTAGGTAGTTTCTAGATGACCTGTTCAGAGATGTTATTACATATGTCTAGAGAAGGCAGGACTTGAACCCAGGCCTCCTGGCTCAGAAGGAGGGAAACTACCACCATGCCACAAGAGCTTCTATGATATGCAGACCTTCTGAGCCATCAAGTCCTGAGGATCAAGGACTTGAACCCAGCACTTTTGGCTTAGAGGCAGGTACACTGCCTACTGTGCCACACAAACTCCCTCAAGGATTTGTAAACAGCCAGTTCAGAGATGTTATTACATGGCTGTGGAGCAGGTAGAACTGAAACCAGTTCTCCTGCCTCAGAGGGAGTGACACTACCACTACACCGCAAGAGTCCTGCAATCCTCCTTTCTATTTCCTTACACACCAACTTGTTCAACATTTCTGCAGACGGCAAGCCTTATTCCAGACATCACAGTCTCGTTATCAGTTGTATTTTGTCTCACTGCTAGTATATCCTTTAGAGACATGTTCATTATATCATCACTATATTGTAGCAGATGATTCAATGGTGTAAAGATCTCAGGCTCCATCTTTACTGGAGTCACATGAAGCATGTAACACTGATAGAGGTGTGCTACAGTATGTGACTGAATAACTTAATAATAGCCCAGACATTGAATTGCTTGTGTGCATACATCAGAAACTGGAGTAAAAGCTTGCTGAATCCTTTAGTGCGACATCACTCACATCTAGTTCTTACATTATAGGAGCTAATGTAAGTGTTGCTGCATCAGTTGTGTACACTGTACTGGAGGAAATGTGTACATCATGGTGGAATGAGGTGGTTCCCTGCTGAGATAGTAAACATCAGTGGCCCTTTATAAAAGAATCAATGTTCTTAGTGGTTGACACTTGGAAGCATTCTTGAAGATCAGGTAGACAATACGCTTCAAATTCAAACTATTCTGAAAACTAACAGCACCTCTTTCTGTGAGTAATGTTTTGCAAGTCAAACAACCAGAAGGCTTTCTGCTTAAAATCTACGTTCTGTCAAGTGAGAAGCCCTGTCTCTCCTTTCTTAAAAGAAACAAATTGTCATCCTGATTTTAAAGTGAAAGAAAAACCAAGCAGATTTATGAACCTGTGGCGACAATAGAATCCAGGCTTAAAAACAGTATTAAACATGTCTGGATAAAAGATGTTCAAGGTGTCCAGATAGGGATAGAAAGGAGTGGCAGGAGCTATTAAGGGAAATATTATATTGCTGAAATTGAAGAGATGTCCAAGAGGGGTCAAGGATAGAATCTGTTTTGTGAGAAAAGAAAGACCTGGAGTAACATTGCTGGGTGTATTTTATTAGCCACAGACTGGTGGGAAAGATATAATGGAACAAAATAAAATAATGTCAGCGAGGTGAATATACTGTATGGTATTTAGAATAGGTACTAATGCAGACTCAGTGCTAATACAGACTCAATCTGTATAATCCAGTATATGTACTAGCATGTTTCAATGTATGTACTAATCCAGACTGGGATAACAATATTGTAAAAGACGCAGAGCTAAAGAATTTCCCACATGAGTATGTTCAGTAAAGAAGCTCTGTAGAAGACTCAGATATGAAATAAAAGCTGAAAGAATTGCAGGTGCTCAGTTCTGAGGAAGGATCACAGGACGCGAAATGTTAACTCTGATTTCTCACCACAGATGCTGCCAGACCTGCTGAAGTTTTTCAGCAATTTCAGTTTTTATTTCTGATTCATCTGCAGTTCTTTGGTTACTTTTTCACAAGGTGATACCTGATCACTGTGCAGCATTATGGAGGAACAGAATCCAGCTCAGCCATGCCAATCATTGATGAACATAGTGAGGAAGAAAACACTGACAATGATGATTATGTGGTTGCTGTTGAATAAAAGCAGTCAGCAGCAAGATCAGAAATAATTGTCAATCGAGAACAATTGCACACAACAAATACCTCTCAAGATAGGTATGGAAGTATCAATCAGGATGACTTGCGAAACCTCCAAAGTATTATTTTGCTGTTTGAAGTGTTAATCTTGTAAACTCTGTTTCCTCTATCTGTATAATGATCGAATTGACAACATGTGACTATACATAACCATATATATTTCTCTGCGATGTTTTAAAACGTCTTTGGTTAAAGAAGGATGCTGTGCTATGTCTCACAGTTTCAGTGGCTCAGTGGTTAGCACTGCTGCCTCACAGCACCAGGTCCCAGGTTCAATTCTAGCCACAGGCAACTGTCGGTGTGGAGTTTTCACATTCTCCCAGTGTCTGCATGGGTTTCCTCCACAGTCCAAAGATGTGCAGGTCAGGTAAATTGGCCATGCTAAATTACCCACAGTGTTAGGTGCATTAGTCAAGGGAAATGGGTCTGGGTAGGTCAGTCTTCGGAGGGTCGGTGTGGATTGGTTGGGTTGAAGGGCCTGTTTCCACACTGTAGAGAATCTAATCTAATACTGTATAATTAAAGACGCATGCTCACAATATCATTACCATGTTATAGCATGCAATTTAATGATATCAAAATCTCAGATCCTACCTTAACTGAGGCCATTTGAAGCATGACATGCAGATAGAGGCATTGAACTGTTTTATCAGCCCACCATTGAAAGGCCTGTGACACTCAATGCATGTATACATGAGAAGCTGTAATAATTGTTGTTGAATCTTTCAGCACACATTACCCATATCTAGTTTTTATGTTATGGGGGTGGGGGGAGGGCAAACATAAGTATTGTCACATCAGAAATAAACACCTTGCTCGAAGCAAACTTTGTACCTTGGTGACAGATCAACCCATACAGGGACTTAAAACCTCTAAACTGTGACATTTCTCTTGGATTTTCTGCAAATGTTGTGCTAGGGTCTTTAGGTCAGGAAGGAAGTGGGGTTCTGGTTTGACACCATCCTGTGTAACTCAGTTCACTTCCCACCTTCAGGCCTGCTGCTACCAGATCCGAAAGATCACATCCCAATGCCTGATAATTTTTTTTTAGACTGATTTGTTGTACTGATGGCATTCAGTTCCAGAAACAAACAAATCATGATTGTCCTTGAAGAATCTGATCATGTTAGTCTTTAGGACCAGTCCATTCCTAACTCAGTACCTGCTGAGTTCTTCTTTCAAAGAAATGTTGTCGAGTGTTCTAGTGCTTAGGCCTGTTAGCTTACCCCATTTCTGACAGTTCTGGCCCTGAATCCTACTCACATTAGCTGCTTTTGCAGTCACATTGCTTATCTTCACTTGTCCAATCTCCCACTTCCTCCCACACTTCATCACTTTCCGACTTGGTCACCCTTACAGCATTCTTATGATATCTCCAACAGATGATTCATAAATTCCAAAGCTGTGATTCACTGATCATGTGGGTTGCAACTCAGCGACATCACCTCTAACCCTTCAGAAAGTAAGGTGCTGGGAAAACAGTGGAACTAAAGAATTCTAATTATCAGTGGGTTTTGGTGATCTCACTCTCGACTGCAATTATTTGATGATCTCACTTGTTGTAATTGACCCATTACTTCCTGACAATAGTTCAGCCAATTCCATTTGCATTCTGACTACTTTATGAGATTTGTTTGGATCTTGAACTCCCATAATTTGTGATTAATACCACTGCATTATAACTCCAATATTTGAAGTTATTCCTGTGGGTGGCATTTCCAAACAGAGGTGTGAAGACTGCAAAAAAAATCTGAATTACTGAATTATACCTCATACTTTGAGTGTTGAATGGATACATAAGTAAGTGCTGTTATAGATAGTTGGCGACTCACCAAAACTTCTTCACTGGTGCTTTCTAACATCCTCTTATTAATTCCATCTAAATATTCAGGAACATCTGCAGAGCAGAGTGTGCAGTGCATGCGGTCTTAATCTAAGCCAATGGCTTTGGCACTGATCAGCTTCTGGCGATGAAAGAGATCAGACTGGAGGGGAGCAGTCAGTCCATTTATTGACTTAGAGTGTTACTTAATGCTGCGCTTTGTAAATGCATCAGATTCACTGTAGTGATTGCTGTAAAGTTTGATATCTTTAGTTCCATGCCGATAATGCTTTAGTTCCATGCCGATTTATTAGACAGGAAGAATAACACAGTCAGGCTTCCTGCTCCTGTAACCCACTGTGCCCAGGAGCATGTCGATCTCTGACTTTCTCTTCTCATACCTGCATAAATGTGGAATCTTCTTCCAAATGTACAATGTCAGAGGTAGCCTTTTCAGACTATATTCCCCAGCGAATTATTTCAGCATCAGTAGAACCCTTTAAACAGGTTAACTAATGCCTGTTTGTAAGTGATACACAAATCAATGTAAATCAAAGACCCATCATTTAACAGCAACTGTGAATTCTTCTTTGTCACCACCACTACAGGTCAAATGCAGAATAAATGTTGCAGTCCTCACTTTCTCCTAGTATCCTCTTTATCGCCAGCCTTAATTTCAATCTTCAAAGCAGATAGCCCCTTCCTCCATCTGGGCCTCCCTGAAGGGCCTTTTGATTGAGTTTGCCCCTCTCTGAAATGGCAGACTCCTGTTTTGTATTCTGGAACCCCTTCTTGTTCATTGTTAACAGGATAATGCCAATTAAGTTTTATATCAACTGTTGCTTTGGTCACACTTTCAGACGGTTGTGGTTTTGAGTTCCAATACAAGCTTCAACCACAAAAGCCCAAGCTGATTGTCCAGTGTGGTACTGGCAGAGTGCTGCACTGAGAGAGGTGCTGTCCTTGGATGAGACCTTCCAATGTACCTTCTTGGTTGGTTGTGAACAACACAATCCAGACTCTGGATGCTTCTGTCAGATAAGGACTGGAAACCATTCTAGTGTAAATAATAGAATTCCTCCAGTGTGGAAACAGGCCATTTGGCCCAACAAGTCCACACTGACCCTCCTTACAGTAACCCACCCTGACCCATTCCCCCACCCTATTACTCTACATTTCCCCTGACTAATGCACCTAACCTACACATCTTTGGGCTGTGGAAAGAAACCCACTCAGACATGGGGAGAATATGCAAATTCCACACGGACAGTCGCCCAAGGCTGTAATTGAACCAGGGTCCCTGGTGCTGTGAGGCAGCAATGTTAACGAGTGTGCTGCCCTTAAGTGAACCTTAATGGATTGTTTCTGCTACTTAGAGAGGCCAAGTCCAGCAGCAATCATTTAGAAACCCCTTCCCTCAGGTTTCAGTTCCACTTGTGCTGAGATCATCTGACATCATTGATGATGCACTTGAGGTATTAGCATAGCAGCAATTAATTCCTCATACTACACCTCTCCCCAAGACATTTATTCGAAGCAGGAACTATTTGCATCAACGTATTTCCATTTTTATTCTTCTCTCCACACCAACACCACCCCCCCACCTCCTTCACCCCCCCCCCCCCCCCCACCGCAACCATCCAATTATCATGCTGTAGTGGTTTAATGGATCTGCCTCCCTGTGTTCTCATTGCTCATGGAGGATGGGGTAGGAATTTGTGCATCTGGTGGAGGACAAAGTGTACAGTTCCCTGAGGTGATCTGTGTTCCTTTCCACTCATCTGGGCAATAGAAGGCTGCTTGCTGTTAGACAGTGGCACCAATCTGTTGCATTTAAGTAAGGACAAGAGTAAACCAAAGGAGTCAAAGCTCGGTCAAATCAGTTCTGATGCTTGGTCTAGATAGATTCCCAAGATGGAAAGCTGACACTTACTGTGCCAGATAAATGGAAGTCATCAGCCTAGTTTGTATGACAGTGGTCATCATTGCCTGACTTTAACCAAATCAGCCTCTGTCATACCTGCTCCATACAGTATACAGAAGTCTTGGATTAAGCAATCTGTATGTGTCACACCTCCGAGTCAGGGCTGGAACCCAGATCAGAGTTGAGAGTGGGGCGCTAGAAAAGCGCAGTGGGTCAGGCAGCATTTGAGGAACACGAGAATACATGTTTTGGACAAGAGCCCTTCATCAGGAATGAGGCTTGTGAGTCAAGGGGGTGGAGAGATAAATGGGAGGGGGTGGGAAGGTAGCTGAGAGTACAATAGGTGGATAGAGGATAATGGTGATAGGTGGGGATAATGGTGATATGTCAGAGAGGAGTTTGGAGCGGATAGGTGGGAAGGAAGATGGACAGGTAAGATAGGTCATGAGGGCGGTGCGCAAATCAGCTGACCCAATGGTAGGGACTCTACCATTGTATACAAGACCCTCAACAGAATAAGTATTTTGAATCAACTCAATTTCTGGCACAACTAGAACTTAAACCTGGACCTTCTGGCCCAGAAGCATGAACGTTAGACACTGTATCTCTTTATTTTTCTCTAGTTGTGACTGTGGGCCGAATTGAAAACAAAGTCTGTTTTTAATACCAAGCAATTGCAAAAGGTTACTGAACTTATTAAAAACAAATTACCTGATGCTCATTGTAACTGTTGCTGAAACTGCTGTTTATTCAAACAGTGAAGAAAGTTACTACAGGCAAGCTGGAGTCAGGGGGTGGATGAAGAGAAATGGAACCGACAGCATGTAGCTGATTAGTCTATCCAGTGGTGATCAGTTGTCAAATACAAAGGCCTTCTGCCTGTCAGCAATTTTGTGTTTGGCTCCCAGGTAGCCGTACAACTTGTGGGTTTAAATGTTTGGTCAGAAGCCCTTGAATCTTTGGAAGAGCAGGAGGCGTCTGCAGTAAAAACACCTGCAGGAAGTCAGTTTATTTCCCCTCACCAGCTAGAAAATAAGTCAGAGACTGTCTAAATTGTGAAACAGTCACTCTGTGCATCCTGCAAGTGAAAGTGCCTGAAGAAGGAAGATTGAGCAGTGGCAAGTCCTGACAAGTCAAAAGGGTCATCTCCGTGGAGCATGTAGATAGGGACAATCAACTGTCTTCCCAGTCTTTCTTTCCACCCATAACACCCATGTTCTTTTTGTGTCTGTGTATGTCTGTGCTCTGAGAGTTTAATAATGGGTTAGAGTTTCACCAAGTATATGTCAGCGGTTTTTACTGTTTATCTGTGGATAAAATCTGTTTGTAATCAATAGTAATTCTTGTTAAGTAGAGGAACTTGGTCATTGCTTTCTGTCAAACTGAGTCAGAAAGAAAAGGAAGTTGGGGAACTTTGCATAGTTTGAGAAAATCTTTCACACTTGTGACGACTCTGGGAATAGTAGCGGTTGACTTACCCCAGTGGGATGTAACTGGACGCTACCACTGTGCCACAAAAGTCCGTCAAAGCATTTCATCTTCCTCTGTGACCTCACGGCAGGATGTTTGGATAAGCACGTTTTGTTTCCCCACAGGCAATTCCAGCTTCTAAAGGAAGACATATGTCTTCAGGACATGCGTTTTTTAAAAAATCCAGCTGTTTGGAGCTCGTCATCGTACACATCTATGGAAAGTGGGACTTGAATCCACACATAGGGATACTACCGCTGTACCAAAACAGCCCCCTACATGAATATTGGAGCCAATTTATAACTTCCTAACAATTCCAAACACTAAACGATTCAGGTTATTAGAAACAAAAGTAGATTTGTACTCAAATACAAAAGTACCTGGACACAGTGAAAAGTGTACAAGGTCACCATTCCTGGCACTATATTAGATCCAAAGGTACCTAGGTGTAAAATCTTAGGTACAAAGTTGAAAAATAAAGAAACAACATCAAATGTTAATCATCACAGTCCTTCTTAGTATAAAGTAAAAATAAAGAATTAACATGAAAAGTTCAACAGTCTTTCTTAATTGCTGAGTCATGCTGGGCTCACACTTCCTGTAAGGCCTTGATCTCCTCCACTTTGGCCTGCTCTCCAGGAGACCTGGGGCTGCCTGCTCTCACCACCGCACCAGATGCCGGGGGACCTCCTTCACCACTGCATTGGGCTCGACCTCCAAGAGTCAAAGTCCTGATCCAGACCTCCAGCCGCATTTTGAAGACGTAGACCCACTGCAATGAAATTGTCTCTTAATCAATCCCTGAAATGGCTCAGCAAGACCCTAAACATAATTGGACAACTGCTAAGAAAGAACCCTGTATGTACTTGCACTGCATGAAAGCTGTGGTCCAAAATGATGGCACACCATAAACCTCTGAAAGGCAATTCACAATGGGCAATAAATATTGGTCGTGCCGGTGACAGTCATGCATCAGGAATGAATAAATGAAAAAAGTCTGCTCTCAACTAAGCTCTTTTTTTTGCCTGTCTGCAGAGTTACATCAGTACCAGCCTGCAATAATGTTGTTCATCCACCCTCTTGTGTAATGGGATCCTTAATTCACCTTAAGGACAGGAGAAACAAACCACATACAGAAAGGTCAGGGTGGAGAGAAAACCAATTCAAAAATATATTTTAAACTATACAATCTGGTGTGAGTTTTGGTTTAAAGTTTTATATTTTCTATGGTTGCAGCACTTGGTATCTTTTGAGATGTTTGCTGTTTAACTTAAAAGTGCTTCTGAAATAAAAAAGAATAAACAATGTAAACAAAAATCAGGAATTCTTTGGCTGATGTAAAGGTCAAGAGGTTGGTATGAAGATGACTAATGTCTCAATTAAAGGTTGTTAAAGGAGCTGGGCAATAATTCACCTTTATTATGCAGCTGCGACATTTACAATGGACCCTGACAGAATCAATATGTCATGCATGTGATGATATTATTGATACCAGGATCTCTTTGCATGTACAAAGACAAAAATAAAATGATTTCAACACATCTTATTAGGCAATGAAAACTAGTGACAGTGGAGTCCTAACTTTTCCACCATTTGTGGGCTGTGCTGCACTTTCTCAAGCAATGTACCAATGTTTTGCTGCCTTAATAATCATCAGAATGAGTTTAAACCCTGTGGCTCACATGAGGCCACTGCTGGACTTATCCTTCAATGATATTATGCACATTCCAACTCTTTCCTGGTAAGCCTCATGGTTTCTTACTGACCCAGAACAAACCTTCTCTGGAGGGTTTCCTTCTTGTATGTGGATCGAGGTTGTCCATATCTGTCACACTTTGACCTCGATTTTCAGCATCAGCCAGTTTTGACCGCTCCATGTCATTCCCTGCAGTCAGGTATATGAGCTGGACACATGGTTAAGTGAGAATCAAAAGTAGTGCACCTTCGGTTGTATTGTCCTTTTCCTTTCCTGTTGCTACTGAGCCCTGACTGCACCCCAAACCTGGAAAGTCTAGTTAGTAACTAAAAGGTGATGGTAAGTCACAAGCAAGTCGTTACTAAGTATGGACTCTGACTGTGAGGCAGATTGTGTGTGGAGGGGTGAGGTCAAGTTGGTGTGGCTCTGTGTAATTTAGTCATAAACGGAAGGTATGGTTAGAAGTCCAAAAATATCATTGCATGTAACAATCCGCCTCGTCATCTACCATTGCTCAGGCTCGCATGCTGGTAAAGATATACAAGGCTTTCTCTTCTGTCAATGGGAAAACTTACCATAAGGATGTAGGAGCAAGAATAAGCCATTCAGCCCATAGGACCTACTCTACCATTCAGTAAGATGATATCTGATCATATGTCTCAGCTACTATTTCCAACATTATCTCCATTTCCCTTGAATCTCTTAGTATATGAAAATATACAGACTCAACAATTATGCATTCATAACCCTCTGATGCACAAATGTTTTAGAGAATAAATATGTTTCCTCATCTCAGTCTTAAATAGCTTTATTCTGAGCCTCAGACTATTAATTCTCCATGTCCCCAGCCTAGGAAATCAACCTCTTACCATCCATCCTGCCAAACACCTATTTTTGAGAGATTTCCACTCGTTCTGCGAAACACTGGAGAATCCAGGCCTAGTCTATCCAGTGCGTCCTCACAGGACAGTTGCCCCACTGTGGGAATCATTTGTTGAACCTCTACTGCACTCTCTCTAATGCAATCATGTTTTTCCTTAGGTGAGGAGACCAAAATTGCATATGCCACTCGAGACTCTAGACCAAGACTCTATACAATTGCAGGTAAAACTTACTTCCTTTTATGTTCTGAAAGACAGCATGATCACTTCACTATCTCTCCTCACTCTGGAATTGTGCACAAATCTGCCCTGGAAAAAGGGAGGAGGCACGCCGGGAAAAAGGTATACTGAAGGCGTGTTGAGAACATTAGTGTTTAGTCTGAAATGTTTTGGATGACATGATGGAAAAGCTTCAGATGTGTGCAAGAGGGAGAACAGTAATGACTAGAGTAGGATTAGTGAAGTGTATGGTCATTGAATCAGGAGACAAGATTGCTTAGGGGTTTCCTGTGATTGAGTGTGAAGACAGTGAAGTGGGGGCCATGAACTAGTCTTTGCAGCTTCCAGGGCGCTGTTGATAATAATGGAGCTGTGAGTGGAAGTCTAACCTCAACAGCTCATGTCAGATCATTGAATCTGTTTGTGTGCTTGCGCAAAGGGTAAGAGTCTGGACTGTCATAGTCTGGCACTTTGGACTTTTACTGTGTGATGGACTGATCTCCCACCCACCAGGAAAAGGTTCATGCTCCAAGTCCCTTCCGGGATTGAAGGCTCCGAGACACTGTCTAATACAAAGGTACTCCTGAGTTCACACTTCCTTCCAATTTATACAAAATGTAGCATCTTCAGGCAAGCTTCACAACTTACATGATCCCTCTCTTTTAAGAAGTGCAGTTTGGCCAAAATCCGTGCAACCTCGCACAATTAATCACCTCCCCCCCAACAAGTTCTCCATCTATCTACATGATTTTTACTGATGGCTCATTCACCATATTGAAATAATGTCTGTACCCTCTCACAGAGAAAGGATTTGATTTTATGTTGCACCTTTCATGACCTTAGGGTGTTTTGAAGAACTTTGCAGTCGATAAAATACTTCTGAAGTGTAGCCTCTGCTGTAATATAGAAGAGGTGAAAGTGAGGACTGCAGATACTGGAGATCGGAGTCGAGAGTGTGGTGCTGGAAAAGCACAACAGGTCAGGCAGCAGCCCAGGAGCAAGAGAATCGATGTTTTGGGATTGCCCTGCTCCACGGATGCTGCCTGACCTGCTATGCTTTTCCAGCACCACAGTCTCGACTATAATATAGAAGATACAGCAGCCAATTTGTACTCATCCATCTCCCACAAACAGCAATACAATAAATGCCCAGATAATCTGTTTCAGTGATGATGCTTGTGGATCAACATCAGCCAGGACACCAAACAGAGCCTTCCTCATTTTCTAAAAAATAATAGCTTTTATGTCTACTTGAGAGAGCAGGTCGTTTATATTCTCCAGAGAGACAAAATGGTATCTGATTTATCATTCAATACAAAAAGAGTCATCTTCAACAGCACTGCACATCCTCGGTATTGCACTGGTGTGCCAATCTTGACTTTGTACTCACATCCCTGGCATAAGGCTTGAACCCACCAGCTTCTCACTCAGGCCTGTGTGTGTAACACATTGAGGTTGATGACCCGTCATCCCGCTGGTGGTCAGTCAGCTGCCCCACACACTTTAGCACTCCCCAACCATAAGGTATCTTTGACTGTGTGCTTTGGAATGCCATCGATTGCTAAGGCAGAGTAACCCTCTGTGTAACTCTGAGAGCTGCTTCAACTTGAAGGAAGCATATGGGCAGCTATTAGTATTCTTACTTCATTCTTTCTAATTGAAAAGTTATAGAACCCTATTTTCATAAAAAAAAATTACTTGCAACGGCCTAAAAGAGATAATTTTACTTAGTCAGGCTCAGTTCATGGAGCCAACCAGGACCACAACATGAAAGCGCAACAAGGAAGACAGCATCTAAAAGAGAGGGGTTGATTGTAAAAGTGGAGCCCCATTGTCAGCGTCTCAGGTCATTGTTTAAAAGGCTGATTGACCAGATTGACTGGACGATAGATCCCAGTCACCACCAGACATGCTTTATCAATGCAATGTTATGTCAGTTTGGAACAAAATAAATACACCAGCAACAGCCCAATGCTTAACCCATTATGTCATTAAAGGTCTGTGGAACTGTATTGTTTGCATCAACGATTTGGATATTTTAAGCCAAACTTGGGAAGAATAATTAACCATTTGACTGGAGTGTTTGGCCAGCATTGTAAATCTGCCCAAAAGTTAATTAAAGGAGTGGCAGTTTTGCTCAATGGTCAGCTCTGTGGCCTCACAGCACCAGGGACACTGGTTTGATTCCAGCCAGTATATTCTCCCTGTGTCTGCGTGGGTTTCCTCTGGGTGCTCCAGTTTCCTCTCACAGTCTAAAGACATGAAGGTTAGGTGGATTGGCCATGCTAACTTGCCCACTGTACCCAGTGATGTGCATGCTAGGTGAATAAGCCATGGGAAATGTGGGGTTATAGGGATAGGATGGAAGGGGTGGGTCTGCATGAGATACTTTTCAGAGCGTTGGTGCGAACATGCTGGGCCAAGTGGTCTGCTTCCAACAGTAGAGGTTCTATGATTTAATGATGACTCATTTGAGCCACATTGGGTTTTTTTTTTGGGGGGGGGAGGGGTGGAGGTGCAATGACAAGCGGCATTACTCAAGTAAGAGTAGGGGTTATTTTGGAATTTCCCAAGCCTAGGGTGAACATGAAATTTTGTATTATGCTGGCATGAGTAGATTTGGAACTTCAGCACTATTGTTGCATCTTTAACAAATTTGATGAAGAAAGGCAGGAATTTGAGTGGACACCAGTGTGTTGATGTGCCTTTGAAAACTTGAAAGCTGTGCCAAAAAATGGACTGGTTTTACCTGCACCTAATTACGAGAGGCCATTCAAACAAGCAATTGAAACCAGAGATATCCACTGCAAGATAATGAGATAGGGATTGAATGATAATGTCATAGGGATTGATGATGACATTGGGATTGAATGGGCTGTCATTCATTTTTCCAAAGAAATTAACCACATGTCACCAAAGTATTCACCTTTTGGAAAAAGAGACATTGAGTCTTGTCTTAGGTCTACATCTGCAAGAAATACATCAGCAACAACACGGAAGAAACTGATTTACTTGTAACATAAGCCTACGATTTACTTCATAAAATTTCAGGTCACGACATATGATTATTTCAGTGAAGTTGAATTCTCCAGCTGCGCAATTTGAACATTGTTCATATGCCTGGAAACAAATGTTATAATGGAAGTTATCAAGAATGCAAGAGAAGAACATTGATGTGGATGCCTGTTATGGACCAGACCAGGCTTCCTCAAAATATCTTAAATGATAGCTTAGACCGTAACTTTTTCTTATCTTGAAGACAAAGTGCTGTGCTCAGATACCATTCGACTGGTCAAACTGCTTGACGTGAAACAAAATACAATTTTTTCAAACACTAGAGTTAAAATACAACAAAAGAAAGAAGGACTTAGAATAAGTTAATTTTATTGGAAAACTTAACAAAAACTGCTGCCTCACAGTGCCAGAGACCCGGGTTCAATTCCCGCCTCAGGCGACTGACTGTGTGGAGTTTGCACATTCTCCCCGTGTCTGCGTGGGTTTCCTCCGGGTGCTCCGGTTTCCTCCCACAGTCCAAAAATGTGCAGGTCAGGTGAATTGGCCAGGCTAAATTGCCCATAGTGTTAGGTGAAGGGGGAAGTGTAGGGGAACGGGTCTGGGTGGGTTGCTCTTCGGCGGGTCGGTGTGGACTTGTTGGGCCAAAGGGCCTCTTTCCACACTGTAAGTAATCGAATCTAATCGAAATCCAATCTAATCAAAATAACAGATACAGTAACTAATTCTTGTAATGGAAAATTATCCATTTACTGTGAAATTAATTATCCATTTACTGTGAAATTTGAAAGAGAATGCTTTTCTTTAACTTAATGCTGTATAAGTTAAACAATACTTTGATGAAGGCCTGTAGTCAGCTTATCTCTGTTTGAATTCGATAAACATTCAACTCGACCTTGCAATAGTCGAACTCAGCGAAAGCTAAAGAACTGTTATGTCTAAGACTAGGAGGTTTTCCCTTGAAAGCATGATAAGAAACAGAATAAAGCAAGTGTCTGTACCATGTTAAGGCACTCCTTTACATGAAGGCATCTAGCATTTGTGTACTGGAGTCACTTCTGCAGAGGTAACAATTAAAGCTCCTTTCTTTGCTCTTGCTAATAGTTGAGTCAAGTCGATTTAATTTCCACGACACTCTCCAATATGGTATCATCCAATAAACAAGCCACTTTGCAAACAAGGCAAATTCAGAAATCAGATTTTCTCACATGCAATGCCTTAGCAGGAAGAGGAACCCTAGCTTCTTGCTGTAACCAAGAGAGGGGAAAATATAACTTCTACTTCTTCAAGACTCCAGCGATTTTTGGCCTGGTTCCAACTGTAGGCTAAACAGAAGTAGAAATCCTGGTCTGTGAGAGCTAGTCACACCCATAAGACCATAAGACCATAAGACATAGGAGTGGAAGTAAGACCATTTGGCCCATCGACACCACTCCGCCATTCAATCATGGTTGATGAGCATTTCAACTCCACTTACCCGCATTCTCCCCGTAGCCCTTAATTCCTTGTGACATCAAGAATTTATCAATTTCTGCCTTGAAGACATTTAGCGTCCCAGCCTCCACTGCACTCTGCGGCAATGAATTCCACAGGCCCACCACTCTCTGGCTGAAGAAATGTCTCCACATTTCTGTGCTGAATTTACCCCCTCTAATTCTAAGGCTGTGTCCACGGGTCCTCGTCTCCTCGCCTAACAGAAACAATTTCCTAGCGTCCACCCTCTCCAAGCCATGTATTATCTTGTAAGTTTCTATTAGATCTCCCCTTAATCTTCTAAACTCCAATGAACACAATCCCAGGATCCTCAGCCGTTCCATCCTGGCTGCTTCTATTGTTCCAACTTTTAAAAAATACCCAAGGCCTCACAAGCTGTTTACTTTGCAACAGACTGCCCGACACCTGTTATTCAATCTCTTAAAAGAAACCAGGACAAAATTAACTTCTTAAAACCACGGCATCATCTCATGTCCATGGGACTTATGTAAAGCATGGTTACTGTGTAACTCATGTATATTTAACGGAAATATGTTATGACTGTTAGCGTGACTTAACAATAGTGTTAAGATCACTTGTGATGAGTAATGAAAATGCTTCTCCAGGATATATTTCCATTATTCTTTGGGGAAGAGGGTCGTGCGACATAAAATGTCTGACTCTATATTTTAATATCATTTGTTTTGGAGTTTCGGTTTTGAACTAATGACACATATTCTGTGGCATTGCACACATGTGTTCCAATGAAAGATTTGCTTTGTTAAAATGAAAGAAAAAGAGAAAACAATATGTGATCTATCAAATCAGATTTCAATTTGAGATTTCACTCGAACAGTAATACCATCAGCTGGGACCATATCACCCAGGCAATACTTATTCCTAATGCAATGTCACTACTATTTAAATTAGGAATAAGGAGTAGGCCAATCAGATCCACTAGCCTAGATCCCCATTTGATAAGATCATGGCCTCAACTCCACATTCTCACCTCCTCCCAACAGCCAGTATGAACTAATATAAATAAATTCCCTGATAATTATTGTAGTTTTTTTTGTTTGACTAGACTGCCAAAATTGGATACATTTTATATACAGTATCCCTACAGTGTGGACACAAGCCCTTTGACCCAACAAGACCACACTTACACTCAAAAGAAAACCCCACCCAACCTACACATCTCTGAACACTATGGACAATTTAGCATAGCCAATTCACCTTTGGCTTGCAGAAGGAAACCAGAGCACCCAGAGGAAACTCACACAGACAATGTGTAAACTCCACACAGTCACCCAAGGCTGGAATTGAACCAAGGTCCCTGGAGCTGTGAAAAAGCAGTGCTAACTGCTGAGCCACCATACCACTCTATTTAAGGCTGCTAACTGCAATTCAATTTAATCCTAGAGGTTTCATCACCTGAGTTGCCCAGCACTCCAGCTATTAGTCAGCCAAACATTGCCTTCCAATACCATTTGGGAAATAAAAAGACTCATTACCAGTTTGAAGGATGCCTGGCTGCAAGCAAAACAGTATTTTCCCCCATTTGGGACATTTTTGCATGTGGTGAAGAGAAATGTTGAAACAAAACGACAAGCAAAAACTTTTGAAAATGTCCGAGAGACTGTCTCCACTGCACATAGTAGTGCCTCGGAGATTGATTTCAATTCCCTGGGTTTCCAGGCCAATCTTGGAGCACTGACAACCCTCACTGCCATGTCTCCTATATTACAACAGTAACTACGATTCAAAGGTACTTTTAATTGGCCATAAAGTGGTTTGGAGTGACCTCAGGCCAGGAAAGGTGCTACACGATTGCAAGTCTTTCTTGACCTGAATTGATCAGTGGATTGTCAGGCCAATATTCTGCGACTGGTGCTTCCTTGACTTTCAATATCTGACCGTGCTCTTTTAATATTAGACTTCCAAATGTAACCTTCTGAATAAATGTGCATGTTTTCTCTTTAGTATTCAAGATCGCTCAGCTGAAGCTAACAAGCTACCTGCTGACAGGCTCATAACTTAAATGTGCAGTGACAGGCAAAGCACTAAAGTCTTCATAAACCAGCTAAATTGTTTCCCAGAGCCTATACGAAATCTGAATTCCTACAATGGACAAACAAATAGTAATTGGAGTTTATGTGTGTATTTCAGGCCCTTACTTATTTCATCGTGGTTACAGATATAATTGGAAACATATTTTTTTTTGCTTTCAATTCCCCAGATTCCTGAGCTGTTGCAAAATTTCCTCAATGGTCCTCTTAAGTGAATAAAGTGCCTTAACATGACAGATAAAATCTGAAACAAATAAAGCACTAAAACTGGTTTTCATTTGGCATTAACAAAGGATTATCATTCACAGAGGTAAGCAGGCCATAAAATAGCACAATTTTAATCAGGATCACATTGATTCGTGCATCTCAGGAGAAATAAAATGACAAAACAGCAGCGGGCAGTAAATGAAGGGAAGTGACAGTGCAACTAGCCATCTGTGACTTTACAAACTGCGTGCCATTTTATCTCTTTAAGTGAACTGATTCCAACACCCTGAGATGAGCTGGAAAGCTGTGTGTGCCTTGTGCTCATTTTTTGCCTAGCCAAGTACCATGGCCTATGTGAACTGAAAAAAAACACAATGCGCCAAACATATTGCTCAGGTGGAAAGTTTAAAGCTGCTACATTATTGGGATTGACACGATATTGTAAGCTATTTCTGACAACATTTGCAGCCCTGGAACATATTGTAGCATTTTGAAAATGTCATTACAATAACAGAAGACGTAAGAAATTGGGTCATGGGTGGACTGTACGCTCCCTCAAGCCTGTTCTGCCATTCAACAAGGTCATACAACGTCCACACCCCAGAAATTGCTAGGGTTTTGTGGGTACCTTTATTTGAGGTCACAAATAATTGACGGTGACATGATATGTTGAGAAGATAGCCTCAGAGGTTTGTCAGGTTTTGGACTTTGCAAATTGAGCCATATCTTTATAAAACACTAGTCTGGCCTTAACTGCAGTACCTTATCCAAATGTGGGCAAAACACTTTCAGGTTAAAAAAAGGTTTTTCTTTATTCACTCATGGGATGCGGTCGTCGCTGGCCAAGCCAGTTTTTATTGCCCATCTGTAATTGCCCAGAGAACAGTTACAAGTCAACCACATTCCAGCGGGTTTTTTAAAAGTTATTTTGTGGAATGTGGGTGTCTCCGGTGGCCCAGCAGTTTTTTACTGCCAGTCCCTAGTTGCCCTTGAGAAGGTGGTGGTGAGCTGCCTTTGACCCAGCGACAGTGAAAGAATGGTAATATATTTCCAAGTGGACTGCTTTGTCTCAGATGGTGTAGGTTTCTTAAGTGTTGTTGGAGCTAAACCCATCCAGGCAAATGGGGAATATTCCATCACACTCCTGACTTGTGCCTTGTAGATGATGGACAGGCTTTGAGGAGTCAGGAGGTGAGTTACTCGTTACAGTATTCCTAGCTCTGACCAGCTCTGTGGTGACTCCAATTGAGTTTCTGGTCAATGGTGACCCTCAGGATATTGATAGTTGGCGACTCATTAACACCATTGAATGTCATAGGGGTGTGGTTAGATTGCCTCTTATTGGTGATCGTCACAGCCTGGCATTTATGTGGCGTGAATGTTAATTACCGCTTGTCAACCCAAGCCTGGATATTGTCCAGATCTTGCTGCATTGAAACATGGACTGCTTCAGTGTCTGAGAAGTTGTGAATAGTGCTGAAATGTTTGCAATCATCAGTGAGAATCCCCATTTCTTACCTTATGATGGAGAGGAGGTCATTGATGAAGCAGCTGAAAATGGTTCAGGCTGGGACACTACCCTGAGGAACTCCTGCAGAGATGTCTTGAAAAAGAGATGGCTGACCTCCAACAACTGGTGGCAACAGATACAGTAAACGCTTTCATAAGGGAGTTGGATAAGCATATGTTGGGAATAAAATTGCTATGTGGAAAGGAGTGGTGCAGTGGGATCAGCAAAATTGTTCTTGCAGAGAATCAACATGGAGTCAAGGTAATGAATGGCCTCATTCTCATTTTATAATACTATAACATGATTAACTTCCTGTGATTCATATACAAGAACTCTTAATGAAAATCTACTGATTGTTATTTGCCTACCCTGTTAATTGCACCCTCAAAAATCTTTCACAAATTTGTCAAACACGATTTCCCTTTCAAAAAGATTTTGATTTTGCCCAATCAAATCGGGCCCAGGCAGGATAGAGCACCTTGGTGTTACAAACGCTCAAACGGGTTGTCTTACTGAGAGTGCACCGCTCCCATCCAAATTTTCCCATCTCATTTGACCTTTGACCCTTGCCCTGATGACTTTCAAAACCTAAATTTGATGTCACCTCAACTCTGATTTGGAGGTGCCTGGTGTTGGACTGGGATGGACAAGGTCAGAAATCTGACTTCACCCGATAAAGGAACAGTGCTCTGAAAGCTTGCAATTTCACATAAATCTGTTAGACTATAACCTGGTGTCGTGTGTCTTCTGACCTCAACTCTGCTCCTTGATGTAGCACCTCCTGTTTCCTCTAGTTTTTAATCTTGGTGGACCTCTGTCCCTTACCTGGGGTTTTCCATAAAAAAAATCAATACAGCTTTCAGTTTACACAAACAATTTTATTGTAGTGGGGAGGCAATTGCTTGGGCATCACACATGTGGGGAAATAACGATGTTACTGGCGGAAATGCGAATTCTAAAAAGTGAAGAGTAATTAGCAATCGGCTGTGAAACATTTAATGTGGTGCTGGCATTCATTTAGCTGATTATAATCCATTCTGAACAAAGGCATTGCTGGGTAATCAACAGCAAATGATCTCTTGATAGACTCCACATAATGACTCCAGGACCCTTAATCCTGCCGTGTGAACGTCACCATAACCAGTCACCAGAAGCATAAGGCACACAAAGTGAAAGCAATTACCTTGCTCCTTTACAAGCAGCAGACACAATATTCTGTACAGTCTCCAAACACTTAAAGGAAGCACTCAGGTCTCGTTTCCACAATTTATCATTCCACCAGAAACACTTGCCCTGTTGACTGTATTTTATCACGCTCAAGAATGTTGAACTATCAGTGCAAAGGGACACCTAGCTACCAATACATAGCGCTGAACTTCCTGAGTCCTGTTGAGCTGTTATACTGGGGGTGGGCAGATGGCCAAAATCCAGGATATTTCACATCAGAGTGGCTCCGCACTGCCTTCCCATCTCTGACCCCTCGACCTGAAGGTAGGCTATTGGTGGTAGTGGTTAACTGCATGGCAGCTTCAAGGAGATAATGAAGCCACTTGAGACGGTGAAATAATTCTTCAAAGGCAAGCATCCTATCATCAATCTCTTTTTATTTACAAATGCCTTGGACAATAGCATTGCTTCTCTGAGTCAGGCATTCGGGGGGAGGGCAATATCACTGATATTCATCTGTTTGTGTCAGCCAGGGTTCCCTGGTTGGAGCAGGTAAACAGCCCCAATGTATACTCTATGAGGTCCAGCTGGCTGATCTCACTGCACATGACAGGTGCAGATTTTGCCAGTAGTGGGCAATATCACCCCACTGAACCCAGTCTCCAGTAACTGGTAAGAGGAGGCAGCTTCACAGTGGAGGTCAGAGCCTCTCACCAGCTAAAGGCTGGTGAAAGAGCTCACTGACAGTAATAGCATCAGCCCAGACAGCAAGCTGTTGGAGCGGAAATGGATGCTTTCTGACGTCAATGGCCATTCACCTTCTAGCTGCCCCACAGGTACTAATAGTGGCTGCACGTGCCTCCCTGTTGCTGCATTGGGCCAACCCTCAGCAACTGGAGCTGTGAATCTGTATCGTAGAGGGTTCCACTGATGCCCTCAGGAACTTGCCATCTCTGATAGGACAGTGGGTAGGACAGAGGCTGCCTGCTAACCTGATGCTTTCCAAAATACAAGGCCATCAGGAACACAGAGTCAGGATCTAGAAATGATGGGATGCTACTGTTCACTCGCTCCAAGTGTCTGTGGCTGGTGAGAGGCTCTGACATCCCTTCTGAAACTGGTCAGCTATGTGATGGTCAGCCTACTTGCGGAGCGTTTCAGAGAACACCTCTGGGACACCCGGACCAACCAACCCAACCACCCAGTGGCTCAACACTTCAACTCCCCCTCCCACTCCACCAAGGATATGCAGGTCTTTGGACTCCTCCATCGCCAGACCACAACAACACGACGGTTGGAGGAAGAGCGCCTCATCTCCCGCCTAGGAACCCTCCAACCACAAGGGATGAACACGGATTTCACCAGTTTCCTCATTTCCCCTACCCCCACCTTGTCTCAGTCAAATCCATCAAATTCAGCACCGCCTTCCTAACCTGCAATCTTCTTCCCGACCTCTCCGCCCCCACCCCAGTCTCACCTATCACCCTCACCTTGACCTCTTTCCACCTATCACATTTCCGACGCCCCGCCCCCAAGTCCCTCCTCCCTACCTTTTATCTTAGCCTGCTGGACAAACCTTCCTCATTCCTGAAGAAGGGCTTATGCCCGAAACGTCGATTCTCCTGTTCCCTGGATGCTGCCTGACCTGCTGCGCTGTTCCAGCAACACATTTTCAGCTATGTAATGGAAGAGGTTCCATCACTTTTTCCATCATATACATGACCAGGTATTCCCCATGTTCTTACTGCCACAAAACTTCTCTAGTAGCTCTAGGAATGAGCCCATGTAAACATGCAGACTACAGATATGACTTCTGATCTTAAAATTAAACTCAATGGGACAGTGTGAAATTGTGTAACACAGATTAACAGCAAGTCAACTGCCAGTTCTCCCCTGGTTTCTCTTTCTAGGAAGTAGACAGTCAAGATCCGGACACAATGACAAAATAAGGGTTAATTCCCACAATACACAGAAATATCACATGCTGCAGCTATTCCTGTTTGGTAAAGAGGGCACTTTATATTCTCTGTACTACTCTGCAGTGACAGACACAGGGCACACAAGCCTTGTATCCACTGCAGACAAATGCATGATGTTCTCTGGGAGAGGAGGAGCTATGGACATAATGAGCAACAAATGTCAATTGCTTCATTGCCAAATGTTGCAACAAAAGTTACAAGTTGTTATTAATTTAACTTAAAGTCCTCAAATTCTCAATGTTGCGTGATTCAAACTGATTTATTCACAGTTTCATAGACTCCCTACAATGTGGAAACAGGCCATTCAGCCCATACCGACCCACCGTACAGCTTCCCATCCTTTACCCTATTCCTGTAACCCTGCACCTCCCATGGCTAACCCACCTAACCTGAACATCACTGGAAAATTTAGCATGGCCAATCCAGCTAGCCTGCACAATTTTAGACTGTGGAAGGAAACCAAAGCACCTGGTGGAAATACACATGGAGAACATGCAAAGCCCATACAGACATTTGCCAAAGGCTGGGATTGAACTGAGATCCCTAGTGCTGTGAGGCAGCAGTTCTAACCAGTGAGGTACTGCGCCACTCAATTTGATTTTGATTTATTGGTCCAAGTGGTGGGGAGGCGATGGCGTAATGGTATTATCCCTTGACTCTTAACAGCCCTCTGGGCAGTCAAGGATGGATAATAAATGCTGCCTAACCAGTGACATCCATGTCCCATGAATAAGTAAACAAGAAAAAAATTGGAAACCTAAATGCAAACCAGAAATGTTGAGTAAAGTATTTGAGACAGAAGGGAAATATAAACAGTGAAAGGAAAAGGCAATGAAGACTAAAGTGAAAAGGCTGAATTACAAAGACACCTGAAAAGTTCAGAAACTTTAACTGTAACATGAGGTGAATAAGAAAGAGTCCTTAAAATATTCATAATTAAATTGAGCAGTCATTTATTGTGATCACAAAAACAGCAAGCATCGACAGAAACATTTATTGCAAAGATTAAAGTCTAAGGATATCCTGCCATTGCAAATCAAGGCGCTGGAACCTATGAATAACCCCATTGGCACCTCGGAATGGTTGATATAAAATGTATGTTGTGAATATAATCTGTAACTGTAAGTATGGTGAGGGACCTCACTGCCATGTACTGTATTGAAAGAACTGATCTATACAGCAATTTAAGTAATAAAGCCTCCTTTCATGAATATTTAAGTTCTGGTCCCAGTGTTTTTGAGAAGTATGTTCTCTTGCATGAATATTTCCCTATTTAAAATAAGTCAAGTCAATATCTTATAAAGTTGTTCCTATTTCAGATAACTATTACGTGTATATGTTTTCACTTGAACATACCTGTTGTGAATAATAAGAATTGTATATAAGATATTTGTTATGTTAATAAATTGCATTTATATATTATTTAATGATTCGCAGAAGTACTTTTGAAGTACAGTAACTATTATAAAGTAAGAACTGGAGGCATCAATTTGGAAACAGAAAATTCTCGCAAACAGCAATGTGATGACGACCAGATATTCTATTTTGAAGCGTAAGTATTAGCCAGAGACACCAGGGTCAACTCCCTGTTCTTCCTCAGATTACTTCCATGGGATCTATTTCTTTCTGAGAGCGCAGATGAGGTCTTGGTTTAACATTTCACCTCTGCCTATGCAACATTCCCTGAGAATTAGTACATTAGACAGTGTGTTCAGGTGTTAATCAGAAGATTGGTGGCTTGAGACTATCTATCTGCAGTTATTCCAACAGTCTCAACTGATGTGTACAGTATGTGGTGTACTTATAATGCTACCACGCTGATGATTAATCCAGGTTTATATACTGGAGGACCTGAGTTTAAATTTCACCAGGGCAACCGGTGGTGGTGTCTGAATTCAAGTTCAATATTGTATAACCTTGTTTCCATTTGGGATCTGGGATAGAGAGAGTTGCAAGAGTCCCAAGTAATCACTGAATAAATAAGTGGTTTTTGTGGCCTGGAAAAAACTGTTTTCCATATTAATGTTGATTGTTTACATTTGCAGCTCATCGCTTGCTATCTAAAGGGGCTGCTTCTCAATATTTGGTTGCACCAGCCCGACACTATTGACTTACAGAAACCCTGTGTTGGGAGTGGTGAGCGAGTCAGGGGGCCTTCTCCTCGGGTCTGCTCCCAGGCCTGGCTAAAGTCCAGGCAGTGGGCAATGGAGGGTCATTGTACCTGACAATCTTCCCCTCTTTCACGGTTACATCCAAACTTGGATCTCTCAAGAGGGGGCACATAGTGTCCACTGGCATGAAAGAGGCCTTTTGAGACCCATGGGCACTGTAAGGGCAGGAGTGTATCATTACTCTGGGCAATGTTATTTGGATTTGATCGGTCTCTGTTCCCTTCTAGAAGTTTCTGATTGCCGTTATCTTGTATTTTTGTTATAAAAAGCCATCATTTGCCCCAAAACAATTTTAGCTTGTTTTAAAAGAGTAGAAAAATCAGACTAGATTAGGTGTGAGGAACTTTATTTCTGGTATTATGACTCAATCGTCATGATAAGAAAGTTGCAAACTCAAATTTTTAGTGTTTCCAATGGTTCTGTTTCTCATCAATTATATTTCTAGTTGGTGGCTGATTGTTTTTCTTTGATGAACTGTTTTCAGATGTCCTTCATAATTCTCCTTTGGTAGCTGTTGCACCCTCTTATCTTGTTTTGGACAATACCTCCTTTATGAATAGCTGTTGCTTTATGAAGAAGAATAGGATTGACCAGGTATAACACACAAGGTTATATGCATAAATAGCATAACTTTAGCATGACAGGTGAACTAGATACAATGCTTTTATATTCTGAGATACCAGCCAATTATTCAACTGGGATCCCATAGATCCATCCAAATTATGTTAAATTGTGGTATTGACTCTGCCTTGGATGATTAGTCATATAGCTTGATCTAACACTGCATTTTTCATATGCAGCCTAGTCTGAAAAGGGGCTGCCTTTATGTCTAACTCAGACTGACATTAGCTCTGAAGCAGAAAATGCTGTCCAGTTTCTGAAGGACGTAGATTATCGTCTCAAATCTTTAAACGTGACTGTTCTATTTTGAAATAGGTGTTACTCTGACATTTAATCCATCCATTTTGGCCAGCTGCCAATCATTATATAAAACCAATGATGTCGTGAATACAGATCAAGCAGTTTCATTTTTATTTATAAGTGGTCATTCTTTTCTCTGTCCTGTTCAAGAGAAATTTGGATTTTATTACAGTCATGCATACAATACCGAATCAGATTCCATTGTGCTGTCTGAACAAAGGGATACATTGGAGAATCTTCAGTGGCAAACACACACAAGTGAACTCAGAAATACATGTATGCACACAACCAATTACACTAGATATAAATGCCCTGTCTTATGTAATACTGTAATATGCCAGAAAGGTTAAAATAAAACAGTGCTAACCCGAAAGTAATACAGACAGAAAAGCTGGAGTGAAGATTGAAGTGGATGGTGTCAATTGGAACACCTATAAGATGCTTCACACTATTCACATTATTTTTGCCTCAGATGCCTGGGCATTAAGTAAAGATCTGTGAAAGACAATTGAGGCCTTTGAAATGTGGATGCTGAAACATATACAAAACATTCCACACACAGACCCATAAGACGTGTCAGAGGTACATACAAGAGCAAAAAGAACCAAAAAAAGTCATTATTTCAGCCAGTTGATCAGAGCTGAAAAGTTATAATGATCTTTATTAGAGAAACTAGAAGGAGGAGGCCAGTGTAGACGTATCTGGATAATGGAATTCGGAGAGCATTTGCTAATGATTAAGGTGGGTGTGTAAAGATGTTGACGAAAATGTGGACAGTTGCTATGAAAACAATGATGGTCACTGGAGTTGACAATTTGCGATACAAAAATAAATGCACAGAGAAAAGCTCTGGAATGGGATATGTAACAAAATTTATCAAATTTATTACAAGACAGAGAAGCCTGCTATACTATGACAGCAGATCTGGTAAGAGTGCCTACAAGCAGCAGTGGCAATACTTTGCATTGTGTAATGTAACAAATCTTATATAGAATGATGCAGGGTATGTTTCATGTTACCATGTCCCTTGTTACTTAATAACTGATGGTGACTAGAATTTTGAAACCCTCCCTCCACTCCCCCAAAATGGAGGCTAGCAGTCTAATTGTTATGGGAGGGGGACCATGCATTTACCAGTTGCCAAGAGAGGAAATGAGCAGGTTGTTTGCCTGCCTTTGGGCCAGTTGAGGCCCTTAAGTGATCAATTAATGACTTGAATCATTGCTCTAATGCCATTAGCTTAGGCCTCTGGATTATCATCCCTGTGACACCAACACTGTGATACTATAATATAGCATCAGTTAAAGTCCTGAATATTGTTCCATAATAATCACCTTTACACTCAGCGCACTGATTTATATCTTAAATAAAGCTGAAAGAATTATTGATTCCCCTTTACTTAGGGCACCTTTATTCGCCACACTTCTTTGGAGGTTAGATGCATTATAATCAATGCACTATTAAACAGTCTCTAAGAATGCAATGATGCTATTTAATCATCCATGAACTCCCACAAGCACCATATGTCAGTCCAGCCATGAGATGTGTTTCAGGAAGCAAGGGGTAACACGATTCCCTTCAAAGCAGCAAGAAAAAGCAAATTGCCCTGTAGCAGCCTGCAGGATGGGAAATGGGAGAAGCAAGTGCTGTCTACCTTTTCAAGAAGGTCCTAGTGGTGATAGATAGTACTGGAGCCTGTCTTTATTCAGTCAGACATTTATTTACAAGTGCACAGCTCCTATCTTGAATGTGTTCCAGTTTCAATCAATGCTTTTGTATATCTGTTCCTGTGACGCTCCAATTAATGTCAGGTGCCTCCATATAATTAAACTTGGTTGAAATACGATTGACAGTGATGTCCACCCCTGTAAATGTTTGCAGGGGAATGTGTCCACTTTAAATTTAAAAAAAAACAAGATTACCAATCAGTTGAACTTCCAATTAACCTGTATCTATATATTACCTTCCCGTGCCACGTATGGGTTTTAGAACTGCTCTTCATGATTATCTAAGCAAGTTGAACCTGTCAGCCTTGACTGTTTCATTAGCTTCACCAAGACAGTGGTACGTGAAAGAAAGGAAATGAGAGACCATTCTAGACGTATTCCAATGCTTTGGGCTTGCTAGTCGAATTGGTCAGATGGGTAGAGCGTGCTGCTAATAATGCTAAGATCACAGATTCAATCCCCATACTGACCAGATCTGTAGGCTTCCAACCATGTGCTTGGGGCAGCAGGGTGGCTCGGTGGTTAGAACTGCGACCTCACAATGCCAAGGACCGGGTTCGATTCCACCCTTGGGCGACTGTCTGTGTGGAATTTGCACATTCTCCCTGTGTCTGTGTGGGTTTGCTCTGGGTACTCTAGTTTCCGCCCACAGTCCAAAGATGTACAGGTTAGGTGGACTAGTCATGAGAAATTGCCCATAGTGTCCAATGATATGCAGGCTAGATGGATTGGTCATGGGAAATGCAGGGTTACAGCGATGTGGTGGGTCTAAGTGAGATGCTCTTATGAGAGGTTGGTATGGACTCAATGGGCTAAATGGCCTGCTTCTGCACTGTAGGGATTCTATGTTTCTATGTAACACACTGCAGAGGTCTTTGTTCACTTTCACAAGTCAAACAATGTATCTCAAAACAATCTTTGAAGAGAAAATGAGGTCTGCAGATGCTGGAGATCAGAGATGGAAATGTGTTGCTGGAGAAGCGCAGCAGGTCAGGCAGCATCTAGCTGCTGCGCTTCTCCAGCAACACATTTCCATATCTCAAAACAATCACTCTGTAAAATCGAGCTAAAGCATTGTAGTTGAGACCTGGCTAAGTTCTTGAAGAAGCTTTGGCCACCTCACTTTCCAATTACACTCTTTATTTTTTGATTACACATCTGCAGCACTTTGGCATATTCCCTCGGTCAAAAATACTATATAGACTAGTGCACTATTGATAAGATAAATTACTTCTAATTTTATATTGAATTATTGAATCTACGTAGCCTGGCATCCCTTCATTTTGCCTCTGGCTTCACAACATCTTGAGCTGCTTCCGTGGACCTTACATGATAACTGGTCTGCAGGTGGATGCTAGTAACCCTATACATGCCTGTCTACTGTTATCAGATGAATTCATCATGCAATGTGCACCCATGTTGACAGCTGCTCAACCATCTTGCAAAGTGAGCACCAAAGAGTGGTCTGTGAGGCTGTGAAGTGCTTAGCCGAAATCCCAATTGAATGATATTCCATAACACAGTCAAGGCCATAGCTGGAAACAGGCCAAAGCCCTCATCCCCATCATTTACATGATGTCACAGAGCCACATGAGGTCCTGTGCACATGGCACAGGTTTCAGAAGTGTGTGAGAGACAGCTGTGTAGTTATACAGGGCCAGATTTAGGTTCTTGGTGATTTTGGTTAATTAATGCAGATCATAGAACCATAGAATTTTGCAGTCCAGAAGGAGATCATTTGATCTTTCATTTCTGTAACAGATCCTGAAAGAGCTACCCAGCTAGTCCCATTCTCAGCCCTATCTCCGTAGCCCTCCAAATTAATTACTTGCAAATATATATCCAGCTCTCTTTGAACCTCCCATGGAATCCATCTCCACCACTCTCCCAGACAGTGCATTCCAAATCCCAACAATCCCTGAGTGAGGAAGTTTCTCTTCATCTCACTCCTAGGTCTCCTGCTGGCAATCTCGAAATTGTGACCCCTAGTTGCTGACATAGCAGCGATTGGAAAAATGATATAGTTTTTTACACTGTCAAAGATGGTTATAATATTGAACACCTCAATAACATCACATCTAAATCCTCTCAGTTCCAAGGGAGTCCAATTTCTCTAATATTTACTTTTCTCTAAAATCCCCCATTCCTGGCATCATTTTAGTAACTCTCCTTTGCACTCCCTGCAGGGCTTTAACATCTTTCCTCAAATATGGTGCTTAGAGTCATAGAGTCATAGAAACAGACCCTTCGATCCAACCCGTCCATGCTGACCAGATATCCCAATCCAATCTAGTCCCACCTAGGGCTTTAACATCTTTCCTCAAATATGGTGCTTAGAGTCATAGAGTCATAGAGATCTACAGCATAGAAACAGACCCTTCGATCCAACCCGTCCATGCTGACCAGATATCCCAATCCAATCTAGTCCCACCTGCCAGCACCCGGCCCATATCCCTCCAAACACTTCCTATTCATATACCCTTCCAAATGCCTCATAAATGTTGCAATTGTACCAGCCTCCACCACTTCCTCTGGCAACTCATTCCATACACGTACCACCCTCTGCGTGAAAAAGTTGCCCCTTAGGTCTCTTTTATATCTTTCCCCTCTCACCCTAAACCTATTCCCTCTAGTAAGAACTGTTTTTTGTTCACTTATTAAGTCTCGTTTAATCCGTTTTCTTCTGTTCCGCCCTCTTAAGCCTTTTGGCGATGAGGTTCACAATCTTACGTTTTACATTTTTGTTGTTCGTCCCTCGAACGCTAGAAGCATTCTTTGACTTTCACTTTGTTGAATATCACCTGCTGATTGGAAAAGCATCTGATGATTTGTTGTGGTTCTGTTCGCCGAGCTGGGAATTTGTGTTGCAGACGTTTCGTCCCCTGTCTAGGTGGCATCCTCAGTGCTTGGGAGCCTCCTGTGAAGCGCTTCTGTGGTGTTTCCTCCGGCATTTATAGTGGCCTGTCCCTGCCGCTTCCGGTTGTCAGTTTCAGCTGTCCGCTGTAGTGGCCAGTATATTGGGTCCAGGTCGATGTTTTTGTTGATGGAGTTTGTGGATGAGTGCCATGCTTCTAGGACTGGCTGTTCTTTGTTTGGCTTGTCCTATAATGGTAGTGTTGTCCCAGTCGAATTCATGTTGCTATTCGTCTGCATGGCACTATATCAAATGCTTTCTGAAAGTCCAAATATGCAACATCCACAGCACTACCCTCATCTATTGCCTATGTCACCTCATCAAAGAACTCAATTCAATTTATCAGATATGACCTCCCCTTGACAAAGCCATGTTGATTGACTAGTTTTAACTCATTTTTCTCTAAGTATATATTTACCTAATGCTGTATTACGGTCTCCATCAGTTTTCCCACTATTGAAGTCAAGCTGACAGGCCTGTAGTTTCCTGGATCATCATTTCACCCTTTTCTTAAATAACAGTATTATATTTGCAATCCTCCAGTCCCCCAGGACTAATCCTGTCTTCAGAGATGCCTGGAAAAATGTAAAAGATGTAAAATAAATATTAATTTCTCAGAAGATTATTGTGACAATTACAGAACACATATTAGAATGTTGCAAATAAATGTGTTTTCACTGTAATTAATATGTGTAGTATGAAAATGTTTAAGCTGTTGTTAATTAAAAATATAATGCACACTAATGTATTACATTCCGGATAAGGTTTTAATTTGTGGTGGTGGGTCAAAGTGAGTGATGGAATCAGCAGGTAGCCTGTTTCTCCCTACCTAGAGTGATTCATCACTGAAAGTATTTGAAAATCACTGGGCTAGTAAAGCAGCAGTAAAAAGACAAACTTCCCACTTTCCAAGCAGCCAGAGAGATCAGTGAACAGCAACAAAAAGTGGAAATGTTCCTATTTAAAATGAAAGGTGATAAATGCCTCACAAACCTCAAACAGGAGCTATTTCACTGCATCTCACTCGAAGTGGTTTATACACCTATACACGTGTGACAACTGATCTTCAAAATAAAAACAGCTGCATTCATTTATTCATTCACTCATGGCAAACTGAATTGATTCAGCTTAAAGGCAGCTGTGAGAAGACACGGTGTTTTGTTGCTGCAGAACCAGCCTGCTTCTTAGAAGGACATTAGAGGGGGGTTGGAAGGCTCTTCTCATCATCCACTATTTCTCCAAGTTTTCCACAGATTTCCAGCTGAAGCATCCAGGGAAAGATTCCTCCCTTGGAATCTTAACCACATTGTTATCCAGCAACTTCCTTGTTGACCAATAGCCTGTTGGGAGATGGACATAGATCAGTTGTGATGCCTCCATCGTGGGGTAACCAGCCTTATTTATTCCTGGGTTGAGATGATTGCCCCATGCGGCAAAATTGTCTAGAATAAGCCTTTATCCTCAGAAGAATGGGATGCGATCACATTGAAACCTATGAAATTGCTTGACTGAGAGGATGCTAAAATGAGACAACATGCTCTCGGGATACAGTGCTAGCCATTTGGACAGAGAATGAGGAGGAATTTCCTCATTCTGGGGATTGGGAGTCTTTGGAATTGCTCACCTCAGTGAGCTGGAGGTGCCTGGCTGTTGCAATGATTGACATGAATAGATTTTTGGGAATCAGGAATCTGGGGCTTTTATGGCCAAAATAGAAGATCAGCCATCATCTTGCTGAATTCCAAAAAATGTTTGAGGGACCATATGACCAACCCTCACTCCTACTTCTTAGGCTGTTATGAAGACAGGGTTACCAAGAGTCTTATCAAAATGACTGATCTGGTGGACAATGTACTAAAAGTGTCGCTCTATATTTTAGGCATTGGATTGTATGAATGTAGATTTGAACATTCTCTTGAAAGTGTGAAATATTTTAAAGTATTTCTGGGGAGATGGTGTTTGCAAAAACAACTTGCATTACTATAGTAGCTTTAACACATCAAGGACATTATCAATTATGTGACATTGAGGCATGTAGTGAGATCTTGGAACAGATGGCCAAAAGCTTGGTCAAAGAGATGCAGTTTTAAAGAGAATCTTAAAGGAAGAAAGAAGGAAAGGCAGTATGGTTAAGGAGGGAATTCAAGACCACAATGTCACCAATGGAGTGATGGAAAGACTCCCTGCATGATGGATTAATGATTAGAAAACCCGGTTTAGCATTTAGATACATAAAGATGGGATACTGAGATCTGTATCCACCTCTCTGGTTAAAAGGTTAAAAGGTTGTGTCCGGCCCATTCCTACTCAAACTCTGGGAACAGCATTAATTGGTCAGGATGGGACTGCACCTCCACTTCAGCAATAATTCCTGCCTGAGAGAATTGAAGATTAATCAATTGCGTGAAAGGTCTTTTTTCCTGACAGTGTCATTAAGAGAGGTGGTTACTTCTTGGACAGCAACAATCTGCAATGTTAAGTTGCCAAATTCAGAGTGAAGTATAAGGGGTGTGAAGGGGGCATTGTGCGAGTGGGAATATTATCATTGAGGTTACAGTAGATGCCGCTGATGAGATAGGTAGGGGAGGGGTCAGACAAGAAATAGAGTAGATAGACCAAGAGGAGGGGAATTGATGGGGAAGGAGAGATTAGGGGGAGCACCTAAGTGTCACAGAGTCATAGAGTAACACAGTGTGGAAATAGGCCCTTGGGTCCAACTCATCCATGGACTCTAAAGGCTACATCTTTTTGGAATATAAGCCAGGAGAAGTTAACGTCTGTACACCAATGTGTTACGGAAAACATGCCAAGTATGTTTTTCACAGTTTAAAGGTAACTACAGTATAACTACTGTTCACTTAATGGTTACACTCGATCATGGAACTTTTGGAGAAACTGGGTTCGATACTTTGTGAGGCATGCTGGAAACAGGTGATTTTAAGTGGAAAGCTGCCGAGGACAAATCTTTTGAATTTTTAAGAAGCATTTTGTCATAGCATAGAGATTGGGCTTTTGCACTCAGACTTCCAGAAGTCCTACAGGTAAAGACAAATCTCTCTCTTTTTCACTTTCCTTCTCTCCTTCTGGAAGAAATCAACAATCAAAAATTCTGTACTGAGAAACTTCTAACTCAAACAAAGACCAAGGTCCAACTGACCAGCTATTGAATTGAGTTTGTTCTATCACTCTGCAGTCAAGTGCAATATCACATCATGACTAAACAATAGAGAAACTGTAAGAAAGCCACCTCATTCCACTCTTCAGTTTGGATACTTGCTCCACAGAACGTATGTCTTTTTGCTTATGTTTTCTAACAATGATATTTCTGTTGGGCTGTGTGTTTTGTCTTGGTTTTGCATTAGTACGTGCATATTTGGATTTGATGGAGATATGATTTATGTTTGCACCTTGTATTTTGCTATTTGACAAACAATAAATTTGTTTATTATAAGTTTGTTTGATCATTGACAAAATCTGCTGTGTTTTCTTTTGCCCTGAATATAGCCAAAGTCAGGAAAATCAACCGTCTTAATGATTCATGTGGCCATTTCTACGTTTGTGAGGGCTGGTAGCGTACTGGAACTTAATTACCAGTAAGCACCCTTGTCTGAACAGAGATAAGAATGGGAATTCCTAGAGGGCTGGCATTCAAACTGGGACTCCATCAATCAACACATCGATTTAGATCCCATTTACATGAACCAGAAATGAACCAGAAATGCTTCCACCCACCTCAACAGACCAAGACACATAAATAGAAAGGGGGCAGAACACCAGTGCTTCAACAGTGGTTCACTGTTGATGTTACCTAGGATGGTAATGAAATGCCTGAGTACAAATCTACCAGCTCAGTGAGCAAACTTACAACATGACCCTCAACTTGAGCTACAAATCTTCTTAAAAATCGCAAACCCTTGTCCTATTAGGTTCTTGACAGCACCTAGGGAACCATTAAGTAGACATCAACCTGTTGCCAGGGCACACAGTGAGAGCTGCTCAGTGTAAGGGTGTCTCCTGCCACAGGTGACATGTTAGCAGAGGCAGGGAAAGGCCTTTAAATAGTCATCAATTTACCAATTAAGAGCTTCACTTAGCACATGGATAGTGAGGTCTGCTGGTTTCTCCCTGTTTGCTGATAAAATTCCAGCATGGGCAGGCTTTGTGAGATTTTACAGATCCTCTCACTCCTTTCCATTTGGATGGATATGGTTGCAATTTCGCTCCGAGATTAGGAATATTCTAGAATCTATGTTGGTAATGTTTCTCAGTTGGGGCGGTACAAGTGGCACAACTGACGTTTGAGCCAAATGGGGAAATAGTCCTCCAAGACTTGTACTTGTTTTCCAATAGTCCTGCATCAGCACCAAGGTGTAAGTCAATGCTTTAGGAAGAGGGGTGTGGAGTTGCTGGGGATCAGTCACACCTGCAAAAATTACAATCACAAGTCTCTGCACGGAGGCAAAAACATAGCAGTGAGGATTGCAGAAGAAATCACAAATGCTGTCGGAATTCTGAGAATTTGCTTGAATAACTTGCTTAGAAACATAGGGTCTGGATGAAGATTCTGTTGAGATTGTAACTCCTGGTGAGGCGAAATGTGAATTGCCAGTTTGACAAATGCTCGCAGCACACTGGCTAGCTCATCACTCATGTGGCAATTCAATTTAAACAAAAACAACTCCAGAACTGAGGGAAAACAGATTTCAGACAGTGGCTTATTCCAGAAAGGTGCTGTTGTGTGTAAATGACATTTGGCAGCAAAGTGACAGAATATTAAAAATCGAAGCAGAGAAATATGAAACATGTCATTGCTGGATCACGGTATTTGTTTGAAATATTTACACTTGGTTTGGGAATTCTTAGCAAAGGGGGAGTGACATATGTAGAGATTTCCCCATCAGTAAAAGATAAAAAAAATGTTTTTTTTGTTTCAACCAGCTTTCAACATAAGCTTAAGTGAAAATTAAAATAAAGTGTCAACTGTTTCTTGGCAGCGGACAGCGCTCTCTCCGCTAAGTCTGAAAGTTGTTGCCTTGCACATGCTAAGAGTTGCACATAAGTTCCTAGCCTGACTACCTTGTGCAGTACTGAGGGAGTGCTGTTATTTGCATGAAACATTCCGTGAGACCATGTCCACTCAGACAGCTGCAAAAGATTACAATGATGCTATTTCTAAGAACCGCAGGGAAGTTGACTGTCTCAATATTTAATCCTCAATCAGCGTCATAACATTATCTGAAAATTTTCACATTGCATTTGCAGGAGTTCACACAAATCGACAGTTGCATTTCCAATATTACAACAGTGACTACACTTAAAAAACATGTAGAGGGTTTTGGGATATCCAGTGGTTGTAAAGACCTATTTGCAAATCTACTCCTTTCATTTTCTTCCCTTAACAAAATTCAACATGGACAATTACACGAGGTGCCAAAGCCTCAGTTCTGAACCCAAGCTGATGGAATCATTGCCACTCTATCTTTTAGAGAGCAGATTTTCCAAGTTTGCCTCCTGCAAAGTACTTCATTGGAGCAGATTGTGTCTGACAAGTCTGTGATCTGCCATTAAGTATCGAAGCCATTAGGCAAATTCTCTAAGAACTAACCAAACACATTAACTCCATCTCTTGTCCATCAGACATGTCCATCAGACTGCTGCCAAACATGCAACTAAAAACCAATCATTAAAGCTGTTTAAAAGTAGGACACTCCTGATTGGATGTGATTTACACCAGATGGCACAAACTGGGCAGTAGATTGTTTTGACTGCTCAAGACATACTTCTGCTGATACTTTGCTTGATTTGGTTCCATGGATCATAATATCGGGTTGGGGACATAATATACACTTTGTATTAAGAGGTGTTGGAGGCAAGTACTTTCACAACATTTAACAAGCACCTGGATGAGCACCTAAAATACAAGGGCATCATAGGTTATGGATCAAGTGCAGGTAAATGTTATTTGTGTAGTTTTGGTGTTTGTTAGTTGATATCGATATGGTGAGCTGAAAGGCCTGTTTCTTTGCAGAATGACTCTATGACTTTGAGAACTTTGAAGTCCTGTTCAATTGAAGTAGAATGATTTGGGAGGACCCATTTTTTTTTGTGTATCAGATCCTTTCCACCAGCAGTCCTGTGTGGATAACTCAATAACCCCTGGATATAAGCAATCCTTCTGTCAAGCACAAACATTGCAAAACAGGGCACCTAAAATCAGCTGGAGTAATGCAAAAGCTGCCACCATTAATATCCTGAGAGTCAGCTACTACAGATCTTAATTAAGTACCTCATTGGCCATAAAGAGCTTTGGGGCATCAGAGGTTGTGGAAGTTGCAACATAAATGCAAGTCTTTCCATCTCTCCCATGACCCATATCAGTGTCAATAGTCAATATCAATGTGGGTGATGATGGCAGATTCTCTACTGCATGTTCTAAGCCTGCTTAAGAGCATTTAGATTCTCTATGTTCTGTGCAGGTCAATAATGACACACAGCAAACAAATTCACTCATTCATCAATTCCAACTCTGCATTGGTCTGTCATTATTACTATGGCCTGGAAATCTTTAATTTGCAAATAAGTATGCTTTCATTTCTGGACTGAAAGTCTCAGAGCTTCAAAGTTTGAACTGCGCAGTCCCATGGGATTGTCTTCCCAGAGATCAGTGGCCTATGATGTTAGGCATCCTCGTTCTGCCTGCCTTACTTTGAAATAAAAAGAGGATACAGTATAAGTGAGAGAAATTTGCTTCCTGCAATTCAGTCTGTCTCCTTTGGTACAACAACCAATCTACCATCCCATCAAGTGATCAATAAAGCATTGTCTAGAGACAAGATTGTAGCACTGATTCTATAACCTTTAAATCCCTGGAGCATAGATTCCTCAGGCATATGTATTTATCTATATCCATTCCATAGAATTCCTACCGTGTGTAATCAGGCCATTTGGATCAATAAGTCCACACTGACCCTCTCAACCCAGATCCATCGCCCACCCCTATCCCTGCATTTCCCACAGATAACACACCTAACCTACTCATCCCTTCACACTATGGAAAGTTGGCATGGCCAATCCAACTAGCTTGCACATCTTTGGACTGTGGGAGGATACCAGAGCACCCAACAGAAACCCATGCAGACATGGGGAGAATGTACAAACTCCACACAGACAGTTGCCGGAGGGTGAAGTCAAACCCTAGTCCCTGGTGCTGTGAGGCAGCACTGCTCACCACTGAGCCACCATGACACCCACTTTATAATATTGTACAGCTATGTCTATGTCAGTTATACTATGTCTTCCATACCATACAGCAATAACAATAATGTTTCTAAGTAATCTATTGGTAGTACGGAATTTGAGTATTGCTGAAAAAAGCACATTTTTGTGAAGCTTCCCATCTTCACTCCTGAGGAAATTTACAAGAATACTGATTCAAGAGGAAAACCAACATTTACTGTGAGTGCTGATTAGTTGGCAAGAGGGCTCCAGTTGAGGTGTTGCCATGGAGAATGCACCAATCCATGATAAATAGCAGTTAACTGCCAGGTTTAAGTTTAAAAGGCAGCTTGATTCTAATTGGTTAGTGCATTGTCCAAAGAAATAAACTGACGTGTGGCTGTCACCTATTTTGTTCAGTCGAAATTGGGGAATATGTGCATGCGTTCTTTCTCTCAGCAAAGAACAGGGCCCTGTATATTAATATATGTAGTTTCCAATATAGGTATTGCATCATAGTGTGAACTTGACTGAAAGGTCTGCGTTGGTTATCCAATTGCAGAAGCACATCTAATTTTAGACACTGTTTTACAACCTTTTGCAAGTTTGGCTTGGTGGAGTATGGTCAGCTTTTTGCTTGTTATAAACATTTGGAGGGATGTACTATCCGATTGGATCCACCAGCTACTGGGACATACTGCCTGGGGCCCTGGCATCTCACTGACATTGAAATTCACATCCAACGTTACTCATTGATGTGATTATTAGAATGTCTTTTTGAGTTTATGTGGAGGTGCTGCTGTTGGACTGGGGTGGACAAAGTTAAAAATCATACAACACCAGGTTATGGTCCAATAGGTTTATTTGGAAGCACTAACTTTCCAGCGCTGCTCCACAGCTACCTAATGAAGGAGCAGCACTCCAACAGCTACTGCTTCCATGTGAACCTGTTGGACTATAACCTGATGGGTGATTATTAACTTTTTGGCTTGCGAGAAATATCATGTTATTGGCTTTCTAGTAGTTAGTGGCGAAGGATGAACCACAAATAGGTTTCAACAGGAGAGGCACTTACTGAGGTAATAAGGTAAGGTTTATTACACAATCGCTTTGAGATACAGAAATTCATTCAGACTTTCCGCATACCATTCTGCATTAAACCTTCCTGGAGATTGTGTTTGAGAGCACCTGGTGTCAGGTCAGTCATGGTGCTTTGGTGATGACTTGAGTTTGTTTATGATTGTTGCTTTGTTCCAAAGACAGGATCAGACTGTCTTATATTCTCTAAGTTCACTCATGAGAAATGGTCTCTTAGGTATGGCATTGGAGGGCAATCTCACCAGCAGTAAAGTACTAGCATCCAAGGAAGTAACTTAACAGGAGTCTCTGCATTCAGGAGAGAAAGCAATGTTACTGCAACATAATTAATATAATGGCTGGAATTAATATACAGCCTTTTACAATGGGTCATTGTCAAAGATAACCACTTTTTAAAAAAACTATTGACTTTTCTGACATGCAAATTGGACAACAACACCTCAGCATTACAAAATTGCTCTCCCAACAAGTCAACATGCAATTACCCTGGTTGAAATGACCCAGAACAACTGTGAATCATTCTCTATCCTATGACCATACTTTATAATCAGAGTAAAATTAAGATTTCTGGTTAATCTGCTCTCTCGCTCCGACCAGGAACACCAAGTTCAAACACGATGACCCACGGTCACCCAGAGGCTGCTTAATGCTTTCCACATAAATTGAGGCTGCTCCTTGTCTTTATGGCTCAGCGCCAGATGGTACACGGGCAGGAGGAGGCCAATTATAATGCTTGTCATGTAAATCTGAGTCTGGCCAAGCTTTAAGGCCGGTGTAACAGGCTATGTTAGTGTCAGAGCTTTAAGTCACAGTGATAGCAATCCTGACAAGCCACTGTGTGCTTGGATTCTAAACTCCACTTATTCCTGTGTTTGGAGGTCAGTGCAGATGCAGTAAACACTGTGTTCTGAATCTGAATTAGCAGTGGAGCTACCAGTTTGCAAATGGACTTGGATATGCTACAAAACTTATAAGTTCACAGGACTAATTTGGAGTGAATCAATTTATCAATTTACACATCAATGCAGTTTCTACTTTGAATGCTGTACTATACAGAAGAGGAAAGACTGAAGTTCCGTCTCCAGTCTGAGGTGAGATGGTCAAGAATTAGAAGAAAATTCCTCAAAAATAAAAAGCCATTCCTATTTTTGATCAAAGATTAAGTGATTCATTGACAATTTTTTGCTGCCTTGATTTGCATTTTCCTTTTCACTTTCTCCATTTCATTGAAGAATGATCCTCATCTTAGTCCTGAAGTGCAATCAATAATCTCATTACCTCCACTGCCAATATACTGCTGATGGACTTCACAATCGATTGCTACAAGGAAATCAAATGATTTTCACTTCATAGAGAAAAATAAATTATCTCAGTGGTATTTGGCTTAAGTGGCAGAAGGAGTCAAAGAATTCACATTCCGCACACACGCGACAGGTAGGCACCTTCCAGCCACCAACTTGATGGTGCAAAGCCTTCCCTTTGCAAATTAGTCTTCCATTGCTCCATTTTCAAGTGTGCAAAAGGTTTCAAAAGGTGACCCCACCTGCCCACCTCAAAAGCTTTCATTTAATGCAACACCAACCAATTCATAATGAGGAATCATTTGGTCAGACTTGATAAGTTGAAAATGCAGCAGTCAGAACTATTTAAGGGCAGTAGGACTCGCTGCATTTGATCAAATAAAATGTAAAGAATGAGTTGGTGAAGATGGTAATGGGAGAAGAGTGCACTACGTCACAATGGAATTTATCCCAGCACTTACAGACCTGCTGAGGAACACTAGCAACAGTGATATAGTTAATGACGTGATTGGCAGGAGATCATATAAGAGAATCGTCCCTGATCTGTGGCAGAACTGACACCATGAAATTTGCTTGCCCGCAACACTTTAACCGTACTTACCTCACTAATTTTGAAAGGGGTACTGCTAACAGGGAAGAAGGAGCAAAGGAGCAGGTAGCAGTGATAGCATGGACATATCTGTGCAGACACTGTTGGAAGTCTTTTGACAATAGTTGTTTTGGGTTTTGACAGCCTTTCTCACACTCTGATACTAGCTTGACTTGGGTTCCATCCCCATTAGGGATAGTTGTCCTCGTGGATGTTTGTGACTCATTAAGGTTTCCATGCTCCTACAACAGTCTGTTCTGATATAATGTGATAGTTCTGTTCCCATGTGATCCCACTTCATAAGTAAATCGCGTAGTAGCAGCACTATTTAAACCAATGGGACCGGAATCACGTTATAGCCAATAAGGGTAAGGAAAGTTCACATTCTACAAATAATGGTCTAAATTTTTCAATCGCGTTATCGCCAATTGGTGTTCAAGAAACACTCGTTATAGCAGAACTGGCTGTACAGGAGAATATGCAAACCATCATCATCACACGCCAATCCAGCTCCAGCTGTCAGAGGTAGGTTTGACTGGTTCTGAATGAGGGACTGTATTTGACAACATTTTTTTTCATATGATGTTGTATCACTGTCAAGACCAGCATTTGTTGCTCACTCCAAATTGCTCTCGAATGGAGTGGTTTGCTATCACCATTTCAGAGGCACTCAAGAGTTAACCATATTGTTGTGGGTGTGGAATTATATGTAGATCAGACCAAGTAACAATAACAGCCTTCTTTCCCCCATGCTAAAGTAAACCAACAGGGTATTAGTGAGCCACATGAGTTTTTATGATAATTGCCAATTACTATATTTCTGAAAAAGGGTCCCTGTATTTGAAACGTTAACTTTGCTTTCTCTCCCCAAACGTCACCAGACCTGCTCAGTTTCTCAAACAATTTCTATTTCAGATCTTCAGTTCTATTTTAATATAATTTCAAAATCAGAAACTGTCTGTTCTATTCGAGATTTATTAGTTGTATTTACATTTCTCCAGCTGCTGTAATGGGCTTTCATCCCATACCTTCAATGCATTAGCTGGATTACTAGTCCAGTGACATTATCACTACAACACCATTGCCTTTGTGCAGTGCTTATGAATTCTATAGCACTTACAATTTATTAAGACATTTGAAGCCAGGTCATGGGAAATGTCAGGAAACAGATTATTTCAATGAGCCACAAAAGATGGTGCGAAGGTAAATAGCGTCACAGAGTCATAGAGACGTACAGCATGGAAACAAACCCTTTGGTCCAACTCGTCCCTGCTGACCAGGTATCCCAACCCAATCTAGTCCCACCTGCCAGCACCTGGCCAATATTCCTCCAAACCCTTCCTATTCATATACCCATCCAGATGCCTCTTAAATGTTGCAATCGTATTAGCCTCCACCACTTCCTCTGGCAGCTCATTCCATACTCACACCGCCCTCTGCATGAAAAAGGTTGCCCCTTAGGTCTCTTTTATATCTTTCCCCTCTCACCCTAAACCTATGCCCTCTAGTTCTGGACACCCCCACCCCAGGGAACAGACTTTGTCTATTTATCCTATCCATGCCCCTCATGTACATCCTGTCCCTCAGGATTCCATCCAACAACTTGCCCACCACTGATGTCTGGCTCAATGGTTTATAGTTCCCTGGCTTGTCCTTATCACCTTTCTTAAACAGTGGCACCACGTTAGTCAACCTCCAGTCTTCCGGCACCTCGCCTGTGACTATCGATGATACAAATATTTAGCAAGAAGCCCAGCAATCACTTCCCTAGCTTCCCACAGAGTTCTCAGGTATATCTGATCAGGTCCTGGGTATTTATCCACCCTGATGCGTTTCAAGATATCCAGCACTTCATCCTCTGTAATATGGACATTTTTCAAGATGTCACCATCTATTTCCCTATATTCTATATCTTGCATGTCGTTTTCCACAGTAAATACTGATGCGAAATACTCGTTTACTGTCTCCCCCATTTTCTACAGCTCCACACAAAGGCCGCCTTGCAGATCTTTGAAGGGCCCTATTCTCTCCCTAGTTACCCTCTTGTCTTTAATGTATTTGTAAAACCTCTTTGGATTCTCCTTAACTCTATTTGCCAAAGCTTTCTCATGTTCCCTTTCTGCCCTCCTGAATTCCTTTTTAAGTATACTCCTACTGCCTTTACACTCTTAATTCGATCTATCTTGTCTATACCTGACATATACTTCCTTCTTTTTCTTAACCAAACCCTCAATTTCTTTAGCTATCCAGCATTCCCTATACCTACCAGCCTTTCCTTACACCCTAATAGGAATATACTTTCTATGGATTCTCATTATCTCATTTCTGAAGGCTTCAGATTTTCCAGCTGTCCCTTTACATGTGAACATCTGCCCCCAATCAGCTTTTGAAAGTTCTTGCTTAACAACGTCAAAATTAGCCTTCCTCTAATTTAGAACTTCAACTTTTAGAT
The DNA here is from genome assembly GCF_004010195.1 of Chiloscyllium plagiosum. Taxonomy (NCBI): domain Eukaryota; kingdom Metazoa; phylum Chordata; class Chondrichthyes; order Orectolobiformes; family Hemiscylliidae; genus Chiloscyllium; species Chiloscyllium plagiosum. Next base: position 18,419,599 of record NC_057718.1, on the reverse strand, counting down.
CTGGCCTATCCTTCTCCATAACTATTTTAAACCTAATAGAATTATGGTCACTGGCCCCAAAGTGCTCCCCCACTGACACCTCAGTCACCTGCCCTGCCTTATTTCCCAAGAGTAGGTCAAGTTTTGCCCCTTCTCTAGTAGGTACATCCACATATTGAATCAGAAAATTTTCCTGTACACACTTAACAAATTCCTCTCCATCTAAACCCTTAACACTATGGCAGTCCCAGTCTATGTTAGGAAAGTTAAAATCCCCTACCGTAACTACCCTATTATTCATTACAGATACCTGAGATCTCTTTACAAATCTGTTTTACAATTTCCCTCTGACCATTAGGAGGGTCTACAATACAATACAATAAGGTGATCATCCCTTTCTTATTCTCAGTTCAACCCAAGTAACTTCCCTGGACTTATTTCCAGAAATATCCTCCCTCAGGACAGTTGTAATGCAATCCCTTATCTAAAATGCCCCTCCCCCTTCTCTCTTGCCTCCGTATCTCTCCTTCCTCTATGGTTTGTATCCTGGAACATTAAGCTGCATGTCCTGTCCATCCCTGAGACATGTTTCTGTAATTGCTATGATATCCCAGTCTCATGTTCCTAACCGTGCCCTGCGTTCATCTGCTTTCCCTGTTCGGCCTGTTACATTGAAATAAATGAAGTTTAATTTATCATCCTACCTTGTTCTCTGCTTTGTTCCTGCCTGCCCTGACTGTTTGACTCACTTCTTTTATCAAATGTACCAAGAGGTTGATTTCTTTCCTCACTATCTCCCTGGGTCCCACACTCCCACCTTACTAGTTTAAATCTTCCTGGGCAGCTCTAGCAAATCTCCCTGCCAGTATATTAGTCCCCTTCCAATTCAGGTGCAATCCATCCTTCTTGTACAGGTCACTTCGACACCAGATGAGATTCCAATGATTTAAAAATGTGAATCCTTCTCCCATGCACCAGCTCCTCAGCTATACATTCATTTGCTCTATCCTCCTTTTCCTCCCCTCACTAGCTTGCAGCACCAGGAGTAATCCAGATATTACTACTCTCAAGGATGTCCTTTTTAAATTCCTGCCTAACTCTCTATATTCTCCCTTCAGAATTTCATCCTTTTCCCTTCCTATGTCATTGGTTCCAATGTGTACAATGACCTCCTGCTGGGATCTCTCCCCCATGAGATCATTCTGCACCCACTCTGAGACATCCTTGATCCTGGCACCAGGGAAGCAACACACCACTATGCTTTTTCACTGCTGGCCACAGAAACGTCTGTCTGTGCCTCAGGCAAAAGAGTCCTCAATTTCTTGGAACCTGACGTACCCCTCATTGCATTAGAGCCAGTCTCAACAACAGAAACTTGGCTGTTCTTGCTACATTCCCCTGAGAATCCATCACCCCCTCCATTTTCCAAAACAGCATACTTGTTTGAAATGGGGTAGCCACAGAAGACTCCTGCACTACCTGCCTACTTACCTTTCCTGGAGTTAACCCATCTATATGACTGCATCTGTGACTTTTCTCCCTTCCTATAACTGCCATCCATCACACCCCCTTGCTCTTGTAAATTCCTCATTGCCTCTCCAACCGATCCATTTGATTTGGTAGGATTCACAACCAATGGCATTGATTGCAAATATAATCCTCAGTAACCCTTAAACTCTCCCTAAACTTCCACAAGAAGAGCATATCACTCTACTCAAGGCCAGTTTTGCTTCTTCCAATTTACAGACCCAGAAAACATCACTGTCTTATTCCTCCACAAAACACTGCTTCAGGCTAACTTAATACTTATGACTTGTATTTTTAAGTTTAATCAACAGACATATCTCAATAAAACATATAATCAAGAAAGAACCTGCTCTACTCACTACTGCAGACTTACTGTAAGGCTACTCTTAAAAATATTCACTTATCTATTTCTGTGCTGTGACCTCTCCCAAACAGATTCCCTCAACATTAGTTGTGAATTTCAGTGCTTGCTAATTTTCCCAGATGCACTCCGATGTCCAGTGATACATGAATTCAAACAGCAAAGGCAGTAGGTCTTTCTCCGTCTTTCTCTCTTTCTCTCTCTTGCACTGACCTCACCATGTGCTGCCTTTTGTCTGCTCTTCTCCCTTTTAAAACTGCTATTGTTCTGACTTTTTTTTCTCTGAAGTTCCAAACCAATGCAACAGCATATAAAACAGTAATTGCTGCTCCTGGAATTCGAGGAAATCACCTCCAACACCAAAAATACCTCAAAAAAGGAGCAGCCTGTTACAGCCAGAAGTTTTTACTGTCCTCCATCTTGGATTAACCCAGTCAATGAGATAGGTTTTAAAAACCTATCTTCAAGGAGCAGCAAGAGAGAGGAAAAGAATGTAAGGTGAAGATTCTCGGGTTTGGTGCCAATCATCAGAAAGCATGGTGGAGTGATTAAAATTGGAGATGCTCAGGAAGCCAGAATTAGAGGAATACAGATATCTTTGAGTGTTATGGGGCTGGAAGAGACTACAGAGTTTGGGAATGGTGAGTCGACAATTTTCAAAACAAGATAAGAATTTTAGAATTGAGATGTATAAGTATCCCTCACAGTATACAGGATGTAGATGCAGACTACCTTCCTCCATTAAATAATTAAGCACCTCTCAAAGTCTAAGCTGATGAATAGAAAATTAAGGACAAACGAGACAAATGGTTCCACAGGAGAATGAGCCAGGCTGTTCCTTCAATAGATCATGGCTAATCTGTGCCCTAGCTTCAGTCATTCACCTTGAGTTGAGTGAAGGTGCGTAGTGATTTATCCATCCACGCTCAAAATACTAACCCATGCTTTTACCACTGTGAAGCTCACTTCCTCAATGCTAAACTCACTGATTTGATGTTGAACTTACAAAAGCTATCAAGGCAGTGTTGGGAACAGCAAGATCAGAACTGCAGCTGGAACATCATGGGTAAAAGCAGATGAAAAACGTACATTAAAGGAAAGGCACTATAAAGGAGATAGTGATAAAATTATTCCAAAAGGTGAAAACAGCAGGCCTGCAGAAGTAGGTTTCACCGTGAAGTGGCACCAGTCCAGCCCATTAACATTTCACAGCTTCAGTGAGAAGAGACTTTTATTTCATCTGTCTGTGTTAAATGTAAAAGGAAATCCAGAGAGCCTGATCTTATTATTTTCCTGCTGGCATCATTGTTTCAATTACATTAATGTCAGTGTTCCTGAATGATGCAGATGGAATGCCCAACAACATTCTGAACAGATGGATTTGATTTGATTTGATTCAAATAGCAGCTCAGATTCACTACAATGCAATGTAAAACAGTTTCTTTTTAAAAACAGCTATGGGTAAATTCAGACAATTATAGGTAATATGCAAGTAAGCCTCTCATTAATGTGTTATGTTAATATCATTTTCAGTTTGTCAACTCTCCATCAATGCTTGAATGGATGCTACAAATGCTGTGCTCTACACACCAGATATAGCCCTTGCTGGACCCAGCAGCAAGTTTCTTGAGGGTCTTAATGAACATTCTTCATTAAATGATGACCCTGCTGCTTCAAGGACCAGTGTTTCACAATGGGGTGGGTCTGATGTGGAGCTGAGCTAAGATGAATGCTATCCTCCACTCAATGATTATTACCTTCTACCAAATCGAAACCAACAGTGGAGACGTGATGGAACAGCTGACTTTGCCAAGAAGGATATGCCTTCTCTGAACCTCAGGCATCTGGCTTCGCAACCCTCTTCTCAAGTTTCAGACATTTTAATGGCTTTGAATATCCAATCAATGGATAATTGTGATTGAACAGTTCTAAGTGTGATGCATTTTCTCTAAAGAAGATTGCAGTACATCCCTCTGCAGTCCAGGGTTTTCACTTCTTTTTAGAGGGGAATGATATTCCTATCATTAAATCCCTCTTGTTTTCTGACTCATTATATAGGAGACCAAAACCAGGGACAAGCAGAAAATCCGCTATTGTGGCTTTGGAGTATTGAGGGAAGGTGTACCTCTTGGGTATGATGGTACACCAAAGCCCCACCAACCTTGCAGGTGAACACAAAATGTCTAATAACACCAGTTAAAAGATAAGTGTTCACGCAGAGGTTTTGACCAGTACTTTACCCTCTGCTAACGTCACTTATAGATGATTAACTGTGTTATATGTTTTAAGGGGTGATCTAAAGTTTCTGTGTAGGATGTGATGTATTAACTCATGGAGGCATTGGGCACTGTTATCCAGCCTGTGTTATCCAGCCTGGTGTATTAACTAGACTCTTAGATATTGTCATGTAGAGTTTCATTGCTTCCACGTGTTCTAGTTACTTATCCCCACTGTGTGGTTAGTTTGCTTGTGTGTTGGGTAGAAATTTATGGGAATGTTTTGTGTGTTGCCTTTCTTACAATACAATGATGATTGAAATACAGTTTGACTATAAATCACACTGAGACGTCATGAGGTGGTGAAAACTCTTGCATAAATGCAAACATCTTTCCCTCCTTTGCACATAATCCAATATCATCAACTTGAGTATAATTCTGGATGCACAATATGTCATCCATGAACACAGGAATATCATCTGATAGCCAGGTCTCACTCTATACGCCCCAGGAGAAAAGAAAAGCTCATTTCAGGTCAGTAAGAATCAACACCATTTACTAGTTCCAGATGCCAGCACGTCTGGCATCAACAGTTGACAAGGTCAGTATCGTGCTCCTCACTCCCTGAGCTGTAAATTAGATGAAGGAAACTTTCAAGGACTTATGCAAATATACAAAGCCAAGTCAACATTATGAACAGCTATGGAGAGTGACACCATCTACATCATCCAATTGCCATCACAATATCACTGACAAACTCTCAAATCAAGAGAAAACTCATCAAACCTAAATCATTAACTCTGATTTCTCTCCACAGATGCTGCGTTTTTCCAGCAATTCCTATTTTTGTCTCTGATTTACAGTATCCACGGTTCTTTTGGTTTTCATCATTTTAGTCTATAAGACCATAAGACATAGAGGCAGGCCATTCAACCCATCGATTCTGCTCTCCCATTCAATTATGGTTGATAGGTTTTTCAACCCATTTTCCTGCTTTCTCCCTGTAACCATTGATCCCTTGGAAATCAAGAACTTATCTATCTCTATTTTAAATATACTCAATGACCTGGCCTCCACAACCTTCTGTGGCAATGAATTCCACAGATTCACCACTCTCTGGCTAAAGAAGATTCTCCTGCCTCCATTCTAAAGGGTCTTCCCTTTACTCTAAGGCTGTGCCCTCGGATCCTCGTCTCTTCTGCCAAGGGAAACATCTTCCCGACATCCATTCTGTCCAGGCCGTTCAGTATTCTGTATTCAGTATTCAGTAGTCTGTCTGTTATCCATTGTTGACAAAGGACCATAGGCATCTCTCTCTCTCCATTAGAGAGGAAATTCCTTACATATAGGTTGAGGGGCATCACACCATATTATGTGGAGGGCAGGGTAAGGAAGCAGGTCTCCAAGAACTGGTACAGTCAGGATGAGGATATGCAATGTTGGTATTACAGTGCACCATATTCTAGGCAACTCAATACGTTTGCAAGATTGTTCAATGAAGGTTAGCAGTATTTTGGAAATGGAATGGGAAAGTTGCAGTGGCTGAGAGTGATGTGCACATTTTACTGCTCATGCCTTTCGTTGGAATGGTGTGATGAACTGGCAGACCATCTGCATGGTACGGTGCTGTAATGTATGAGTGGCATGTTACCCCAGCAACTTGTGTTCTCCTTGACTCATCCATGCAGGTGGAAGAGCTGCACCTGCATATTTTGTTTTATCAGCCCCTTCTGTGAAATCTAGCTAAGAGATCAATAGATATAACAACAATTAAAAAGAACCATTTGGAGGTACAGCAGATAGAGTCCCACAATTATATCAATCAAATGCCAGTAACAATAAAAAAAAGACAGAAATACATTTCAACAAGGTTTTAAAGATCTTCACAAAAAGGCACTAATTGAATGAAACCCTTTGACAAGTGTGATGTGAATAAAAATTTGCCGGGTTCTTAATGAACTGCCTGCACCTCAAGAGCCAGAGAGTTCAGATTCCCAGTTGAGGTTAATAAGAAGTGGTAGTTTAGAGGCAAAATATTGGGAGATTACCCTTTTGTCTATTTGTTATTTTTGTAACCAAATTCCATTAAAACATCAAATAAATCAACACCAACCATCAATTGCTTTTAGGCTATTAGAATGTAAACTGCCATTGTTGCTGTTCAGCATCTGACAAAACCACAGCCATAAATTTGGGAAATACTCAGCTCATGTGTTTTGTTTTGGAGATGGCAGTGTTGAACTTGGGGGGACAAAGTCAAAAATCACACCACACCAGGTTATAGTCCAGCAGGTTTATTTGGAAGCAATAGCTTTTGGAACGCTGCTCCTTCATCAGGTGGTTGTGGAGTATAAGATCGTAAAACACAGAATTTATAGCAAAAGTTTACAGTGTGATGTAACCTGGAAGTGATCAAGGATGCCCACATAAGAACAGTGTACGATGCTCAACACATCAATTGCCAGTTCCGACGTGCTACAGCGAGAAACTGTAATGCCCTCCTCAGGAGACAGACACAAGCTGCAACCGAGAGGGTACCCTTCGTTGTCCAGTACCTCCCAGGAGCTGAAAAACTACACCAGGTTGTTCGTGGCCTGCAACACGTTATCGATGATGATGAGCTCCTCTCCTTTAAGTAACAACCAAACCTCAAAGAGATCATTGTTCGTAGCAAGCTGCCTGGCTTTCAGGACAACCTTGTCACGGTAAACGCTGCAAGACGTGTTCAGAGTGTCGACACGGATACAACCATTACGCATGGTGACACCTCCCACCATGTACGTGGCAGGTTCTCAAGTGACTTAACCAACATTGCCTATCTCATACGCTGCAGGCAAGGATGCCCCAAGGCATGGTACATTGGCAAGACTGAGTAGAGGCTACGGAAACGGATGAATGGACACCGCACCACAATCAACAGACAGGAGTGTTCCCTCCCAATCGGAGAACACTTCTGTAGTCCGGGACGCTTGATCTTGGACCTTCAGATGACTGTCCTTCAGGATAGGCAACAATGCAAAGTGGCCAAGCAGACGCTGACAGCTAAGTTCAGTACCCATGGGGATGGCCTCAACTGGGACCTTGGGCTCATGTCACACTACAGGTGACTCCACTCACTACACACACAAACAGACACACAGACACACAAAACACAGACACACACACACACTCATGCAGACTTTTTCTCTTACATGCACACACATACTCTCTCACAGATTTATACCCCTTTGCACCCACATTTACACTCACATACATACACACAATCTCTCACAGACACTTATAACCTCCCCCTCTCCATGCACACACCCACATATAAGTTTGTGGGTGAATTTGTGCTTGCAGAATTACATGTTATTTTGCTCAAAAACTGCATGAATTCATGTAAGATTCTGTAAATCTGTTTTTCAGATTAGAATCAGTTTGAACATTATGGCACAGACAGTCTCACACAGGGCACCTCACACCTTCAATGCATTATCTGAGCTGACATGACACCAATTGTTAAAGTTCACTTGAGAATGTAACAAAAAAGTTCTGCGATTTACATATGAAAGAACTGAAACCAACATGTTCATTCTATAGGATGAAAGACTTAACAAACAATCCAGGCCTTTTCAATATATAATTTCAGTTACACCACATGTAAACTTTTGCTATAAATTCTGTCTTATGATCTTATACTCCATAACCACCTGATGTACGAGCAGCTAGTGCTTCCAAATTAACCTCTTGGCCTATAACCTGGTGTCATGTGTTTTGTGGTAGCTTCATAGAAAGTTGGCAGGAGAATGGAAAATAAGATTCTTTTCTTCTTTGAAGACTGCTATGGAATTGTCAATTAACAATGGATCAAATAAACAGGAGAGCTGTTCCATGCTTCAACTTAAGGGTGACTCCAACAGGGCAGTATCCCTTTGCCTGGGGTGTTCCTCTGGCTGATGATATCAAACACATAGAGAAGGAAAGAAGCATGCTATTTTGTGAGTTTGAGTCATGAGTGCTGTCACGAAGGTACACTGACAAGGGAATGCAGTTGAAACATCAATATCATGTTAAATAATTTACAATATCAATTGTAACCACTAGATGCACTTTGGAATTACAAGAACCTCTTTAACGGCATAGTACAAATAATAGCACTCCTCCTAACACCAATTGCTTTCGTCCCTCTGAACAATTTTGCTAATTTGATGTCACATTATAGTGATTTGTATCAGGAACATACAAATGAATGTCGAACATTGAACTCAAGCCTGCTCTGACAGAACGCCCCTGGTGCTCACCTTCCACCCTACCAACCTTCGCATAAACCAAATCATCCGCCGACATTTCCGCCACCTCCAAACAGACCCCACCACCAGGGATATATTTCCCTCCCCACCCCTC
>NC_057718.1:18373927-18410938 GCF_004010195.1 Chiloscyllium plagiosum | reverse complement strand
TCATCTTCCGCCTTGGAACACTTCAACCCCAGGGCATCAATGTGGATTTTAACAGTTTCCTCATTTCCCCTTCCCCCACCTCATCCTAGCTTCTAACCTTCAGAAACTCGATCCCCTGACCTGTCCGGACTTGTCCGACCTGCCCAGCTCCTTTTCCACCTATCCACTCCACCCTCTCCTCCCTGACCTATCACCTTCATCTCCTTCCCCACTGACCTATTGTACTCTATGCCACTCTCTCCCCACCCCCCCCCTCCTCTAGCTTATCTCTCCACGCTTCAGGCTCTCTGCCTTTATTCCTGATGAAGGGCTTTTGCCCGAAACGTCGATTTTGCCTGTCTTCGGATGCTGCCTGAATTGCTGTGCTCTTCCAGCACCACTGATCCTGCTCTGATATCCCATTGGAGTGTGGTAAATCTGTTACTTAACCCTATTTTATCTGTTTTGCTTTGAAATCCCCTCAAATTCTTATCTAACCAAAGTCACTCAATCCCAGTCTTGTCATTTTCAATTGATTTGGCCTCCACACCTTGTTGGGGATCAAGGTTGAGATTTCCACTACCCCTGTTTAAAGATGGTGCTGGGACAATGGTGACAGAGCGGTTATATGACAGGAAATATAAAAGTGAGATAACTAGAGTTCAAGGTCTATATGTTCCTGTGAGGGTGAAAGGCAAGATTGACAGGAATAGGGAACCCTGGGTGAGAAGAGATATTGAGGCTTTGACCAGAAAAAAGGAGGAATGGCCCAGGTACAGGCAGCTGGGATCAAGGGAATCCCTGGAGAGACATAGGGGATACAGGAGTTTACTGAGGAAGGAAATCAGGAAAGAGAAAAGAGGGCATGAGATAGCCTTGGCTGAGAAGATTAGGGTGAATCAAAAAAGGTCCTTTAAGTATATTAAAGGAAAAAGAATAACTAAAAGAGAGAATAGGACCCCTCAAGGGGTCATGTATGTGCAGAAATGCAGGAGATGGGCGAGGTCCACAATGAATATTTCTCTTCTGTGTTTACCGTGGACAAAGATCTGAAGACTTGGGAACTTGGGGAAGTTAGTGATTGCATCTTCAGAACAGTCCATATTACAGTAGAGGAGGTATTGGATGTATTTGAATGATGTCCTGGTCCTGACCAGATATATCCAAGGGCACTGCAAGAGGCTAGAGAAGAAATTGGGGTGGGGGGCCCTGGCTTATATTTTTGCATCATTGTTAGCCACGGGTGAGGTCCCAGAAGACTGTTGTTCCCTTATTCAAGAAGGGCGGCAAAGAAAACCTGGGAACTATAGGCCAGTAAGCTGAATACATTACTTGTGAAGATTCTGAGGGATAAGATATACATGTATTTGGAAAGATAAGGTTTGATTAGGAGTAGTCAGCATGGCTTTGTGCATGGGAGATCATGCCTCACAAATTTGTTAGAGCTCTTTGATGAAATGACCAGGAGGGTTGATAAGAGCAGGGTGGTAAATGTAGTCGATATGGATTTCAGTAAGGCCTTTGATAACGTTCCACATGGCAGGCTGCTTTAGACAGTTATATTGCATTGAATCCAGGGGGAACTGGCAAATTGGGTACACAATTGGCTTGATGGTAGGAAGCAGAGGGTAATAGTGGAAGGATGCTTGTCGGACTGGAGGCCTGTGACGAGTGGAGTGCCTCAAGGGTCAGCGCTGGGCCCATTGCTGTTTGTTATTTAAATCAATGATTTGGATGAGAATGTACGAGGCATGATTAGTAAGTTACAGATGACACTAAAATAGGCGGTATAGTGGACAGTGAGGAAGGTTATCAGAAATTGCAGCAGGACCTTGATCAGCTGGGGAAGTGGTCTGAGAAATGGCAAATGGAATTTAATACAGATAAGCGTGAGGTCTTGCATTTTGGAAAGTCAAATCAAAGTAGGAATTTCAGGCTGAATGGTAGGATTCTAAGGAGTGTAGTGGAACAGAGAGACCTTGTAGTTCATGTGCCTGGTTCTCTGAAAGTGGAGTCAGAGGTAGATAGGGCAGTGAAGAAGGCTTTTGGCACACTGGTCTTCAGTCAGGGCACTGAGTATAGAAATTGGGGAGTTATGTTGAAATTGTACAGGACATTGGTGAGGCCGCACTTAGAGTATTGTGTTCAGTTTTGGTCACCTTGCTATAGGAAAGATGTTATTAAACTGGAAAGAATATCAAAGAAATTTACAAGGATGTTGCCAGGATTAAACAGTTTGAGTTATAGGGAGAGGTTGGACCAACTAGGACATCTTTCTTTAGAGTGTAGGAGACTGAGGGGGAATCTTATAGAATTGTATAACATCATGAGAGGCATGGATAGGGTGAATGCACTCAGCCTTTTTCCCAGGGTTGGGCAGTCAAGGACTAGAGGGCATCATAGAGTTATAGAGTCATAGAGATGTACAGCATGGAAACAGACCCTTCAGTCCAACTCGTCCATGCCGGACCAGATATCCCAACCCAATCTAGTCCCACCTGCCAGCACCCGGCCCATATCCCTCCACCCCCTTCCTATTCGTATACCCATCCAGATGCCTTTTAAATGTTGCAATTGTACCAGCCTCCACCACTTCCTCTGGCAGCTCATTCCATACACGCACCACCCTCAGTTTAAGGTTAGAGGGGAAAGAATAAAAGGAAACCTGAGGGATAACCTTTTTACACAGAAAGTCGTACGTATATGGAATAAGCTGCCAGCGGAAGTTGTTGAAGCAGGTACATTAACAACATTTAAAGGGCATTTGGACAAATACATGAATAGGAAAGGTCTAGAAGGATAGGGGCCAAGTGCAGGAAAATGGGGTTAGCATTTTGGTTGGCATGGACCAGTCTGGGCCAAAGGGCCTGTCTCCATGCTGTCAGATTCTATGAGAATACCCAGAGGTCTAGCTTAATGCTGTGGTGACCCAAACTCAAATCCCATCACAACAGCAGGTTGAATTTAAATGCGACTAATAAATTTGGAATGTGAAAGTTCATCTCGATAATGACAACCAGGTTAAAAATCCCAGACTGATGTAAAAATCCATCTGGTTCACTGACGCTCTTGTGAGATGGAAATCTGCCACCTTTACCTCATGTGGCCTACAGGTAATTCAAACTCACAGTAATGTGGGTGGCTCTTCAATGTCCTCTGAAATTAACTACAAAGACTATTAGTTCAAGGGCAATTAGGAATGGACAACAAATTCCAGTCTTTCCAGCAACACCTACATTCCATGAATGAATACATTTTTTAAAAGTACTGCTAGACATCTCCTGTGCATGAGCAAGCACGCTTTTTTAAGGTTATATCCTCCTTTTCTGGATGAAATAGTTCTTTTCCATCTATCCTATTGCAAACTTAAACCACCTTAAGTCCCTGAATATTTAACCCTTTAATATTTCATACTTGCGAAAAAACAAGCGTAGACTATGCATCCCTGTCTGCAAGGAAGAATACTTTCAGACACAATTTGACCCTGTTATAAACCCCACACCCATTTAGAAGTAGCTGATCAAACATACTGATTTATTTATGACAAAATGTGTAGATTTTTGTCTTTAAGGACAATATAGTGCTCAACTAAGGAAGGCATGACAGAAAATATCATTCCTGATGAAGGGCTCTGGCCTGAAAGGTCAATTCTCCTGCTCTTTGGATGCTGCCTGACCTGCTGTGCTTTTCCAGCAACATGCTCTTGACTTTGATCTCCAGCACCTGCAGACCTCACTTTCTCCCTTGGAAATATCAACACGCTATCCCTCTTTAGAAAGGAAAAATACTTTACATTTTCCAGTTTCAAATTTATTGCTGAATAAAGTTTGAGTTTTTTTGACTACTAAGATGGGAAGACAGGCCAAGAAGTTAGTAAAATTACATCAGTTCTGAGGAAGGGTCGCTCAACCTGAAATGTTAACTCTGATTTCTCTCCACAGATGCTGCCAGATCTACTGAGTTTTTCCAGCAATTTATGGCTTTGTTTCTGGTTTACAGCATCCACGTTTCTTTCAGTTTTTATTGTGTAAACAATAATGTTTTCTATCTTCTGAGTCCAGGGATAATTGCAGGCATACTACATTGCAACAATACAAGAGAAAATATTAATAAAAACAAATGTGCTAGGAATACTCAGTAGTTCTCAGCTGGTCCTGCAGTATGTGCTGAGAGAAAAAGCCTACCATTTTTCAAGTTGTGATAGGAGACAGGTGAAGAACAAAAGGGATGGTCTGAGACAGGATAGGAAGGGAGGGAGGTAAAAATGTGGTGAAACAGAAGGCAAGGCGAGTGGTAATAGGTTTAATAAAGAAATGTAGCATTTGTCCAGAGAGAATGTACATGCCAGGATAACGAACCGCTCTGTCTGAAAACAAAACATGAAAAACAAAGTGAAAACCACCAAGTAGTAAAAGAGATAATCAAAATGGGACACTGAGTTATGGTCTAAAATTGCTGAGCTCAGTGCTATGTCCAGAAGGTGCTTAATTGGAAGGTGAGGTGCTGCTCCTCAAGCTGCTGTTCATCTACCCTCCAGCAGGTCAAGGACAGAAAGAAGAGCATGGGATTAGAGCTGTAAATTATAATGGCAAGCAACTGAAAGCTCGGGATCAGGCTTGGGACTGAGCAGGAACATTTCACAGTGCTAATCCTGGGCATCCTTTCTTATTGCTGAAAATGTGTTGCTGGAAAAGTGCAGCAGGTCAGGCAGCATCCAAGGAACAGGAGAATCGACGTTTCGGGCATAAGCCCTTCTTCAGGAATGAGGAAGGTGTGTCCAGCAGGCTAAGATAAAAGGTAGGGAGGAGGGACTTGGGGGAGGGGCATCCTTACTTATTCACAATATAGTACATTGATGTAGATTTCATACTACATGGAGTCTATTCTGTTCAGACAAGCTGTTGTTTTTGCTGTGTAGAGACCCCGCATGATCTCTACTACCTAGAAAGGACAAGGTAGCATGGGGACACCACTTGCAAGTTGCCCTCCAAGTCACAAAACATCACAACTAGGAAATAGTTGTGCTGTTCCTTTACTATTGCTGGGTCAGAAAGCTGGAATTCTCTCTCTGTGTCTATACGATGTGGATTGCAGCAGTTCAAGAAGACCAGCCACTACCCCCTGAACTATAACTACCAATAGACAACAAATATTGGTCCAGGCAATAACACTAACATCCAATGAACAAATACAATGACATCTTCCTTTCGATCTCTTCACATCGTTAATTATTGGTGGCAATGCATTCCATATTCCACAAGCTCTGCCCAAAAACAAACAAATCTTAAGGAGGTAGAATCATAGAATCTCTACAGTGTGGAAGCAGGCCAGTCATCCCATTCATTCCACACTGACCCTCTGAAAAACATCTCCCCCAGACCCACCCAGCCCCCCCATGGCTAATCCACCTAACCTACACATACCTGGACCCAATGGGCAATTTAACATGGCCAATGCACCTACCCTGCACATCTTTGGACTGTGGGAGGAAACTGATGCACCCAGAGAAAACCCACACAGACATGGAGAGAAGGTGCAAACTCCACACAGTCACCCGAGGGTGGAATTGAACCTGGGTCCCTGGCGCTGTGAGGTAGCAATGTTAACTATTGAGCCACCGTGCGTAACAGGTAGTGATATTATTTCCTTATACTAGCCCAGGGTGCATGACTGAATCTGCAAAAAAGGCTGAGGATTGGCATTTCACTGAGGAAGAGGAGAGCCTTACACTGATTTTCCCATGAATCTGTTTGGTTGATACCCCAAGGGCAAGATGCTGGTTGAAAGGTTGACGCTAAAGCTTGCAACAACATCTTAGGTTGATTACAAGCTCCATTCTTGATTGTTACTGATGACACAGATATTATTCTTGCTACTGAGGGGACTGGCATTGTTGTACCTTTGTTCTTTTCAGGAGGATTTGAGTGTAGCTGGCAAGGCCAGCATGTTCTGCCCATCTCTGATTGTCCTTTAACTAGATACCTTGCTGGATCATTTCAGAGGGAACTTTAAAAATCGACCACACTATTGTGGAGTCTGGAGTCACATGGAGACTGGAATGGGTAAGGATGGAAGATTTCCCTCCTTAAAGGTTGTTAGTGAACCAGTTGGAATTTTAGGACTAGGACAGTCACTATCACTAATTCCAGGCTTTATTTATTAAATTTCCAATCTGCCAACTGGCCTGGTGGGATTTCTGCAGATATTTCCAGGATATTAGAATGGGTTTCAGGATTACATTGGCGAAAGTGAGGACTGCAGATGCTGGAGATCAGAGTCAAAAAGTGTGGTGCTGAAAAAGCACAGCAGGTCAGGCAGCATCCGAGGAGCAGGAGAGTCAATATTGAAGAGCTTATGCTTGAAACATCGACTCTCCTGCTCCTCGGATGCTGCCTGACCTGCTGTGCTTTTCCAGCACCACTCTAATCTTCAGGATTACATTGTTAGCACAGTGATACTACCATTCCTCGCACACTTGGTATCTGTTAATGTTGGTGATAGCATTAATATTCAAAAAATCATCTACCAGACAGCAGACAAGATGGCCACTCAGTCAACTTCCTTCCTCCTGGCTCTTTAGAAGACCAAAAAAGTTAATCATTTGCCCCAGAATCCTCCAATATTTAATACCTTTATTTTCTGGTTTGAATAGTATTGCATCTATTCTTACAACCTTCTCATGGAGTTTACTCCAGCTCATAACAATTCCCTGCTCAAAATAAATCTCCTAATCTTCTCCCTGATCTTTTTTGGTAATTACATTTGAGTCTTTTGGTTACTGGACCTCCTGCCATGGAAACTACTTCCCTTTATTTACTGAAGCAGAGCCTGACATAGCTGAATATATCTGCTCAATCTCCCCGAACCTATGAGAAAGATCTTACATTCCTAGTCTCTTTATACAATTGAAGCTATATGCTCACAATCATTCTCTTTCTCCTCTCTAACGCATTGGCAGCTTCACTGAAGTGCTCTTATCCCTTATACTCTCCTAATAATGCACAGGAACTCATTTTTTGTAACAGCCTTATCAATAGAGTTTTCTCTGTCATCTGTAGGTGAACTCTCCTATGTCTTTCTGCTGCTGCATCATCTTTGAAATTGCACAGTTTGGTTTCTGTGTAAGATTGGACCTTCAGTATTTCTAAAGCCATATAATTAAGACATGGCTATTGTGGTCATACTCATGGAATTTTATCTTAAAATATCCCAAATTTAACCATTAGCATCCCTGGATATGTCCTGTCCCACCATCAGAATATAGCCATCAGAGGTGGGGATGCAGTGGTTCATGGTTGGGAGGGAGTTACACTTGATGCTCTCAATATTGACCCAGCTGCCTATGTAACCTTGTGGCATCTGAGTCAAAATATGTAGCGCTGGAAAAGCACAGCCGGTCAGGCAGCATCCGAGGAGCAGGAGAGTCGATGTTTCGAGCATAAGCTCTTCAACGTTGACTCTCCTGCTCCTTGGATGCTGCCTGACCTGCTGTGCTTTTTCAGCACCACACATTTTGACTCTGATCTCCAGCAGCTGCAGTCCTCACTTTTGCCTTGTCGGATCTGGTCAAACAAAGTTAAGGAAATCTGCTACTGATTATCTCCTCCCAATGGTAATTGTAAATTGTAACTCAGATGCCTGAACAGTCATTCAGTGCCATTACATTAGATGATGAATCAATAATTGTCTGTGGATCCATTGGTGACGGTCATGGTTTGCATGCTGCTGTGCGGCAGGTAGAAGACGGTGACAAGTTTATGTTGGTAGCCCATGGTTAGCACTGCTACCTTACAGCACCAGGGACCCGGGTTCGATTCCAGCCTTGGGTGACTATCTGTGTGGAGTTTGCACGTTCTCCTCGTGTCTGCTTGGGTTTCCTCCGGGTGCTCCGGTTTCCTCACACAGTCCAAAGATGTGCAGGTCATGTGAATTGGCCATTCTAAATTGCCTATAGTGTTAGGTGCATTAGTCAGAGGGAAATAGGTCTGGGTGGGTTACTCCTCAGAGGCTCGGTGTGGACTTGTTGGGTCGAAGGGCCTGTTTCCACACTGTAGGGAATCTAATCTAATCTAATCTAAACCAAGATTGAGGAAGACACTCCATAACCTTTCCCAGTTAGTAGCATCAAAGTCCTTTCTGAGGCCAAAGGTGGTCATGCAAATTGGTTGCTGCTGCTCTCTGTATTTTTCTGAGACTTGTCCATTCTGGATTTTGCTGAATGGAATCGGCAGTAAAACTCTGCAAGGAGCTCTTCAGCATCTTGAAGGAGGAGAATGAGGAACATTCTTGTAATGACCTTCCCAGGTCATCAGGGGCAACTCACTGTAGTTACCACAACTGGTCTTGTCTCCTTTCTTGAAAATAGTCAAAATTATAGCATTTCAGAGCTTCCTTCTAGATGAGGAAGATAAGTTTGTGTATTTGAACTTAGAGTGTATCTCCACTGTATTCCATCGGCATCAGCAGCTGTTGGCTAGTCTTTTCAACCTCTGGCCAGGCTGTATTTTGTACGGAGATGATTGCGGGTAGCATGCTGTGGGATGTGGTTGACGATATAGACATCAAGGACCGAGTCTTGGCTGAGGATATCCTCGAAGGGATCGCTCACTGCCTCTCTATAGCTGGAATGTCACTGAGACAGTCAACTAGTCTGTTTCTATTGGCAAAGCCAAACCCATAGAGTCAACATTCCTTGTTTGATTCAGCCATGTAGAAGAAGGTGTATCTGTCACCTTGTTCTTTGAGGTGACTTCCTCCTGCCTGACATGTCTCATTCAGGGAAGCAGTGCCCATGTCATAGCACCATAGTGCAATCTTCCGGTCTATCGCTGCTGTGGTTGTCTGGGGGACTCCTGTTGTTCCAGCTCCTGAAACTCTTTTTAAGGAGGTGAAAAATGCTCAGCCATTGGTTCTTTTAACCTGAGGTGACTGCGGCCCACTGACTACCAAACCTTTCATCCCTTCCCGTCTTGACTTCTTCAAGTAGTACTTGAAGATCCTTGAGGAAGATCATCCTAATCCACCAGAATAGCCTCATACAGTGTCCCGGTATGAAAACATGGGACTTCTTCAGCATAATCCTAAATCATGGTCTTAAATCTTGGGTGGGTCTATGGGATATACTGCATTCTATCCCAGGAAGTTACTGAGTGCTGTGACTAGAGGTTTTCAGCTTCTGTTCCTAATGTCTGCTGGGTTCAGAGGCATTGATTAAGCTACCTGTGAGAAAATTAAGATATGGCCTTGTTGTCTCAGAGATCAAAAAATCCATGAGGGTTCATTCTGTTGATCAAAGTTATTGAAAACTAATGTCATATTAGATTGTGATCAACTCAGGCAGTCGAATCATGGCCCAATGCTCACTGAATAGTCTCACACAAGGAGTGACTATTTTATTAAGATGGCTGCCAGATTTACAATCACATTAACAACTTGCATTTACAGGGTACCCTTACCACAATAAAAACAAAGAGGAATTATTTTTGAAAATGACCAAGTCATTAAAAAGCATTGAGATGGGTGGCCATGGGATTTGTGAAACAGGTAGTCTTTAAGGTGCAGTCTGAAAGGAGCAGAAAAAGAAGCAAGCAGAGGGATATGGAGGAAATATTTGAGAGTTTACGGTCTATGGACAGCTCAAGGCCAACGCACCGAGGCAGAAACTCTGGGGAGGAGAAAACCTGGGGAGAAGACTGATAAAATATTAATTTTAAATAAGTCCATTGATATTTGGCTGGTAGTTGAAGTTCAGAAACTGGCTTTTATCAGGGCCTGAGGAACAAGCTTTGACAAGTGACAGCAGGACCAATCCAGCTGTTAGCGCTGGAAGCAGTACAGTCTGATGGTGCTTTGTCTAACTGCCCAGTGGATAAGGGTATCCTCCATTCAGCCTCACCCTCTCAGTGGCCTGCATTGTCTTCTGTGTTTAAACTTTAATTGCCACATGCTGGCACATGGAGACAGAGGCTGTGACGGCTGCCTGCCTTTCCACACAGAATTTAATCAATTCTCTGGAGAAATGGCTAACGATTTTCTATTTCACACAGACAGTCTGCTCGAGTGCTCAGATAGGTCTGACCTCCTTCGCTCAGACCCAGTCTCGGCAAATGCCATAAGTGACTATAAACCTTTCACTTGCTGCCTGCTGAAGACAGGAGCTCAGTAAGACTGAATCTCTATTGTTCAGACAGACAACTTCAAACACATAGCCACATCGTGTTTCCCTTTCACTTAGGCGTAACTGCATCCATTCTATTGATTAAACATTGATCAAACTGCTAAGAGGAACTCAGCTGCAATAGAGAATAGACACTATTCATAATTTGTTTATTAGGTGATTATAAATGCATTAAAGATAGTGCTCACATTAATCATCATTACCAAAGGGACAAAGAGGCAACATAATTGATCAGGATGGATTCATCCCATTCTGGAAAGCAACATCTGTACGCTTTGAAGTTCGATGTAATGGAGCACGGGCTTTAACAGCTCAGCTTTGTACAATGCCTGACCTAAGCTGTCCCTCATTGCAAGGTTGTTATTACGGCTCACTTGTCAACAGTGGCAGGTCAGCACTGGTGCTGTCTGTAGATGCTACTAAAATTACTGCAGTATGAGTGACAGTGTGGAGTAAGTCATGCTGTGTCTCAGATGACACACTGTAGTACCCACCAGTCCAGGCATATCTCCATGACATTGACATTGACTCATACAGAGTCAGCCATTCTGGTGCTATGGCGATTTATATGCAGCCTTTGATATAATAATTAACATGTCCTGTGCCACTTTCAGGCAGTATCTGTCATTGAGTAAACAAGAGGAGATATTAAGACAGATGACTAAAAGCACAAAGTATTTGGTTTTATGAAGCATTTTAAAAGCGTAGAGACACTTGGACAGCATTAAGGAGGGAGTTGTTGAGGATGGGCCAAAATGTCTCATTTAGATACATTTTGTGTTGCTCTCCTCACCCCACTGCTGAACTGTACTGATAACATCTTTATGTTCCTGGCTTCTGGACTGCTCCTTGCTGCTTTCAATGGTGCTAAGTCAAGAACTTGTACTCTGACATCTACCCTGGAGGGATAGGCTACAACTTTTCTGCATCCCATGGTTACGGTGGATGCTATGATTAACAGCAATGTTCAGACACCTGAGGCAAGTGGGCATCACATTAGTTGGCAACGTTACACTGTGTGTACCTAATGGTGCAAATTATCCTCTGCTTTTGCTATCGTACAATCCTGTACATTTTTCATGCCAGTAGTAATCATTACAACCTCCTCAAAATGGCCCTGCTCCATGGTAAATGATCATCAGTCAGCACCTGCTATTGAATGCCATCCTGTCGTGTAAGGTAAAGAGTGATAATACATGGTGCACTGACATATTAACTTGTAGTATTTTCTCTCTGCTCCTGTGGTTATACAAGATAGCTTTTGTAACCTTCAAACAGCCTTCTGAGGTTTTTATACCTAAAGATGCCACTGTCATTGGTTGGCATCTTGACTGTATATTTTAACTTCTTCTCATGGCTACGTATAGTAATTCTGAAATGTCACTTTAACGTTCATTCGATATTTTCTGTTTATTTATCCTGAGAACCTGAAGCAGATTGGCATTTATTGCCCCTCTTTGGTTTTCTGAAAAGGTGATGGTTTCCCTGCTTCTTGGATGGTTCTGATGTTGGGTGTCTCATAATGGCTGGATAGAGAATTGCAGAATGTTAACAGAGCAATAATGAAGGAACAATACATTCACATCCCCAGACACCACTCTGTTAATCATCCTTACACAACTAATCAATCTCAAATTTGTTGCCAGGATCTTCCTTAAATGGCCTGTTTCAATACTTCTCATACCATTCCCGAAAATGAAATAGGGCCTATTCGATACTCCTACATTAATTTCAGTGTTGACCTTTCTTTAATGTCACACAGCATTTTCCCTGCTTGAACCCAAGTGCTTGTTTACAGTAACACTGACCTTACAACGGAGCGCACTAACCTTCTCAGCATGTCTTCCCACCATCGCTAATGCCACCTCGTTTCACTTTCATAACTATCACTTGACTCTGGTTCAAACACATCTCATCAAAGACCTTCATTCATGCCTTTAATACCTCAACTATTCTAACGTACCAACCTCCTATTCTACCCTATATAGACTTGAAGTCATCTTGAATTGTCCTACTCATTTCCTAACCCACACCCAGTCCTACTCATTGATTACTCCTGTACCTGTTGGCCTACACTGTTGTTCGAACCACAACTCAATTTTACAATTCTCATCCTTGTTTACAGATTCTTCCATGCCCTCCCTATCACTTAAATCTCCACCAGCCATCCTACCCTTGGGATATCTGCTCTCCCCTAATTGTGAGCTTTTGTGCTTCCCCAATATACAACAATTGTTGGCCACATCTTTATTTGCCTGAGCCTTAAACGCTGGAATTGCATCTCTCAATGGCTCTGTTGCTGTTCTATCTCTCTTTCCTCTTTACACCTTAAACCCTGTTTCTTTGACTGAGCTTTGGTTATTCAGCCTGACATCCCTTTACATGTCTCAAATTTTGCTTCGTAATGCTCCTATGAAGTACCTTGGGATGTTTTACTCATTAAAGGTAGAATGTAAATACAGCTTTCTGTTGTTCAAAATGTTTCATTCCTACCAGTTCATCACAATGCAAAGAAAGAAATTGTTTGGCTACACGTTTTACAGTGAAGAAAGGAATTGTGACACATAATGGTTTGAAATTCCTGAACAGGGATCAGTTTCCTTCAGTTGACATATGCTTGTTCTGACTTCCTTTGTGCCTCATTTTTATGCTGCTTTTAGAATAAACACTTTAAAAACTGTACTAAAAAACTGTACAAAGGAACTGTATGTAAGTGGGTTAATGAGTACCCTACAAGAGGAAACTAAACACCAGTATGTAACATTAATCCCATGGTTGCAGTTATAGTGAGTAAATGAATTTGCCTTTTGGGAGAAATGTGATGCAAGGAAGAACTCCCATCCAGAAGATTTTGAAAGAGATGTTGGACCTTGAGAAACACTCAATAGCTGTATTCCTTTGTGCCTCTTACATTGGTATTCATTGCTGAAGGAAGTAAGGACTATCACGGTGACATTGCCCCTTTTGACTAAACCAATGCTCCTTTTGCACATTCTGTGGTGAAATGGGGGCAGTGAGTGTACCTGGACTTTCAAAGCTGGATTAGTACCCAGATTTCAATATAAAACTCACTCATTAAGACTGCTCTTGATCATAAAGAAATTGAATTTCGACCGCTGAGTTTTCCTCTTCACCTCACTGCATTGTTTGACTTGTCTTCCGTCTGTCATTCACCTCCATGGCATTGATTTACTCGGGTTCCAGAACATCTCCATGCAATGACCCCCTCATTCACATAATCTTTCTCTTTATCCTCAGCTGCTGACTTCCAATGTCCTGGTTCTCAGCCTCCTTCATTATAGAATTCCATGTTTGGGATTATTCTCCACCTATTCCGAACCTATATGATGCTATAATTGAAATTCCAAGGATGTCAAGAACCCTGCCTTGCCTCCCACCCTTCCCTTGGTCCCTCCAGGGCCGTGCCTGCAAGTGCCTGCCAATGCTGGCACTAGAAAAGTTTATGTGGTATTCAGCCAGGTGACCACTCTTGATACCTTGTGGTTTTTGCCAGCTCTATCACCATTTGTTCTTGAGGAAGGATTGTTTCAGGTAGTTCATTGCCAACAATTTTCAAATGTCTTTACTTTATCTTGGTTCTATCTAATAACCAGTGGCAAAGAATGCACACCATAGCTTATGTACAGAAGAGGAACTGTTCTTAAATGACACAAGTTATCAGAGAACTGGGTAGCTTGTAAATCAATGGTATAAAGTTGGGTTCCATGACTTCATCTCTGCCCATCTCAATCCATGAGACCCTAGACTTTAGATTTCCTCCAGTTTCACCTGTAGTTTTTCAACATGATTAAACAGTTTAACTTTTGTCATTTCTTTCAAAATTTAATCTCTAACTCCATTGAATATCTTAAGAACACAATTCCCAACACCATTACATCGCAATGAATTTGGATGATTTAAGGAGCAATATGCCATTAAAATGTCTTTGAATGAGTGTCTCTATCAAATTCCACTGAAAATCACATTTGTTATGGAGTTTCTGTCACCTCTTTACCATTACTGAACTTGATCAGGTTTAAACAGCAAAGATGTTTTTTTGAGCAGTGTTAATCAAATTCTCTGACTTTTCTCGCATGCTAAAAATGTGCAATTTAAATCAGTGCCATTTAAGGTGTGAAAATTGTTAATTTCTCAAAAGAGGTGTCAGTTAATAGATTATAAGATAAAAGCCAGCACTGTAATTGGACAAAAATGATCACAACAGGAGCACACATTTATAAAAGTATCCATAAACAATTAATATTAAATATAAACATTGCATTCTTTTTTAGCTTACCTTTAGGTCTCTTGAAAGAGTACTGAAAGATGTTCAGAGAGGTGGAGGAATTAAGAGGGGTACTCTTTGCTGTGGCCTGGTGAGATCTTTGAACATACACTGAAGCCAGTTCAAAGAGGGAATGCTGTTGCCCTTGACCCTTTCAGCCATACCTGTCTGCTCCCTTGCTTCAGTGGGAGGGCTCATACTCCCTCACACTCAACATATCCCCCTCCACAGAGGCAGCAGGAAAGGATGAACGTACTGCCTCACTGCTTCTCAATGCTGCCTGGAAGGGTTTTCAAACAGTGCCTGTGAACGAACCAGGATGTCATCTTTTCTTTAAGAACACCCACCTGCTTTAAGTCCATTCAGGGACCGTGGGGTAAATTGCTCGTGGGAGCTAAAGGCCGGCAGCTCAATTGCGGGCAGCAGGCAATGAGGAAAACTGCATATCCATGGCATTGTGAAGAGGTCTAGGAGTTACAAAGGCCCAAGCTGGCATCAAGCCCCTCCCCGACTGTGACTTCCTGCCTGGTGCTAATTAACACTGAGGCTTAGACTTTTGTCCAAAGAGACTTCCACCCTGACAATATATGCAGCAGATGAGATGGTAGGGGAAACAGGCTGTTGGCCTCACTTCTTCGATAGTCCATATGGATTGAGGCTGGCTTGTTTCCACTCCACTTCAATTGATTTTGTTGTGACTGATAAATTCAAGGCAGGACCTGCAGAATCCCCCATGCACAGTGCCTGAAGGTCGGGTAGATCATTTGTAGCACATGCTCTCCAACACCTCATCTTCTTCTCTCAATGATCTCTCTCAATGAGCGCAATGCCTTCCTGATTTATTTATTTAATTTAATTTAATATTGTCACATATACCGAAACATAGGGAAAAGTATTATCTTGCCTGCTAACGGGGCAAATCATACATTATGTAAGCGCATCAGGGTTATGGAACAGAATACAGTGTTACAGCTACAGAGAAGATGCAGAGAAAGATGAACTCTAATAGATGAGAGATCCGTTCATAAGTCCAATAACAGCAGGGAAGAAATTGTTCTTAAATCCCTTTGGTAGCTGTTTTCAAGCTTCTGTATCTTCTGCCCAATGGAAGAGGATGAGAGGCAGTATTCATGTAGCCCGGTCTCTGTCGGACCAGATCCAATCAGGGAGGGGTGTCTAGTTTGTTCCTGAAGGTCAAAGGATTGCCAGATCTGAAAGTAGATTTGAGAGAACATTGTTAGTAATTCTGACAGACGTACAATTGAGATTTGACAGAATAGAGCGATTATAATAGATGTGAGGAAAGGATCAGCTGGATCTAATGATCAATCATAAGCTAGGGTCTCCTATGATTCAGTGGAGATGTTTGATCACTTCAGGGATGCTTTGAGGAGATCTTTAGAGTGTTTCCAATTTGCTCCTGGGAATCTCCTGCTGAGATTAAGTTCTATGTACTTGCTGTATTGCTGTACTTACTATGTTCTATGTACAGCGGTTGGTATGGGAGTCTGGTGTCAGGCACATATACATCATTGCCTATTTTACAGAGATGATTTTGACTGATTAGTGTCTCAGTGCTCGACAGAACCATTTCAATTCCCTTAGACACTAAGATTCACAGAAAGAGCTATCAATATTGACTGTGCCTGTGCCATTTCACAACACTGGTCTTCGGTTAAGGAAGCGCTCACAGAGGAAGGCATCAGGACACAGCAGACATCCTTTAGCAAGTACAGAAATATATAATTCCAACGGGAAGTAAATTTTAACTTACCTTAAAGTGACCCAGTAAGAACAGAGAAAATGGTAAAAGAGGGGGTGGTGTGGCACTGTTAGTCAAGGACAATATTACGGTTGCAGAAAGGACATCTGAGGGCTCGTCTACTGAGGTAGTATGGGCTGAGATTAGAAACAGGAAAGGAGAGATTACTCTGTTGGGAGTTTTCTATAAGCCTTCAAATAGTTCCAGAAATATAGAGGAAAGGATAGCAAAGATGATCCTCGATAGGAGCGAGAGTGACAGGGTAGTTGTTATGGGGAACTTTAACTTTCCAAATATTGACTGGGAATACTATAGTTCAAGTACTTTAGATGGGTCAGTTTTTGTCCAATGTGTGCAGGAGAGTTTCTTGACACAGTATGTAGACAGGCCAACAAGGGGCGAGGTCACATTAGATTTGGTACTGGGCAATGAACCCTGCCCGATGTTAGATTTGGAGGTAGATGAACACTTTGGTGATAGTGACCACAATTCAGCTATATTTACTTTAGTGATGGAAAGGGATAGGTGTATACAACAGGGCAAGAGTATCAGCTGGGGGAAAGGCAATTATGATGTGATTAGGCAAGATTTAGGATGCATAGGATGGGGCAGGAAACTACAAGGGATGGGCACAATTGAAATGTGGAGCTTATTCAAGGAACAGCTATTGCAGGTCCTTGATAAGTATGTACCTGTCAGGCAGGGAAGAAGCTGTTCAGCGTGGGGGCCGTGGTTTACTAAGCAAGTTGAATCTCTCTTCAAGAGGAAGGAGAAAGTTTATGTTAAGATGAGATGTAATGGCTCAGTTAGAGTGCTGGAGAGTTACAGGTTGACCAGGAAAGACCTAAAGAGAGAGCTTAGAAGAGTTAGGAGGGGACATGAGAAGTCATTGGCAGATAGGATCAAGGAAAACCCTAAGGTTTTCTATAGGTAAATCAGGAATAAAAGAATGACTAGAGTAAGATTAGGGCCAATCTAACATGGTAGTGGGAAGTTGTGTGTGGAGTCAGAGGAGATAGGGGAAGCGCTAAATGAATACTTTTTGTCAGTATTCACACTAGAAAAAGACAATGTGATCGAGGAGAATATTGAGATACAGACTACTCGACCAGATGGGATTGAGGTCCATAAGGTGGAGGTGTTAGCAATTCTGGAAAGATTAAAAATAGACAGGTCCACTGGGCCAGAGGGGATTTATCCTAGGATTCTCTGGGAAGCCAGGGAGAAGATTGCTGAGTCTTTGGCTTTGATCTTTATGTTGTCATTGTCGACAGGAATAGTGCAAGAAGACTGGAGGATAGCAAATGTTGTTCCCATGTTCAATAAGGAGAGTAGAGACAACCCTAAAAATTACAGACCAGTGTGCCTTACTTTGGTTGTAGGTAAAAGTGTTGGAAAAAGGTTATAAGAGATAGCATTTATAATCATCTAGAGAGGAATAAGTTGATTAGGGATAGTCAACACAATTTTGTGAAGGGTAGGTCATGCCTCCCAAACCTTATTGAGTTCTTTGAGAAGGTGGCCAAACAGGCGGATGAGAGTATAACAGTTGGTGTGGTGTACAGAGGAACCGTAACTATCCAAATGAGATGGACGGGCACTATTTCGTTCGGATAATTGATTGTTCGGTCAATCAATAAAATGCCTTTCCTCTGGGGCTCAGAGTTTTTTAAGTCTGCTCCCTGTTCAGACTTGGCAGCATCACACTGCGGACTGCTGCTGCTGCTGCCTTTGAGGGGGGTGAGTCTCCAAATAGCACGTGTGTGTACACACACACACTTTATTTGCTGCAACCTTTTGACAGATTCCATCTTTGCTCTGTACTGGACAATGTTGGAGAGATTATCTGGGGAAGGCGGTTTAGGGTTCACCGCTGTGTAGAACTCCAGGAAAAGTATGGGGGGCAGGTGGAGAGAGAGAGAGAGAGAGGGCAGGAGGTCAGTCATTTGGAGACAGTGCCTGTTTAATCACTGTAAACAAACGACGCAATCACTGATAGAAACATGCTTTGATGTAATGTTACTATCAGGACATCGAGATCTCCTTCGGATAATCCAATATTCGGAAAACTGATATTTGGATAATCAAGGTTCGTATGTATATGAATTTCAGTTAGGCGTTTGATAAGGTTGCCATGGTAGGCTATTGCACAAAATCCGGAGGCATGGGATTGAGGATGATTTAGCAGTTTGGATCAGAAATTGGCTAGCTGAAAGATGACAGAGGGTGGTGGTTGATGGGAAATATTCATCCTGGAGTTCATTTACAAGTGGTGTATCGCAAGAATCTGTTTTGGGTCCACTGCTGTTTATCATTTTTACAAATGACCTGGATGAGGGCATAGAAGGATGAGTTAGTAAATTTGTGGATGACACTAAGGTTGGTAGAGTTGCAGATAGTGACTAAGGATGTTGTAGGTTACAGAGAGATATAGATAAGCTGTAGAGCTGGGCTGAGAGGTGGCAAATGGATTTTAATGCGGAAAAGTGTGAGGTGATTCACTTTGGAAGGAGTAACAGGAATGTAGAGTATTGGGCTAATGGTTAAGATTCTTAGTAGTGTAGATGAACAGAGAGATTTCGGTGTCCAGGTACATAGATTCTTGAAAGTTACCACCCAAGTTGATAGGGTTATTAAGAAGGCATACGGTGTGTTAGCTTTCATTGGTAGAGGGATTGAGTTCAGAACTATGAGGTCATGCTGCAGCTGTATAAAACTCAGGTGCAGCCACATTTGGAGTATTGTGTACAGTTCTGGTCACCGTATTATAGGAAGGACGTGGAAGCTTTGGAAAGGGTTCAGAGGAGATTTACTAGGATGTTGCCTGGTATGGAGGGAAGATCTTACGAGGAAAGGCTGAGGGACTTGAGGCTGTTTTTGTTAGAGGGAAGAAGGTTGGGAGGTGACTTAATTGAGACATATAAGATAACCAGAGGGTTAGATAGGGTAGACAGTGAGACTTTATTGCTGGAACAGCACAGCAGGTCAGGCAGCATCTAGGGAACAGAAGAGCAATGGCTAGCATGAGGGGGCATAGTTTTAAATTGGGGGGGGGGGGGGTGATAGATTTAGGTCAGATGTCGGAGGTAGTTTCTTTACTCAGAGACTAGTAGGGGTGTGGAATGCCCTGCCTGCAACAGTAGTAGACTTGCCAACTTTAAGGGCATTTAAATGGTCATTGGATAAGCATATGGACATCGAGGACCGAAGGGCCTGCACTGTGCTGTAATGTTCTATGTTCGAGATCCTGTATGTGATGTTTGAAAGTCTTCAGTACAGTGTCCCTTTAAGAGATACATGGCTCTAGTTTTCACAAACTGAACTGTTTGTTTTGATTGGTAATTCTGTTCTGGTAGCACGCTCTGCTCAAT
Organism: Chiloscyllium plagiosum; assembly: GCF_004010195.1. Lineage (NCBI taxonomy): Eukaryota > Metazoa > Chordata > Chondrichthyes > Orectolobiformes > Hemiscylliidae > Chiloscyllium > Chiloscyllium plagiosum. Next base: position 18,391,364 of record NC_057718.1, on the reverse strand, counting down.
TATGTGTGTTAATACTGGCATGTGAGTAGGTAGACTTCTGTTTCATTGTGTTTAATTGTAATGGATCGATTAATGTTGGACAAATTAAAACTCATTTTTAAATTTATTTCCAAGCACCCTCATGATTTTTAAACAGTTACAACACAGATGTAATTTCCAATTTCATGTGAAAAACAAAGTAAAAATCCCTGCAGAATTTCCAGATGCTTCCAGCTGTAATTCCACAGGTAGAAATATGGGTTGGATCATCCGAGGGGTGGGGATTAGTATTGAATTGCCTCCCTACTTGATCTGTCCTTTTCCTTGACTCTTCTGCACATTTCCTGTCTGGTCTTCTGAGGCTTCTTCTCCAGAAATGTGGAGCAGAGGTTTCCTCAGAGAACTAACTCTGTTACAGCACAGGAGAATTGGGGTGCGGTGGGGAGACTGAATGTTACCAACAACCAGAAATCTAACTAAAGAAATCTACCATCACCAAGAGACCTGACCCTTATACTACAACTTAAGTAACTGTATTTATGTAGCATCTTTTCCACAGTGAAACCTCTCAAGACGTTTTCAATTCTGCAAACAGAATTTGATACCAAGGCTCACAAGGAGATTGTAGGACCAGCAACCAAACTATTGATCAAAGACAGTGTGTCTTAAGGGAGAAGAGAGAGAGAGATGGACAGTCGGAGGGGTTTGATCAGGAGCTTATGTCCTAACAGCTGAAAGCACTTTTGGTTCTACTGAGGGTAGAGCAATGAAAATGGGGGAATAGGAGATTCCCAAGTTGCCAGGCCAGAACACAGCACCCAATTACGTGTTGTAGTTTCTGACCTACACAGCCTTGAATCCAAGTGCTAAAGCAGGTGATCACTTGAACTGAAATAATGGTAATTTGATCCTATTTTTGTTGGTTGACCCTTTAGTACATTTAGGGTCCATTAGCCTTTACGTTAGTCATCATTTTGCAGCTCTGGTGAGGGAATTTCATGGAGTATTTTGTTTGGACCGCTGGCATGTTTTTGTATGTGGAGCTATGTGAGGATGTACCTTTTTATTTTCATTGACAGTTAAGACTGGCTTATTATTGAAATTTTATTTTTAAGGAAGGTTATAATGTGCAAGCTCCTCTTCCCCATTTGTTTCAAAACACCAAATAATTTACATTGAATATTAGAACCAGGCTTGTCATAAGACCCACTGCCAGTTTGCCCAACCATTTCCCCCTTGCTGCTCTTCCCATTCAGAATTCTGTCTCTTAATCTGATTATCTCAGCTTTGTAAAGGGCTGTTTGTAATTGTGCAAGGTATGATAGCAGATTTATAATTGCAATATGGTATTCTCAGTTGTAACTCATTCCATCCCATCTCCTCCATGCTGTTCCACTATAGCAAGCTGGTCCCCAAATAGACAGTGTCACCTGTATTCTCACTATTCACCAACTTTATCCTCCTGACACACCCCAACCAACTCCCGTTCAACTCTCCACCACCACCAACCCCATCGTGTCCCTATGTCCTCTACTGGCTGGCTGGCTTCTATGTGATGAACTTGTCCTGGATTAAAGCAGTCTATATCAGCTTCAGTCCATATCAGCTTCAATCCATATTAGCTTCAGTCGATTTCAGCTTTAGTCCACAGTGTCAAATTGTCAACGATTTTGCATCGACTCCCAGCACATTGGGAATGTTACTCATGAAAACGTCAAGGACAAGTTCATCTGAGAAATTAGAAAGAAATAGTACATCAGTGATGTTGTTTTAATTATTCATGGAAATTAGACCATATGACCAGAAAGTATATGAGCCAAATTAGGTCATTCAACCCATCAAGTCTGCTCCACCATTTAATCATGACTCATATGTTTCTCAACCCCATTCGTCTGCCTTCCCCCCGCAATCACCTTACTCATCAAGAACCTATCTATCTCTATTTTAGAGACACTCAATAACTTGGTCTCTTCAGCCTTCTGCAGCAATGAGTTCCACAGATTCACCACCCTCTGGCTGAAGAAATCCCTCCTTACCTCAGTTCGAAAGGGATGTCTCTTCACTCTAAGGCTATATCCTTGGGTCCTAGTCTCTCCTACTAGTGGAAGCATCTTCTCCACTGAGACAGATCCATATCTATGTCCAGTCCCTAGTTACTTTGAAAAGCTGCAACTGGGGAAGGAATAGCATGGTCTCTTCCTTGAGATAAGGCGGGTTTTTCATGACAAACCAATAGCTTTCTCATTTGTTTTCTTGCTGATACTTTAGCACATGCCAACATATTCATTTTTTAAGCACATATTTGGTTTGATTATGACTTGATAATCTTTGGGTCTTTTGCCCAGTGCTGCAACCTTTCCCCTGCTGTGGAGATAATCTGAGGATCAGTCTAAGGTGCAAGCTTGATGACAACAAGAAGGAGTTAAAAAAAAGGATGCATGGGACTTTGGGAAAGAGGAGGCATGCAGGTCTACTTGGATGGCTGTCACAAACTATTGGCAAGAGTATGATGGGCCAAATGGCTTCTTTCTGTACTGGCATCACGCTATGATTCTAATATAAAGAGTGCTACTCGGCATGTAACTCATGCTTCAAAAACCAAGATCATTCTGCTGTGCTTTGGTGTGTAGGTTTGCTGCTCGTCATAGGCTGAATTGATGAAAGTCGGTGGAACCCTCCCAAACATTCTGAGCTCCAGCTCTGCCCATCCATCACCACAGCAGGTACTTGGCAGGCTGCCTTTCTCTTTTTAGTGCAATATGAATTGATTTTATTTGGAACAGAGACTTTACAAGTTCCATTGGCTTGCACCCACACCTTCCTTGCAGTATTTCTTGATAATTAAATATTAATATTAACTTAGTATCAATTATTTATCAATTTATCAATATATAAATTATTTACTTGTCACACGTGTGCACCCTCAATGTTGCGCAGTGCAATGAGTGCCTGGATGCATTTTAATTTTATCAATCAATATTTTGCTAAAGGACCTAAAGGACATTGATTACATTGTGGGAGTCATATTTGAAAAAGGCAGCAATAACCATAATTTGATTTTACACAGTATGCTAGTTTTATTTGCTAATTAACTGGCATTAGTCAAAACACCTCCTTACATGCATAAATTTACAATGTCAAGACCCAGGGAATAAATAACATTCTCTATCTACCACTAAATGAATTACCTTGAAGTGTGGTTCCACGGGGTCAGCTGCCATCTAGTAACTTATGCAAATAGTCATTTTGTTATGAGCAATTCCGGATGGAGAGTAGAGAAGATCATTCAACAGTGGAGGACTTAAAACCCATTACTCTTACATGCTGCCTGAACGATCCATAATAGGCAGCTTCAGATGAGATATCAAACCATGCAGCTCTAGCAGATGGATGTAAAATGTCCAATGACCCTATTCAAAGACGGACAGGGGTGTTCCCGGGTCAGTATTTATATCTCAAACATTAAAAGCAAAAGGCCTAGTCATTATCTTATTGTGGGAACAGAAGGAGCTATGGATTCTGAGGAAGAGTCATCAGACCCGAAATGTTAATTCTGATGTCTCTTCACAGATGCTTCCAGACCTGCTGAGCTTTTCCAGTAACTTCTGTTTTTGTATCATATTGTAGGAGCTTACTTTACAAACAATAACTAGCCATCAGAATGACTTTATTGGCCCTTAGCTTTGGATGTGGTGAGGTCAGGAGAGTTGCAATCTCAATGAAAACCATATTTGTTCTTTCAAAGGATGCCCTAGAAAGATTGATTTTCCTTCACCTATTCTCCTACTTCGGAAATACAAGAGTCACCTCTAGCACCTTCGTCACTATTCAAATTGAGAGCAACCAAGAATTGAAAGTGCGACCTCTCTGGTATGTTGTTTTCAGACCCACATCACTCACTGAAATGAATAATAAAGACACAACTTTGAGTATGCTTTGTTCATGACCCTAATATTCCTAATTTTTAATGGTTGGAAAATGTTAGAGGGGACTTGATACTCAAATATTAGCAATATTTCCAGTAGTAAGATGTATACATCTTCATAAAAGGTCCGCACCCAGTGTTGAGTCTTACATTTCTAATATTTCCAAACAAAATAAATTCCACCATATCTGTACTGGTATTGGGTGTGTCACTCCTTAATGGTTTTCTTGAATGCATTCAGTGGGAGTGCTTTGAAGTGTCTAACATTAGGTGACTGCTGAGGTCTTGCCCACATTCGTTGTCCTGACACCTTGCCAAAGGTGAAATGATTGTAACTTGCTAGCAAGTGCTGTACCACTAACTCCTAATTTTTTTGTCCTAACAAGAAACCCTTTAGCAGGACATCTGAGATTAATGGGATTGTCTTAAATTGGTTACAATCCAATTGTCCGAGCCTGATGACATACACTGTGACTGGCAAAGATAAACATGTTAGTAATCAGTAAACTAATTACAAATTAGTAATCAGAGGTTAATGCTCGTGGTATTCAATTTACTTGGGTTATGGTTACCCTGAGTACATTTATATCACTCAATATATTGTGGGAATGATCCAGTGGATAAGTGTATTTGAGTTTGGACAGAGTAAGGCCAGAGTAAGAAAATTCATGTTAGAGAATAACCTCATTATCAGAAAGGACAATCATTGATGTAGAATACAAAGTAACAAGGTTTATTTGACAACAAAGATTAAGACTTCACATTCTACTGATAGGTTCAATGCTGGTCAGTCAGTTTTTTCAATGGATCCTGGGATTACTGGGATCTTCACTTGTCAGTGCCTTGAAGCTGGTCTCATGGACTCATGTCATCCTTCAAAATGTAAACTTTGATGGAAGTGAGGACTGCAGGTGCTGGAGATTAGAGTCTAGACTAGAGTGGTGCTGGAAAAGCACAGCAGGTCAGGCAGCATCCGAGGAGCAGGAAAATCAACGTTTTGGGCAAAAGCCCTTCATCAGGAAAATGTAAAATCTGTCAACTTTACTCGACCATAAGTACAAAACTCCTTTATAACTTGAAGACTTTGATTCTAATTTGGTACGGTGGCTCAGTGGTTAGCACTGTTGCCTCACAGCACCAGGGACCCAGATCCAATTTCCGCCTTGCGCGACTATGTGGAACTTGCGCGTTCTCCCCGTATCTGTATTGGTTTCCTTCGGGTGCTCCGGTTTCCTCCCACAGTCCAAAGGTGTACAGGTCAGGCAAATTGGCCATGCTTAATTGCCCATAGTGTTAGGTACATTAGTCAGGGACAAATATAGGGTAGGGGAATGGTCTGGGTGGGTTACTCTTCAGAGGGTCAGTGTGGACTTGTTGGGCTAAAGGGCCTGTTTCCACACTGAAGGGAATCTAATCTAATCTAATTTTCTAGTTCACCTCAGCTATCTGGTGAATGCTTTGCTCTCTCTCTCTCAAGCTGTACGTTTTCCTGCTGAATGCTTACTACTGAAAACAGCTTCTTAACAAAGTTTCCTAACACTGCATCTTAAAACAATTACCTTTTGCCCTAATACTGATTCTAATGCTAGTCTGGATTTCTTACCTCAAATCCCAAACCAATCACAATCACTTTGGTTACCTCTGGATTTAAAAACAATTTCTAATCATATGCCATCAACTGGCATTTCCCCAGAAAGTGCTAACGTATACAGTCAAAGAGATATACAGCACGGAAACAGACCTTTCAGTCCAACTTGGCCATGCCAACCAGATATCCTACATTAATTTAGTCCCATTTGCCAGCATTTTGCCCATGTCCTTTTAAACCCTTCCTATTCACATACCCATCCAATGCCTTTTAAATGCTGTAATTGTACTAGCCTTCACCATTTCCTTCTGGCAGCTCATTCCATACATGCAACACCCTCTGCATGAAAAAGCTGTTCCTCAGGTCCCTTTTAAATCTTTCCCCTCTCACATTAAACCTATGCCATCCAGTTTTGGACTCCTCCATCCTTACCCATCATGATTTTATAAACCTCTAGAAGGTTACCCCTCAGCCTCCGATGCTCCAGGGAAAACAGCCTCAGCCTATTCAGCCTCTCCCTATAGCTCAAATCTTCCAACCCTGGCAGCATCCTAGTAAATCTTTTCTGAACCCTTTGCAGTTTCACAACAGCTTTCCTGTGCTTGACTGCTAATTCCTAAGTTTCTATCTCCTGGCAAATGCCCCATTAACTGCGATAAATATGGCCACAAGTAAGTGCAATGATCCCTGGCAAGTGTCCTATTAACAGACCCTTAACACAGGCCACCTTTTGCAACATTCAACCCCCATCTGAGCACACATGTCAATGCAACCACCCTATGGATTTTACCCAAATGTGTGCAATTCTTCACAAATTGGAAGAGTGCTAATGGCTTCCCTGTAACAACCAAACTTAATTAGTACCTTATATTTACAATTTTACCTCTCAGTCCATTCTTCTAGCTAGTCAGTTCCTCATGGTGGCTTTTATTTACTATTAATGCCAGATGCCCTAGAGTCTAAATGCAAAATGTGTCCCAACTACAACCTCAATTCACTCCTGCAATAAAGTTGTACAGCAGCATTTAACACTTAAAAGAAATGACAATACAAAGACTTCTTAATGATATCACAGTAATGCTTCCAACTTAAGACTGTTCATCATGAAGATTATCTCCAGCACAGTTTGATAACTTAAGCTTATTAAATGTACAAACCTGTCAATGAGATGAAGTCTGACCAATGAATGCCGATAGCCATGCTGGTCAGATTCATTGCAGTTGCTGCTTATTTCAGCAAAAGTTTGAAAGAGGCTAATATATTAGAATTTTCGGGAGGTCACTCTGCTTTGAGCTAATATCACCATACATTCTGCGTAAAACCCCATTCTGTGAAATGTCTAGGATTTTCCTGGAAGTTTGAGCTATTGACGTTATTCCATTTTTAAAATTCACTCAAGAGATGTGGGTGCCATTGTCCAGTGGGCAGTCAAGATTCATCCACATTGCTGTGAGTCTGGAGTTACATATGGAAACAGACCAGGAAAGGATGACAGATTCCCTTCCCTAAAGAGCATTAGTGAACCAGATGGGTTTCTTTCCCCCCTGACAGTTGTTTCATGGTCATCATTCGACTCCTAATTCCAGATTCTTTATTGAATCAAATTCCACCATCTGCCATGGCAGGATTTGAACCTGTATTCTAAGAGCATTAGATGAGTATCTGGATTCTAGCAATCATACCACTCAGCCATCACCTCTCCTGTGGCCGTAGTGTGCTAGAATACGCTGACAGCTTGGAAATATTAGGAACAGGGATAGCTTGAGCCTGTTCCAAGTTTCAAGGAGATCACAGATGCCTTTTTTTAAGCTTGGTTTTCTAATGCTGAATAACCTTGCCTAACAAAATTCTAGCAACCTCAGTTTTGAAACTTTCAATGAATTTTGTGGGGAAAAGGACCCTAGATTTTCACAATCCCTTTTGCCCCTCAGTAGTTTCTTTTGAGACCACCCACAACTCCACCCCGCCCCCCCCCATCCCATCCTAAACTCTGTGCACTTACATGCGATGAGATGTCACTGAGCTGTCAGAGTCCAGGAGGTGACATCATCCGTACCCTCTGGAAGTCCCCTCCCACCCCGAACAAACATCTGCAAAGGAGAGGAGAAAGAAGAGGGTGGAAAAAAAATCACAGAATAGAAAGCGAATGAGAGATTTGCATCTACAATCTTGTATTAATCTACAGTGCATGCCTGAAGGCATTTAATCAGTGACTGTTTGACTGACTGACACAGGGTGCTGTGGCATAATCCACGTTCATTACCGCTTTAACTCTATGAGTGTGGGCATTCAGCCCTATCAATGTAATTTGTAAAGTCATTACATTTTAGTCAGCTTAGTGTAACCAGCATTGATCAAAGAGCTGATGAAACTCAACTCAGATGACGACATTCCTTCTGTGACCAGTGTACATCTCATGGAGTGAGATATGTAAAGGACAGCATTGTTATTATTTTGTGGTTATTAGATTCTTTTTCTCTAATGACTTAGTTATAATTAGTTATACCCCCTCAAGTGTAGGTTTATTTATTTGTTTTAGTTATTGAGACTGGGACAATGCATGTCTCCATATCAGTTATTGATAGAAGGCATCCCTCTAAGATGCTCTCTCAAATCCAAATCCCTGAAGTCCAGCTAAGTCCAACAATCATGCTCATTTGATTGATCACTTCTCATTTTAAGCAAGCTGCACTGACTTTGTAGTTTGTATCACATATAGACATGGTGGTTAAAGATGCATTTAGCACACTTGCCTTCATTGTTCACCCCTTTGAGTAAAGTTGGCAAGTCATGTTGAGGTTGTATAGGACATTGATGACTCCTCATCTGGAACACTGTATCCACTTTGGTCGCCCAGTTATAGGAAGGATAACCCTCTGCAGAGGGTTCAAGAGATTTTCTAGGATATTACTGGGTATGGAAGGTTTGCGTTATAAAGTGAGGCTGAGTAAGCTGGGATGTTTTCTCTGGAGTGCAGGAAGTTAAGAGGCAATCTTATAGAAGTTTATAAAATAATGAGGGGTATAGATAGAGTTAATGGTAGTTGTCTTTTCCCTAGGATGGGGGATTTCAAGACTAAGGGTCATATATTTAAGGTGAGAGGAGAGAGATTTAAAAAATACATGAGGGGCAAATGTTTTATACAGAGGGTGGTTCGTGTGTGGAATGATCTTCCTGAGGAAGTGATGGATGCAAGTACAGTTACAACATTTAAAAGACATTTGGATAGGTACATGAATAGGAAAGGTTTGGAGGGATATGGGCCAGGAGCAGGCAGGTGGGACTAGTTTAGTTTGGGATTATGGTCAATGCAGACTGGTTGGACCGAAGGGTCTGTTTCTGTGCTGTATCACTCTTTGACTCAATGACCAGCCTTCCTCCCACCACCCTTCATCCTATCCCATCAACATATTCTTCTATTGTTTTCCTCATTCATCTGGTTATTTGACTTGGTTTACAATCTGTTGTGTGAATCTGTCTCATGCTGTAATGGATACCACATTCTCACCTCTTATTCAGTGAAATAAATTCCCCGGAGTTCTGTATTGAGTTTCTAAATGGCCTGTAGCTCCAGTTTATCCCATAGCTGGACACATCTTCTCTGCAAATCACATTATCACACTCTTTCACCATCTTCAAGTAGGTCACACATCAACCTTTTCTTTCTGAGTTAACAATCCAAGTCTGTTTGGCCTTTTCAAATTGTTAAGATAACATCTCTTCTTTAATTTTATCAATGTTTCATTTGCCCTTTCCCTTGTTTCCCTGCATCACTATTTCTCTATTTACAAGAATGGGAAAACAAACATGGATTAAGAAGAAAAAAGGTTTATGGTAGAATTCTAGCGAAACTACTTCGGATATGTCTGAATCTATCACCTCAATCTGGAACTAACATTGAGTTAACCATGTATTCAAACTCCTCATGAAAATATAGCAAGAAAAAAATATGGCGATACAATAAATTAGCTTCACACATGGGCCATCTTTTCTTTCTTTTCTCTTGTACTCTTCATTCATGTTTCTTTAACAATTTAATGCATTTCCATAGATACCAGTATCTTACATCAGTAATTTATCTGCCGTGTCCTCCATTTCAAACCCACACTTTTAAACTCCATTTAAATCAAAGATTAAAGGTTGAGAATGATTTGCAGCTCTCTCTGTGATGTAATGCATATAGATATATGCAATGATTTTATGAAATGGTTTAAGTATTTCTCCAGTCCATGAACCAGTAACACAAGGGTGCTTGCAAAATACGTAGAATGCCAAAGTCTGTTAGGATGACTAACTTTGAGTTCTTTATTGTGTATCAGTCAAGGTCAGATAGAATTGACCCACACATGCTTATAGTTAGGAGAACAATCAAATGTTTTGTTATCTTTTTTCTGAAACTCTCATTGGCCCATTATAAGACATCAAAATAAAACATTATCATAATAAAATCCACTTTTATTAAGATTACTAATTTTATTTCTTTGGAGCAAATATTCTGAAAACAAAATCTTTTGCCAAGTAGATTTGTGGGAAAGAACATGGGGATGAATAAAAAGGGTCGGAAAGCTGAGGCCAGGATATATCATTGGCAGAATGTCACTCACATGTTAATGTTGTGCAGTGCCCAGGTAGTGAAAACTAATTGTTACAACATTGGCAATGAACTTATGTGTAAAACTCAGGGAAAAATTCCTTTCTCTCCAGTTGGTTAGTGACAGCATCATTGACAGGGTAAACTTTCCTGATGAAGGGCTTTTGCTCAAAACATCGACTCTCCTGCTCCTCAAATGCTGCCTGACCTGCTGTGCTTTTCCAGTGCCACACTCTCGACTCTAAACCTTTCAAGACTTTACGTTCCAAGAAGAAAATCACAAATTGGCCAGAACAAATAGCAACAAAACTGAGAGCTGGGAGCAATTTAGAATTCAGGGAAGGAAGACAAAATTATTGATTAAGAAAGGGAAAATGGAGTATGAGAATAAGCTTGTAGGGACCATAAAAACTGACTGTAAAAGCTTCTACAGGTATGTGAAGAGAAAAAGATTGATGGAGGCAACTAGAGATCCCTTATAGCCAGAAACAGGAGAATTTATAATGAAGAATGAAGAAATGGTTGATCAACTACATACATAGTTTGGGATTGTGCTCACAAAGAAGGATGCACATAACTGACTACAAATGTCAGGTTTTAGTGAGAGGGAGGAACTGAAGGAAATTAATAATTGCAGGGAAGTGATGTAGGAATATTGATGGGATTGAAGGCCAATACATCCCCTGGCCCTGATAGTCTACTTCCCACAGTACTTAAGGAACTGGCCCTAGAAACAGCATCAACGGTCATTCAAAGATTCCATAGACTCTGGAAGGGTTCCTACAGATTGGAGGATAGTTAATGTAACACCTCTATTTAAGATGGGTGGCAAAGAGAAACCCAAGAATTAGAGACCAGGGAGACTGACAAAGAATTAATAGCTGAGCATTTGGAAAGCAGTGGCATGATGGGACAGAGTCACCTTGGATTTATGAAAGGGAGACCATGTTTGACAAATCTACTAGAATTCTTTGAGGATGTAATTAGTGAAGTTGATGAAAGAGAGCACTTGGATATGGTTTATTTGGACTTTCAGAAGGTTTTTGATAAAGTCCCACATTAGAGACTAGCGTGTAAAATTATTGCACATGGGCCAGGGATGGGGGGATGTGCAATGGAAGGGGGTGAGATGGTAGTGTACTGACATAGATAGAAAACTGGTTGGGTGACAGGAAACAAAGAATGGGAATAAACGGGTTCTTTTCCAAAAGCCAAGCAATGAATAGTGGAATACTGCAGGGATCAGCGCTAAAACTCCAGATATTCACAATTCATATTCATGATTTGGAAGAAGGAACTAAATGCTATTTGTCAAATTTTCAGATGACACAAAACTGGGTGGGAGAGTGAGCTGTGAGGAGGATGCAGAGATTTGGACAGGCTGAGTGAATGTGCAAATACATGGCAGATGCAGTATATTGTGGATAAATATGAGATTATCCACCTTGGGAGTAAAAGCAGGAAGGCAGAGTACTATCTGAATGTCTATACATTGAGAGAGGGGAATGTGCAACAAGACCTGACTGTCCTTGTACATCAGTCGGTGAAGGTAAGCATGCAGCTGCAGCAGGCAGTACAGAAGGCAAATGATATATTGGCCTTCATAATGAGAGAATTCAAGTACAGGAGGAGGATGTCTTGCTGCATTTTCACCTGGAATATCGTGTGCAGTTTTGGTCTCCTAATCTGAGAAACGATGTTCTTGCTATAGAGGGAGTGCAGTGAAGGTTTACCAGACTGAGACCTGGGATGGCAGGACTGACATATGAGGAGAGGTTAAATCATTGAGGGTTCTAATCACTGGAGTTCAGAAAAATGAAGTGGGATCTCATCGAAAATTCTAACGGGATTGGGCAGGGTAGATATAGGAAGGAATCTCCAGACTAGGCCCCAGTCTTCAGCTACACAGCAAACCATGTAGGACTGAGATGAGGAGAAACTTCTTCATCCAGAGAGTGATGAATCTGTGGAATTCACTGCCACAAAAAGTGGTTGAGGCTAAAACATTGGATGATTTCAAGAAAGAGTAGGGTATAGCATCTAAGGTTAAAGGGATTAAAGGATAAGGGAAAAAAAGCAGGAACAGACTTCTGACTTGGATCATCAGCCATGCTAATAATGAATGGTGAAACAGGTAGAGGGCTGAATGGCCTACTTCTGCTCTGATTTGCTAAGTTTCTATGTCCATATGTGCAGCTGTCCTGCAATGAAGAAATATCACAATTGTGCCACATTTTCTTGGATTTGCAATTACTAATTTTTAAAATTGCAAATGCTAAGTCTTTCCCAGGTTCGACTCAATTGCACTAATTTGGGTATACAGCAAATGGAATGACAGCCTGGGATAGAGTGGTTGCTCCATATCGGGGGCCAGAGGCATTGTGTGCTGCCATAGCAGCAGCAGTGTAAAATGTCCATGTGACTTTGTATTAGCAGATGCTGTCTGAAAAGCTGGGCCAAAGTAGTCTTTGTTTGTCCACTTTGCCCACGTTGTCTGCCCACTGCCTTGAGGAATTGGCACAAACAGAATGATCAGAGCAAAGAGGCTGTTGTGTGCCCATTGACAGATCCTTCAACAATAGGGTGTTGCATCAGGAAAACTTCTCAGGCCAGCTCATTAGCTCTGAGGAAGTTGGAAGAAGCAAAGTAGAGTTTTGGTATTCCACGTCAGTTTACTGGTTTTACTGCTGTGGGAACTGATGCCCATTTGGCAGGACAAACCAGAGAGTTGACCCACTGAAACTGCAAAACAATTACCTACAGCATCTTTGAAATCACTATCATTTAAATGCTAACACACCAATATTATTTCAATCAGTAAAACTCAGGAGCATTGTACATGGCAGGAAGCAGTGATGCTTTAAGCCATTCTGGCAAAGAATAATAAAGACTCAGGCTTTACTGCATCATTTCATAATCAGCTGCCAATTGGAAGCTTACCCATTGACAAATTTGAAGGCCATCATTTTCTCAGGTTGCTCCCTGACACCGAGCAGATTGTTTCAGAGCAACAACTGGCAGAAGCTGAGGAACAGGTTGCCCATTTCATTCCTTTGCGTGGCTTGGTGCATTCAGAGATGGGACAGAGAAGCAAACTTCAAGCAACAGGAAAGGTTAGTGGCTGCATTCATGCAATCCCATCTTGGCTATGTTTGTGTCAATTTCTGGCTGGAATAGGAGAAGGAGCAGGAACTCAGCTGCAGTCAGTATTGCTGTTGAGTGCCCAATAATGCTCTCTGGCAAGTGCGCATTCAATGTTTTTTGGTTCTATGAACACCAGCTGCCCATTTCTTTTTGTAAAGGCTGCAGCTTCAAGATGCTTTCTGCCATTCAGTGACAAGACTTCAATTTGAAGAGTGACCGTTTTGGCATGCAATTTGAAGAGTGACATGCAACAGGCAAGCCAGAGAACTACAACTCTGCCATCTGCAGAGGTGGGAGTGGGGTCAGTTACAAGAAGGAGATTATGCTTGTCTTGGTTGCTGCAATGATGAATTCTCACAAAGCTTACACTGCCAGTTGTGACAGGTTACCACAGACCAAGTTGCCCCTTGCCTTCAAATCAGATGGTTGCAGATTCAGGCACACTCCAGGAATGTGAGGACAAAGTCTAAGTTAACTCCAGCACAGTACTGAAGGGGAACCTGTTGGAAATGCCAGGTTTCAGAGAAATGTTAAACCTTGGCCCATCTGTTCTCTCAGTTGGGGGGAAGCTATAAAAGATCTGTTCGTTGTCATATTTCTGTCTTTTGAACATTAGGTGTCTGTTATTAGAACTGGAATTCCACACGTCAGCTGGTGGAAGTCAAATTCAACCCAGAATGTCAGAATGTACAGCTAGCTCTATTAATGGCCATGAAGCCATCATTAATTCCAGTAAAAACCCATTAAATACAAGGAAATGGGGCTAGTTTAGTTCAGGAAACTTGGTGAGCATGGACCAGTTGGACTGAGGGATCTGTTTCTGTGCGGTCTGACTCCATGACTCTGAGTCTATAAGTGTCTTTTAGGGAAGTATATCACATATCCAGGTCTATTCTTTGTGTGACTCCAGACCCACAGTTATGTAGTTGACTCTTAACTATTCTCCGATATAGCCTCACAACTTAGACCAAGTACAATTTGGGATGGGCAAGAAATGCTGGACTTGTCAATGATGCCCACATCCCATCAAACAATTCATTAAAAAAATTATCTGGAAGTACATTACTATATTTTCATGAGGCCGTTTACGACTGCAAACCAATTGCATTGCTGCCAGAATTGAACCCAAGCTCTTCAACTGAACTATGGAAACATTTCAATGTCAGCAATCCCTCAGAGCCTCAGAGTACCAAGGCTAAATAGTCTAAAGCACCAACACCCTGCACCTTTAACACAGAGCTGACTGGCCTCTAAAAAAGGAACCTGCACTGCAAAGTAACACGTCAGCAAATCACGATAGAATAAATGACAAGGCTCAGTAATCTCAGGCAGTCTATTACTGCAGGCACTAACAAGGATTCTAACAGAGAGACTGACAGCTCTAAATGCCTTTGCGTTAAACATAACCATTACCATTATATTTGGTTGAAAAGTTCTGCTATTTCTGCAGTCACATTAGAGGGTATAAAACTCTGCTGGAGCAACTTTCACATCGGCAAATACAAAGCAAATTAAATTTAAAGAAGGCATGTCTGTTGGATAATTACCCTTTTGCTAAAGTATACTGAATGAGGTGGGCGAGATGATCTACTAAACTTTTAAGCCTATACTGCACAGAAGAGAAATGCAATTTCAATTCCTTTGCTATAGGCTTGATTATTGAATCAAATAAGTGATACTTTATCACTTCCAGGCTCAGTGTCCCCTTCTCAGTGACATGCTAACTCTTTATTCTCTCTCATGTATAACAGTCACAGTTTATGTGTACCTACAGTGTTCTTTTATCTTCCTTCTGTTAGCATCATTATGCAGAAGGTGGCTTGTGCCTGGACCTTTAGATTAAATTTGCTTGTTGCATATCAATGTTGCAAATGCAAACTGTACTTCAGAAACATTAAGGATACAGATGCAATTGATTTAATGCAAATTGGTCCGACCTCAGCAACTGAGAAGGAGGCTTGCGTTTATGTTCTTCAGTATCCGGCCAAATCTCAGAAGCGTTTCAAAAGAGGTCACAATGTAAATTTTTCAAATAAAAGCAAAATACTGTGGGTGCCGGAAATTTGGAATGAAAATGGAAAGTGCTGGAGAAGCTCATCATGTCTGGCAGCACCTGAGGAGAGAGAAAAACAGAGTTAGTGTTTCCATAAGACCATAAGACACAGGAACAGAATTCCGGCCTATGAAGTTTGCTCTGCCATTCTATAATGGCTGATATATTTCTCAACCCCACTCTCCTGCCTTCTCCCCATAATTGTTGGTCCCTATCTAGAATCCTTACAGTGTGGAAGCTGGCCATTCAGCCCATCAAGTCCACAACGACCTTCTGAAGAGCATCCCACCCAGACCCACCCTCTGCTTTATCCCAGTAACCCTGCACGTATCATGGCTAACCCACCTTATTTGCACATCCCTGGATGCTATGGGCAATTTAGCATGGTCAATCTACTTAACCTGCACATCTTTGGATTGCAGAAGAAAAACAGTGCAACTGGAGGAAACCTGCATAGATACAGGGAGAATGTTCAAACTTCACACAGTCACCTGAAGGTAGAATCAAACCTATGTCTTTGGCACTCTGACGTGACAGTGGTAATCACTGTGCCACCATGCCACTTCAGATCTATCTCTGTCTTAAACACACTCAATGACTTGGCCTCCACAGCCTTCTGCAGAAATGAGTTCCACAGATTAACCACCCTCCGGCTGAATAAATTTCTTATCTCAGTTTTAAAGGGTAGTCCCTTCAATGTGAGGCTGTGCCATCAGGTGCTAGTAGCTCCTACTATTGGAACCATCTTCTCCATGTCCACTTTACACAGACCTCTCAGTATTCTGTTAGTTTCAATTAGAATTTCTCTCATCCTTCTAAACTCCATCGAGTACAGACCCAGAGCCCTCAACCGTTTCGCTTCATCCCTGTGATCATTCTTGTAAGCTTCTTCTAGACTCCCTCCAAGGCCAGCACATTCTTCCTTAGATATGGGGCCCAAAACTGCTCATAATATTCCAAATGCAGACTGACTAGAGCCTTATACAACCTCAGCAGTACAGCTCTGCTCTTTGATTCTGGCTTTCTTGAAATAAATGCAAACATTGCATTTACCTTTCTATCTGACAACTGAACCTGCATGTTAACCTTAAGAGGATCCTGAACCAGGACTTCCAACAAGTGTCTTTGTGCTTCAAATTTTCAAAGACTTGCCCCATTTAGAAAATAGTCTAAGTCTCTATACATCCTACCAAAGTACATAACCCACACTTACTCACACTGCATTCCACCTACTACATTTTTGTTTGTTCTCCTAGTCTGTCCAAATCTTTCTGCAGCTTCCCCACTTTCACAACTCTACCTGTCCCTCCACTTATCTTTGTATCATCTGAAAAATGAACAACAATGCCCTCAATCCCTTTGTTCAGATCATTAATTTATTACATGAACAGTGTGATCCCAACACTGACTCCTGCGGAACTCGATTAGTCACTGTGGCTGCTATCCTGAAAAAGACTCCTCTATCTCCACTTTCTGCCTTCTGCCAGTCAGCCAATTCTCTATTCATAGCGACAGCCTACCCCTAAAACCATGGACTC
Source organism: Chiloscyllium plagiosum (assembly GCF_004010195.1). Lineage (NCBI taxonomy): Eukaryota > Metazoa > Chordata > Chondrichthyes > Orectolobiformes > Hemiscylliidae > Chiloscyllium > Chiloscyllium plagiosum. Next base: position 18,374,546 of record NC_057718.1, on the reverse strand, counting down.
TTATCTACGTAGCAGCCTCCTGTGTGGCACCTTGTCGAAGGCCTTCTGGAAATCCAAATAGATCATGTCTATTGGTTCTCCTTTGCCTAACTTTCTCGTTAGCTCCTCAAAGAATTCTAACGGATTTGTCAGACATGACTGCCCCTTGGCAAAGCTCTGCTGTTTTACCCCTACTTTATCATGCACTTCCAAGTAATCTGCAACTTCATCATTAATTATGGACCATAAAATCTTACCAATGACCAAGGTCAGGTTAACTGGCCTGTAGTTTCTTGTTTCTGCCTTGCTCCCTTCTTAAACAGGCATGTCGTATAAGCCATTTTCCAGTTTGAGTCCAATATGAATCTTCTTTGGAACGCTTCAGCGCCTGACCTACTGAGTTTCTCCAGCCCTTTCTATTATTTTTAATTTCACACAGTAATTTGTTTGAAGTGTGTTGAAGAGACTATCAGATTCTCAATATAGGGAATTGAAGCCACAGTTAAATTAAGTCCTGTAGCTGAAAAAGAGCAGGAAATTCTCTCTGGTAAGAAAAGGAGTGTTGTTAGGATTAATGGAATTATATTTTACCATGTGCTCAAAATATTTAAATTTGTGTTATATGTAAGTAGTTTAGTTT
>NC_057718.1:18306012-18373427 GCF_004010195.1 Chiloscyllium plagiosum | reverse complement strand
AAAGAAACTCAATGATCTTCTCCAGACTGAAGATGAATCAATGAGTGTGATGTTTTAAAATGACAAGGCCAATAGATGGGGAAAGTGTGCATACAGTCGTGTAAGATGTAGCATGTGAATCAGAAATATCAGAACAATTAGAAAATGAATCAGAAATTTAAAATTTAAAAGTTGATCCTCCAACAATTAGATTAGAAAACATGGAGGTCCTTAAAAAGTTAAAATAACATAATGCTTTATCTTCTAGAAAACAATTGAGATGACTGATGAAGCTGTCACAGAATTATAGATCAATCTGTGAGAACTGGCCTAGAAAAACAGTTTTGGCACTTCATTATTTTAATCTAGACAATGCATTGCCTATAAAATAACACCTGTACAGACTCAATCCAGAATTGAGATCAAATGAGTGAGATTAAGTTCTTGCTGAACATTGACATTATTGAATCATTATAGCTGGAGTTCAAGAAGCATTATATGCCAAAACTGCATTGGTCACAAAATACTGTGTTGATTATTACATCGTCAATATGTCAACAAAAGTGGACTCGCATCCTAATCCTAGACTGGAAGACTGCATTGAACAAATTGGACACATATGGTTTGTCAAGAAAATAGAATTGCTGTAAGAATAGTGGCAAGTTCCATTGACTGATAGACCCAAATAAATAGCAGCTTTTGTAACAGCACATTGAATGTATCAATACAAAGTCATGCCATTTGGAAAGAAAAATATAACAACAAAGTTACTGATGGACTAAGTAATTACTTTTAATCAATATTTTGGTGTTTTTAACCAGAACAAGGAAAGACATTTACACCAAATGACTGAACTCTTTGATTGGTTTCAAAAAGCTAATCTCAACAGAAATCTAACTAGGTGTGAATCTAGGTGTGTCAAAGCAAATGTGATTTACTTGGATTGTAGTTTGAGACAAGACCAAATAACACTAATTAAGTGAAAGTCGGGGCTATTTTAGGTTCTCCTGTGCTGATGATACTGTGTGAAATTTTGCATTATGTTGTCACATATAGATTCAATTGTAAGTTTGTTCTGAACTTCAATACTTTTGTTGTAGCTTTAAAATAATGATTGAAAATTTGAATATGCCAAAGTACTTTTAATAACTTGAAGCTAGGCTTACAGTGACACTGGTTTTACTTGAAACTAATTATGAAACTCGATTCCATTAAGGTCTTGATGCAAGTGACACTAGTATGGGGATTGTTGTACTGGATGACGATGTGAGAATTGAATGGCCGGTCAGTTATTTTTCGAAGAAACAGACCACACATCAGCAATAATATTCTCCAGTAGAAAAGGTGATTATGGGCTGAATTTTTTTTTGGTAAATTTCCAACTGCGTTAAAATTTTTGGCCAGTTTTCTGTTCTGAGGGCTAACAAGACCGGTTGTATCTTGCCAAACATATCACATTGACAACTTACCCTAACCCTCTAGTGACACTTCTGTCCACTTGAATCCTATTTTTGTCACTCACTGTTTTCAAAGCAACTCACTACTTCCCGGATGTCCTGGAAATGACCAGCATTCCAGGCATTGGTGCCATCTTTAATAGGATGTTGTGAACCAGCACAGATGCCACCAATCTGCACCTGCTGTCCACAGTTAGTAACATTTGCCTTCGATGTGGCAGATAAGGGGCCCTTTACCACCTTGCTTGGTGACAGAAACCCGGAGCTCCAGCTGGATGAGATGGTGCAGAAGCAGGGTCTCTTTCCCCAGGGCCAGCAAACGAGGCCACTATATCAGACCATACCAGCCTGGCCTGAGGATACCATCCAGGTGAATGCAGTCTTGGCTGTGTGGAGAAATGCACAACACTGTCGGAAGGCCAGTGACCTCCTCCCTTCTGCCAGCATTAATTCCGTCATCTCCATTCCGATGCCTCACACTCACCATATCTCTGCCTCTGCACCCACCTCCCATCAAATGTCCCTGGGCAAAGACTATCTCATTGACTTGACTGAAAACTACTGACAACCATGAGCGAGGCAACTCAGAAGTACTCTCTGCCTGGTATCTCTGCCTGAGGGGGAAATGTGTAGAAAGGCAATGTAAAGCAGAGATACTGTGAGCATCCAGGTAGGCTCAGAGTGAGTGAGTGCTATGACAAGAAGTGAACAGGCTGGACAAGGGCTGGGTGCAGCATTACAGTGAGGGTTGTCAATGCTGGCTGAGATGCAAAAGTGAGGAAGTGTACTGTGAGTGAATCAGAGATGTGCCAGGAGGGCTCTGAGAGGCTGGCAGATGTCATATAGAACATAGAACATAGAAGAATACAGCGCAGTACAGGCCCTTCGGCTCTCGATGTTGCACCGATCCAAGCCCACCTAACCTACACTAGCCCACTATCCTCCATATGCCTATCCAATGCCCGCTTAAATGCCCATAATGAGGGAGAGTCCACCACTGCTACTGGCAGGGCATTCCATGAACTCACGACTTGCTGAATAAAGAACCTACCCCTAACATCTGTCCTATACCTACCCCCCCTTAATTTAAAGCTATGCCCCCTTGTAACAGGCAACATAAAGAACATAGGCTGAATTTTACCAGCCCAGTGAGTTGGTTTGGGAGGCAGGAGGCCTCATAAAATGGTACAGAATGTATTAAGAGGGGAGAATATTGTCTTTCTGCTATCATGATTCATTAGCAAGTGGTAGTGTGGCCATGCTTACCACAAGGCCAATAAATTCAATGAAGTGAAAAATTAAGGGCCACTCCTACCCCATCAGCATTTTACTAGAATCAGGAGGTGTGCTGTTGTGCAGATAGAACAGAGAAGGTCTTTTCCCTGGGGTGGGCGAATCCAGAACTAGACAGCAAAAGTTGAGGCTTAGAGGAGAAAGATTTATTAGGGACCTAAGGGGCAACCTTGTCACTCAGAGGATGGTGCATGTATGGAATGAGCTGTCAGAGTAAGTTTTGGAGGCTGGTACAATTACAACATTTAAAAGGCTGCAGCTTATCTATATCCCGCTGTAACCTGCCACATCCTTCCTCACTGCCTACAACTCCTCCGATATGCCAGTGCCCATGGATGTGGTATACATGTGTTGGTACCCATAGTGCAATGGAGCAAACAGTGAGCGGAAGTCTCAATCTGACTTCGGATGTCAACAAATCCCAATGTCTAGCTTGTGTAGCACATTTGGTAGGATAGAAAACTGAATATTAACCTCAATAAACTCGACATGCGGTTCGGCGAAAGCTTACAAATTACAACAAGTTGCTCCCAGTGTTGAGCTAGACCTTGACAGACTTCTTATATGATTCCAATCTCACCAAAATCCACCTCATTCAGGTTCAGGCTGCTTTCTGATCACTGCACATCATCCACTCATTTATATCAGCAACAATGTGCAGGAAACTGTTATTTATATGGATCTCAATCCTTTGACTTTCTTGGAAAACTTTTGGGACAAGAATTTATGATTGCGTCGATGGTGCTAAATTCTCCAACCGTATAATTTGAAAATCATTCATGTGTCTGGAAAAGAAAATGTTATAGTGGATGTCTTGTCAAAAACACTTTTGAAGGACACTGAATGATGAGGTGCCCATCTACTTATGTAAAATATAGTTGCAATGCATTCTGAGTTTACTGTCAATATATTATTGTGGTAAGTGTGACATAGAAGTTGTATGAAGATAATATTTGATAACTAATGTAATTGTCTTACAAAGATATATTTTCATTTTTCTTTTTGGAAATGTGATTTAAGGTCTGCGATTTGTATGTATTTCAACATAATTTATTTCAGATTTTTGCATTTTGAACAAGTTTTTATAATTTCTAAGGGAGTTTAATGATAAGGGTATAACTATTTATCTTAGAGTCATAGCATCATAGAGATTTGCAACATGGAAACAAACTCTTTGGACCAACTCTGCCATGCCAACCAGATATCCTAACCTAATCTAGTCTTATTTGCCAGCACTTGGCCCATATCTGTCTAAACCCTTCCTCTTCATATACCTATCCAGATGCCTTTTAAATGCTGTAATTGTAGAAGTCTCCACCTCTTCCTCTGGCAGCTCATTTCATACACACACCGCCCTCTGTGTGAAAAAGTTGCCCCTTAGGTCCCATTTATATCTTTCCCCTCTCACCCTAAACCTATGCTGTCTAGTCCTGGACTCCCCCCAACCCAGGGAAAAGACCTTGTCTATTTACCAATCCATGTCCTCCATGATCTTATAAACTTCTACCCCTCAGCCTCTGGTGCATGGCCAACAGTGAAACTTATGATTTTTCAATAACGATGGAATAGCTAGACCGTTAAGGGAGAGCAGCTGTTTATAGGAATATCCTTCAGGAAGAGGACTTGTGTTTCCTTTAAGTATGCATGATGAAGGCAACAGCAAGTCAATTCACATATTCTTTTCCATTTTATTGCTAATTAAAGGTGAACATGGGAAGAATGAGCAGAGGATGTGACTTTGGCCAGATCACTGCTACATTCCTCATTAGCCACCTCTAAGCACGGCATTGAACCATTGGTGTCATTCCTTCATTCAAACTGCATCATTCCTTCTTCAAACTCTCCCAAACCTATGTGTTGTCTAACTGTTTAGCCATCACTTACTCCTGACTGAACCTACTTTATTCATGAGATGAGGGCATCACTCCCTTGGCCAGCATTTATAACACATCCCTAATTGCCCCAGAGAAGTTGTTAGTGAGCTGCCTTCTTGAACCATTGCAATCTGTAATAACATCCACGATGCCCTTAGGGAGGGAATTCCAGGGCTGCCCTTTCGTCAGGTGAAATATTTCACCATTCCTTCATTGTCGCTGGGTCAAAATCCTAGAATTCCCTTCCTAATGATGTTGTGGGTCAACTTACAACATATGCACTGCAATGGTTCAAGAAGGCAGATCACCACCACCTTCTCAAGGGCAACTAGGGATGGGCAATAAATGCTGGCCAGCCAGCGATGCCCATGTCCTATGAGTGAATAAAATAAATTATCCGGCCTCCATAACAACACCAGCCTCTGGTATCCTCCAAATCCAGCCTCTGATCTTCCATGATACCAGTCTCCAATCTTCCCTATCACCAGCCTTTAGTTTCCCTTAATACCAATCTCCAAGCTAGCTTGACACTAACCTTCAATCTCTATCACAACATCTGGTCCTTTTTAATTCCTCTCTCACTCTTCTCTCCAGTTACAGATTAGCGCCAAAAGTCTATCAAATTTCAACAGTCCGTCTTCAACAAGTTTTGAGTGGAAAATGGGAACAAAATAATAATGTCAATTAGGAACTTACTGGTAAAATAGGCCAGACCTGAGGGAAAGGTGTACTTCTGCGTTCCTGAATGAAAAGCTGACCTATTCACTCTCTCCCTACTTACCCCAAAAATATTGGAGCCAATGACTTTCCCCATCCTGATGCTTAATTGAATGAACATGAGGCAAGTCACTGATCTTGAAATTAGATAGCATTGATCTGAGTGTGGCATCAAGGAGGCTGAGCAAAGTTAGAATCAATGGAGATCCAGGGAGCAGGGTGGGGGTGGGTGGGGAAGAGTCTCTCCACTGGCACCAAACACCAAAGAAGATGGTTGTGGTTGTTGAAGGTCAGTCATCTCAGCTCCAGGACAACTCTGCAGGAGTTCCTCAAGGTAGAAACCTTGGCCCTACCATCTTCAGTTGCTTTGTCAATGACCTTCCCTCCATCATAATGTCAGAACTGAGATTGTTCGTTAATGATTGTCCAATGTTGAGCATCATTTGTAACTCCTGAGGTCCTGAAGCATACCATGCCCAATCGCAGTGAGTCCTAAATAACATCCAGGCTTGTGTTTCCAGCATCAAGTGACATACACACTAGGTAATTGACAGGCAATGATTATCTCCAACAAGAGAGAATCTAACCATTTGCCCTGACATTCAATAGCATTGCCATCGCTGAATCCTTCATTGTCAACATTCTGGAGGTTACTACTGACAAGGAACTGAATTTGACCAGCCATAGAAATATTATGGCTGCAAGAGCAGATTAAAGCGTAGGAAAAATGCAGCTGCTAACTCACTCCCAACCTCGCCAATGCCTGCCAACCATCTACAAGGCACAAGTTGACCTTGTCATGGAAATTCTCCTCACTTGCCAGCCAAGATGCTGAATATCATTCAGGACAAAGGAGCCTGTTTAATTGCCACCACATCCACCATTGAATGTTCATTCCCTTAATAACCAATGCAGAGGCCAACTGGCAGGAGCTGGAGGCCAAAGTCTCGGCTCGCCTAGGCCGCTGGACAGGACTGCTCCGAGTGCTATCTTACAGGAGTCACATCCACCATTGAATGTTCATTCCCTTAATAACCAATGCAGAGCAGCAGCAGCATATGCCATCTACAGGATGGCATGTGGTATTACAGAAGTAGGAGTGCTCTGTCCCTCTTTCGATCCACAACAGAACTGCACCAACATATTTTCAATTGTTTCACCAAGTTCCTGATGTAACTACCCATTGTATGCTGTCCCTATATTAGACTTAGAATAAAAAAGATCCATCAAGCACATTTCTTTAATAAACGCAAAATTATTAATTTATTATAAATTAAAATTTATTTGACAATGATGCCTAAGTGGTTAACACTCACCGATCATAACATGAAAGTATAAATTTTAGCCCCTCAAAACACATAGATATAGCAGCTAAAGGGACAAGATCATCAATTTCACTCTGCAATTTTTCTATGAAAGAAGAAAAGACATGGTTAGTTCTTAAAGGGAAAAAAATCCAATGTACAAACTGACCTTTCAGTGACCCCTGTTTAAAAACTAATCCGGGCATCTCCATAGAACTTGAAAGTGCTAGTCTCACTCCCAGCATGGTGAGTCTTGCATCCATCACTGGGTAAAACCAGCAAACCTGGAAGGAAGACCTTAAGTGGGCATGAAATGCCCATCTAGATTTAGATTAGATTTTGCTGTCACATGTACTTGAGTACAGGAATACAGGAGTGCAATGAAAAGTGTACAAAGTTGCCAGTCTCAGCACCATCTTGAAGAAGGGCATGTGCCCGAAACGTCGAATCTTCTGTTCCCTAGATGCTGCCTGACCTGCTGTGCTGTTCCAGCAATAAAGTTTCAGCTTTGATCTCCAGCGTCTGCAGACCTCACTTTCTCCTCAGCACCATCTTGGACTACTAAAGACAGGATTAAAAACAGAAGCAGAAATAAAAGCAATGCCAAAAGAAATTAAATGTCCAGACCACTCCCCCAACTCCACCATGAGTCCTCACCATCAGCAGAACAAAGCCACAAAATCCATCCCTTGGTCTGCGAACAGTCAGGTGCCCAAGCCCCCACACCAATGCAGCCAGTGCACCACCGTCTCCACTATCAGGTCCCCGGGGCCCACCCATCTCCTAGGGCCATGCCAACCTTGTCACCATTCTTCAGCACCATTCTTCCACCCCAATGTCACCACCATGAGATCGTGTTGGACTGGTCTCAGCAATGCAGCCACTGCTAGAGCTGCTGGGTCCCAAAATGGGCTCCAACTCAATGCTAGGAAGGAAAGGCTCCTCTTCCAGTGTCCACACTCCGGGAAGGAAAGTCTCCACCCACTGCCCACACTCCGGGAAGGGACTGCTCCCTCCGCTGCCCACACACTGGGAAGGGACCATTCCCCCCTGCTGCCCACAATCCAGGAAGGGACCATTCCCCCCTGCTGCCCACACACTGGGAAGGGAGCATTCCCCTCCGCTGCCCACAATCCAGGAAGGGTCCATTCCCCCCCGCTGCCCACAATCCAGGGAGGGACCATTCCCCCCACTGCCCACAATCCAGGAAGGGACCATTACCCCGCTGCCCACAGTCCCCATTCCTCCCCGCTGCCCACACACTGGGAAGGGACCATTCCTCCCCGCTGCCCACACACTGGGAAGGGACCATTCCTCCCCGCTGCCCACACACTGGGAAGGGACCATTCCTCCCCGCTGCCCACACACTGGGAAGGGACCATTCCTCCCCGCTGCCCACACACTGGGAAGGGACCATTCCTCCCCGCTGCCCACACACTGGGAAGGGACCATTCCTCCCCGCTGCCCACACACTGGGAAGGGACCATTCCTCCCCGCTGCCCACACACTGGGAAGGGACCATTCCTCCCCGCTGCCCACACACTGGGAAGGGACCATTCCTCCCCGCTGCCCACACACTGGGAAGGGACCATTCCTCCCCGCTGCCCACACACTGGGAAGGGACCATTCCTCCCCGCTGCCCACACACTGGGAAGGGACCATTCCTCCCCGCTGCCCACACACTGGGAAGGGACCATTCCTCCCCGCTGCCCACACACTGGGAAGGGACCATTCCTCCCCGCTGCCCACACACTGGGAAGGGACCATTCCTCCCCGCTGCCCACACACTGGGAAGGGACCATTCCTCCCCGCTGCCCACACACTGGGAAGGGACCATTCCTCCCCGCTGCCCACACACTGGGAAGGGACCATTCCTCCCCGCTGCCCACACACTGGGAAGGGACCATTCCTCCCCGCTGCCCACACACTGGGAAGGGACCATTCCTCCCCGCTGCCCACACACTGGGAAGGGACCATTCCTCCCCGCTGCCCACACACTGGGAAGGGACCATTCCTCCCCGCTGCCCACACACTGGGAAGGGACCATTCCCCCCTGCTGCCCACAATCCAGGAAGGGACCATTCCCCCCTGCTGCCCACACACTGGGAAGGGCCCATTCATCCCCGCTCCCCACACACTGGGAAGTGCCCATTCCCCCCACTGCCCACACACTGGGAAGGGACCATTCCTCCCCGCTGCCCACACACTGGGAAGGGACCATTCCCCCCCGCTGCCCACACACCGTGAAGGGACCATTCCCCCCTGCTGCCCACACACTGGGAAGGACCCATTCATCCCCGCTGCCCACACACTGGGAAGGGCCCATTCCCCCTGCTGCCCACACACTGGGAAGGGCCCATTCCCATTCCCCCTGCTGCCCACACACTGGGAAGGGCCCATTCCCCCTGCTGCCCACACACCGGGAAGGGCCCATTCCCCCTGCTGCCCACACACTGGGGAGGGCCCATTCCCCCTGCTGCCCACACACCGGGAAGGGCCCATTCCCCCTGCTGCCCACACACCGGGAAGGGCCCATTCCCCCTGCTGCCCAGGCCCATTCCCCCCCGCTGCCCACACACCGGGAAGGGACCATTCACCCCCGCTGCCCCCAATCCAGGAAGGGACCGTTCCCACCTGCTGCCCACACTCTGTGAAGGGGCTGTTCCCCTCACTGCCTACTCTCCAGCAAGGGACCACTCCACCCACTGCCCACTGTCCAGGAAGGGGCTGTTACCCCCACTGCCCACTGTCTGGGAAGGGTCTGTTCCCCCCACAGCCCACTGTCCAGGAAGGAGCTGTTCCCCTCACTGCCCACTATCTGGCAAGGGGCTGTACCCCCACTGCCCTCTGTACGGGAAGGGGCTGATCCCCCCACTGCCCCCTGTCCGGGAAGGGGTTGTTCACCCCACTGCCCCCTGTCCAGGAAGGGTTGTTCACCCCACTGCCCACTGTCCGGGAAGGGGCTGTTCACCCCACTGCCCACTGTCCAGGAAGGGCTGTTCACCCCACTGCCCACTGTCCGGGAAGGGGCTGTTCACCCCACTGCCCACTGTCCAGGAAGGGCTGTTCACCCCACTGCCCACTGTCTGGGAAGGGGCTGTTCACCCCACTGCCCACTGTCCAGGAAGGGCTGTTCACCCCACTGCCCCCTGTCCGGGAAGGGGCTGTTCACCCCACTGCCCACTGTCCAGGAAGGGCTGTTCACCCCACTGCCCCCTGTCCGGGAAGGGGCTGTTCACCCCACTGCCCACTGTCCAGGAAGAGCTGTTCACCCCACTGCCCACTGTCCGGGAAGGGGCTGTTCACCCCACTGCCCACTCTCCAGCATGGGACCGCTCCACCCACTGCCCACTGTCCGGGAAGGGGCTGTTCACCCCACTGCCCCCTGTCCGGGAAGGGGCTGTTCACCCCACTGCCCACTGTCCGGGAAGGGCTGTTCACCCCACTGCCCACTGTCCAGGAAGGGCTGTTCACCCCACTGCCCACTGTCCGGGAAGGGGCTGTTCACCCCACTGCCCACTCTCCAGCATGGGACCGCTCCACCCACTGCCCACGTGCTGCTAAAAAGAAAGGAAAAGGCAAGGAAAAAAAGAGAAAAGAAAGAGCAAAAATAAAAGAAAGGGAGGGAAAATGAATGATAGGTCTAAGTGGAAGGCCTTGACAGGAGGTGAAGCAGGTACATGCTCTGCAGGCCTCGAGCAACGAACATAACAAACAGGGAGGCAGGGTGGCTCAGTAGTGGGGCAGCAGGGTGGCTCAGTGGTGGGGCAGCACGGTCACTCAGTGGTGGGGTGGCGTGGTGGCTCAGTGATGGGGGGGCACGGTGGCTCAGTGATGGGGGGGCACGGTGGCTCAGTGATGGGGGGGCATGGTGGCTCAGTGATGGGGGGAGCACATTGGCTCAGTGATGGGACAGCACGGTCGCTCAGTGGTGGAGGGAGCACAGTGGCTCAGTGGTTACCATGGCTGCCTCACAGCAGCAGGGACCCGGGTTTGATTCCAGCCTCAGGTGACTGCCTGGATGGAGTTTGCATATTCTCCCAGTGTTAGCATGGGTTTCCTCCCACAATCCAAAGCTGTGCAGGTCAAGTGGATTGACCTTGCTAAATTGCCCATAGTGTTCAGGGATGTATAGGTCAGGTGCATTAGTCAGGGGAAATATATGTTAATAGGGATATTGGAATGAGTGTGTGAAGGGTCGGTGTAGATCTGTTGGGCCAAATGGTCTGTTTGCCCTCCCAGTGCTCAGTCTCACAACAAAGTACAGCATAAAATCCTGCACCATGGCTGTATACAACATCCTCCCCTAACTTCCAAGGACCGGGAACTCACGGAGCGTTCATGACCCTGGCGCAGCTCCACCGTGCCAACATCTATCCTGGAAGCAGTTAACTTTACTCTTTCTGTATTGTTTATAAATACAGGTGCATTTAAGGTTGACAGGCGCAGCAATAATACTGGCATGGATTTGTATTGTAATCTGCACATCAGCGTTAAACGTTAATTGCTCTTATTAAAAGCCATAGAGAATATTGACTATAATTCTTTAAGTGTTTGAAAGGATTTAACATCGGTTTATGTCGAGCGAGGCATGAACGGTGCAGAAGTGAATGCCTGACTGGATTTGAAAGTTACTTAGATTAGATTATTAGATTATAGATTAGATTAGATTATATTACAGTGTGGAAACAGGCCCTTCGGCCCAACAAGTCCACACCGACCCACCGAAGCATAACCCACCCATACCCCTACATTTACCCCTTACCTAACACTACGGGCAATTTAGCATGGCCAATTCACCTGACCTGCACATCTTTGGACTGTGGGAGGAAACCGGAGCACCCGGAGGAAACCCACGCAGACATGGGGAGAATATGCAAACTCCACACAGTGAGTTGCCTGAGGCAGGAATTAAACCCGGGTCTCTGGCGCTGTGAGGCAGCAGTGCTAACCACTGTGCCACCGTGCCATTTACTAGACTCCTGTCTAGTAAACTGGTGCCTACAATCCAGGATTTCCTGCTCCAACTGTGTTTTGGCATGTTGTGTTGACAAAGCCCGGTGATGTTAGCAATGGGCACTGTCAGGCTTTGTATCATTTTGGTGCTTCCCAATGTCACTCATAGCATTCGTTCAAATAAATTCCTGCCAAGAAAACTCCTACTTCATATTCCCAAACAGTACACAGTATTACACATTGAGAAGCTAAGGAATTTCTCTGAAGTTCTTCGATGTTTTAATAACTAACTTGATTTTAAATTTTGATGAAGATAACAGGATCCTGTATCTTCATTTCCAGCTAAAATCTAAAAGACTCAATTGATCTTGAGTATTATTCAGCTTGAATTTGGGACAGTTAGATTCCCCTATCATTCCTTAGCTGTATCACTACAGCCATCTGCATCGTTGCAATTCAAACTGAAAAAAAGATCTGACTCATCATGAATTTACAGACTTTGATCCCTTTTAGCTGTGTATTTCATGATGTTCTTGCTTCTTTCATCTGCTTTGCCCATCCTATTTGTGAATGGATGTGAAAGCTTTCAGCTTTATAGGAAGTATAGTTTTACTTTGTACATTTATAGTTGGTCACTCATTTTGCCTCATTGAAGGATAAGTTTGTTATAACAAATAAGTTTTCGGTTTCTTATTCATGTCTGATACATGATGTGAGTTTCACTTATCTTAGAGTAACAGTCAGGTATTTACTATCCAAGTGAGTAAGTTGGTCGTTTTCACATTTGTTCATTTCCAGTGCACTCTCCCTATCAGGATGATAACAAAGAGTTTGGGGGCTGAGTGTGGGACTTTTTTGATGTGGACAGTGTGAGATTGGATATGGTGTAGGATTAATTGGCAAGAGGTAAAAGGACAGATACCAAGTTTTCCAGATTGTGAAATAAGATGGATATGGCTCTGAAACAGGGAGGTCATGCCTGGCAAATCTATTAGAATTCGTTGCGGAAGTAACGAGCAAGTTAAACCAAGGAGAGCCAATAGCTATTATCTACCTGGACTTCAAGAAGGTCTTTGACACAGTGCTGCACAGGAGCCTACTGAATAAGATAAGGGCCCATAGTGTCAGAGGCAAAGTACTAGCATGGATAGAAGCCTGGCTGTCTGGCAGAAAGCAGAGAGTGGTGGTGAAAGGGTCCTTCTAAGAATGGCAGCCAGTGACAAGTGGTGTTCCACAAGGCTCAGTGTTGGGACCACAACTTTTCACTTTATAGATTAATGATCTAAATGAAGGAACTGAAGGCATTCTGGCTAAGTTTGCAGATGATACAAAGATAAGTAGAGGGACAGGTAGCATTGAGGAGGCAGGGAGGCTGCAGAAGCATTTAGACAGGTTAGGACAGTGGGCAAAGAAGTGGCAGATGGAGTACAACGTGAGAAAGTGTGAAGTCATGCACTTTGGTAGGAAGAATAGATGCATGGAGAAAATGAGGACTGCAGATGCTGGAGGTCAGAGTCGAGAGTGTAGTGCTGGAAAAGCTCAGCAGGTCAGGCAGCATCTGAGGAGCAGGAGAATTGACGTTTAAGGCATAAGCCCTTCAGGAATGAGGCTTGTGGGTCCGGACTGAGAAATAAATGGGAGGGGGTGGAGTTTTGGGGAAGGTAGTGGGGAAAGCGAGAGTCTATGAAAGGGAGGAAGAAGATGATAGGAAGAGGGGGGAGTGATGGACAGGTCTGGAGGCTTGGGACTGGGATACTGTGGGGGGGGGGGAGGTGAAATGAGGAAGCTGTTGAAATCCACATTTATCCCGTGTGGTTGCAGGGTCCCAAGGCAGAATATAAGGCGTTCCTTCCCCAGGCTTCGGGTGGTAACAGTTTGGTGGTGGAGAAGGCCCAGGGCCTGCATGTCCTTGATGGAATGGGAGGGGAAGTTGAAGTGTTCAGCCATGGGGCGGTGGGGTTGGTGGATGCGGGTGTCCCAGAGATGTTCTCTGAAAGGAGGGGTCCTGTCTCGCCAATGTACGGGAGACCACATCAGACACAACGGATGATATTGGTAGAAGTACAGGTAAGTTTCTGACAGATGTGGAATGATCCCTTGGGGCCTTGAACGGAGGTGAGGGGAGTTGTGTGGGCGCAGGTTTTATACTTCCTCCGGTGGCAGGGAAAGGTGCCAGGAGTGGGGTGTGGGCTGGTGAGGGGTGTGGACCTGACGAGGTAGTCGCGGAGGGAATGTTCTTTTCAGAACGCTGATAGGGGTAGGGAGAGAAATATATCTCTGGAGGTGGGGTCCATTTGGAAGTGGCGGAAGTGGCAGAGGATGATGCGTTGTATGCGGAGGTTGGTGGGGTGGAAGTGTGGACTGGAGGTTTCAGTCCTTGTTGCATTGGGAGTGGTGGGGTTCAAAGGTGGTGGTGTGTGAAGTGGAGGAGATGCACTGGAGGGTATCGTCAACCACGTGGGAAGGGAAGTTGCGATCATGGAAGAAGGAGGCCATCTGGAACTTTCTGAGGTGGAATTGGTCATCCTGGGAACAGAGGCGGCATAGGTGGATGAATTGGGAATAAGGGATGGTGTTTTTATAGGAGGTAGGATGGGAGGAGGTGTAGTCTAGGTAGCTGTGGGAGTCGGTGGGCTTGTGGTTTATGTCTGTGGTTAGTCAGTTGCCAGAGACAGTGATGGAGAGGTCCAGGTAGGGGACGGAGGTTTCAAAGATGGTCCAGGTGAATTTGAGGTCAGGGTGGAAGGTGTTGGTAAAGTTGATGAACTGTTCAACCTCCTCGTGGGAGCACGAGGCAGCACCGATACAGTCATCGATGTAACGGAGGACCAGGTGGGTGTTGTTGCCAGTGTAACTGCGGAAGATGGACTGTTCCACATATCCGACTAACAGGCAGTCATAGCTGGGTAACCATGTGAGTGCCCATGGCTGCCACTTTGGTTTGGATTAAGTGGGAGGATTGGAAGGAGACGTTGTTAAGGGTGAATAAAGGCAAAGACTTTTTCTAAATGGGGAGAAGATTCAGAAGTCTGAAGTGTAAAGAGACTTGGGAGTTCTAGTCTGGGATTCTCCCAAGGTAAACTTGCAGGTTGAGTCAGTAGTTCGAAAGGCAAATGCAATGATGGTGTTTGTTTTGACAGGACTTGAATATAAAAACAGGGATGTACTTCTGAGGCTCTATAAGTGTGCGGTCAGACCACATTTGGAGTATTGTGTGCAGTTCCAGGCCCTGTATCTCAGGAAGGATGCGGGTTCAGAGGAGTTTCATGAGAATGAAAAGCTTACCATATGAGGAACGTTTGAGGGTTCTGGGTTTTTACTCAATGGAGTTTAGAAGGATGAGGGGGGATCTAATTGAAACTTACAGAGTACTGACTGCCCTGGACAGAGTAGATGTTGGGAAAATGTTTCCATTAGTAGAAGAGACTAGGACCCGAGAGTAAAGGGACGGCCTTTTAGAATGGAGATAAGAGAAACTTCATTAGCCAGAGAGTGGTGAATCTATGGAATTCATTGCCTTAGAAGGTTGTGGAGACCAAGTCATTGAGTATAAGACTGAGTATCAAAGGGATCAAGGGTTACGGGGAGAAAGCAGAAGGATGGGGATGAGAAACTTATCAGCCACAGTTGAATGGTGGAACAGACTTGATGGGCTGAATGGCCTAATTTCTGCTCCGATGTCTTTTGGTCTTATGGTCTTATCCGTGCCTTTTTTTGTACCTTCAGACTTAACTCTCTGAATGCACCCTTGTTGGTCCTCCATATTTGTCAGTTTTCTCTCAGTCACCAGTAAAATGATGGAAAGTGTTATCAATAGTGCTCTTCGGCAACTCTTGCTTAGCAGTAACCTGCTCACTGACTCACCAGTGCCACAAAGCTTTGGTTCAAATATGAATTCAAGAGACAATGTGAGAGTGACAATCTTTGAAATCAAGGCCCCATTTGACTGAGTGTGGTATTAAGGAGCCCTTGCAAAGCTGGAGTCAATGTGCATCAGGGGAATAATCTCCACTAGTTCAAGTCATTCCTGGTACGTAGGAAGTGGTTATGGTTGTTGGAGGACAGTCATCTCATCTCATTTCCAGTACATCTCCTGTGGTGATGTCATTTCCTGTTCTTTTTCTCAGGGAGTGATAAATCGGGTCCAAGTCAATGTGTTTGTTGATAGAGTTCTGGTTAGAATGCTGCTTCTAGGAATTCTCGTGTGTGTCTCTGTTTGGCTTGTCCTAAGATGAATGGTGTTATCCCAGTCAAAATGGTGTCCTTCTTTATCTGTATGTAAGTCGGTATGCTTACATACAGATGATAAAGGACACCACTTCGACTAGGACAACACATCCATCCTCGGACAAGCCAAACAGAGACATGCATGAGAATTCCTAGATGCATGGCATTCTAACCAGAACTCTATCAACAAATACATTGACTTGGACCCGATTTATCACTCCCTGAGAAAAAGAACAGGAAATGACAACACCACAGGACATGACATCACCAACCCAAATATATAAATAAAAAACAGGAATCATCAGCAGTGTTTCGTCTGGAGGCTCACTGAAGATGTTACCTAGAATGGTGACGAAACATCTGAAAATGAGCAAGCAAACCTACATCCATGAATATCACGCTTGGGAAAAGTTGTCTACATCTTTATGTAAAACTTGTCAATCAAAATGATTTCATTCTTTGGCCTTTGCTTTCCTAATATTGATGTGACATGCCACTACAATTTTGAGTCACTCGAACAATTTTATTACAATACTCAGATGGAACTACCACTTGATGGACCATTACCTAATCCTTATTGGCTTGTATTTGAGATGCTCTTCATTTAGTTAATATGTCCTGCACTTTAAAAGAATGGCATATCCTCTTAAATCCATTGAATACTAAAATCCTGCCAAGTGTCCCCAGCTGTAACGATCCAAGTTAATGTTGTTACTAAACAATAAAATCCCAGCCTGGGACCTGGCCTGATAGATGATAGTTTGTTCCCTTATGGTTTGTCACGAGGTGGTCTCTCTTTGAAACACAAACATACAATGCTGTAGAATCTGATTTACCATTTAAACAGAAGTGTATTACACAAAAGAGATAAAGTTAAAATAGAATAAACTAAACTACTTACATATAACACAAATTTAATTATTTTGAGCACATGGTAAAATATAATTCCATTAATCCTAACAATACTCCTTTTCTTACCAGAGAGAATTTCCTGCTCTTTTTCAGCTTCAGGACTTAATTTAACTGTGGCTTCAATTCCCTATATTGAGAATCTAATAGTCTCTTCCTGGAATTTTTATACAACTAAGCTTAGACTTTCTCAGCTTCAAATAAAACCTTCAGGGCTTTAACAAAACACATCTGGTCTGGAACATTTAAACTAAACTCCTTACTTTAAGGTAACATCTTTCTTAACAGTCCTGGAGACCTCTCTTTTTCTGGAGGAACTATTTTACAGAGCTAGTCACAGATATGAATTCTGCTTATCGCCCCCAAACTAAAGAAAAACTTTTCTTTTCTCAAGCTATCGATGTTTCCCCAAGCCAAAAAGAACGATTCTAGAATTTTCTATCTGCAGTGGACTGTTTACTTTGTTCACTTTTAAACTCTCCCACTGTAAACAAAATCCAGGAAATCTTTCACTAATACTGTATCTCAAAATATACCAACATGGCTACAGAAATATTTACAAGCTTGATCATTAAGCCACTTCAGGCATACTGAAGTCCCATATGCTACCATTTCATAATTCAACCATTCAAAATAAACTATATTAAAATATATATATAATCACACACACTACATCACAACAGACACAGAAATGTTTATAGTCTTTTTCACCAAATCAACTTGAATGCAAGATGCTAGTTTATAAAAGCTTGGAAAACAGTCACAATTCAAATAAAGGTGGCCCTATTTTCAGCAATAATGTAGTGTCTGGGGAATATTATCTTTCAATGATATGGGTCATACTAAAGCAATGTACACTTAAATAAGAGGCTGTAGCTTAGATGGTGGGCGCTGTATCTGGGAATATCTGTACAGGTAACCGGATGCAGACAATGGCAGAGGGCAGAAGACAAGAATGATGTCCAAAAATATCTCGATCAAATTTGGTCATGCTGTCAGACTATTTGATTCATACACATACATACATAGCTAGTAATTTGTCCAATATAGGAGCTATTGCTTTGTCAATCAATGAAAGCGACATTTGCAGAGCCAACCTGACCTTCTCAGTATCTCCGTATACCCGAAGAGCAGAATATAGAAGCTCTATTAGAGTAGTTTAACGTTGTTCAACCACTACATTACAGAGAGCCCTACAGGGCATTATATTTTATTGCTGCTGTGCTGTTTGATGGATGACAAGTTCCTGTTGCTTTGCCCTGTTGCGCTAGCATAATTGACAAATATCTTTTTTTGAAAAACTATAATGCTTTACAATCAATTCTAACATTAAGTATAAAGAGGACTGTAACCCTGTAAAGTTATAAAGCAGCTGACAGCATATGAAAGGCATTGCAGAAATCAATACATATTTAATAAGGCCAAGCCCTCAGAACTAGACATGGGAATTTAGAAGGTAAGAACAGGAAAACCTTTTTCTATTTCAGCAAGAACACTGTTCTCTTTTTCCATCTTTATTTGTCTTTCTCAATGTGTCTGGATGTCTCTCATTGTATTTATTTCATTCTCCCTGACCTGTCTCTTGTTTATTTTATAGGTATCTCTTTTGTTTTCACTCTCTTGTTTACTCTTTTGCTGCTTCCCTTGTTCCATTCTTTCTTGATCACTCTGGTTTCTCTGTCTTTCTGCCTCTAACTCCATCATTCACTCTCCTTTCCTCTTGTCATTGCTTGTTCCAATTTTGCTCAGCATTTTGGCTGAGGCTAACACACTTGTTCATAATTATACTAATCCACGGTCAATGAGCTGTGCTGTTTAATGATTTGGAGGTTCAATCAAAAGCAGTTTAATGAATACTTCTACTCTTATTTTTGTGTGGATTTAACAAAATTCTTATGGTACTAGAGCAAAGTGGACAACATCTTTTTCATGTTCTGTGGCTGCACTCATGTATAACTTGTACCATATGTTCCAAATAGATTTGTTTCCCTCAGTAGTTTTATTTGTTAATTAAATTTAACTAAGTGTCAGGTAAGAAACTCCATTGCACAGAGATTTCAAAATAGCATTTAACTCATTCCACACTTAGAACACATCATACAGCACTGACATGCATCTGTTTTGTAGTACACACATCATATTACACACACACAGACCACATGCACATGAAAGAACTCCACAGAGGCTGGTATCCCGCCACCAAGTTACCCTTTATTTATGAATGAGCAGTCCTTGACTTTACAACTGACTCTTCAGAGTCAGCTAGCAGAGTGTCATTATCTCTGACATTCCACTTTTTCTTTTTTCTTTTGTTCATATTATTAAACAATGCAGTTTACAAAACAATTAACATGAACAGCTGTACGCAGAGAAACAATAATTTACAAGGAAGAGGAGCAGCAAAGCCAGGCCCCAAGCCCTAACGTTCAACTAGTTTTCAGGGAAATGAGGACATACCTTAAATTCCAGTTTCACTCATTACAAAACAGAAACAATGACATTTGTACATAAAAGACTGTCCAATTACATAAAAAAGGTGCATAAAATACAGACCCCCCCAGAAGCCCAGCAAGCTCCCCCCCCCATCCCCCATCCCTCCCACCTTCCAGCCACTCTAAGGCAGCCCACCCCACGCTCCTTCTGGCTCTTGGTCCACCCCATGCCCCTTCCAGTTCTTGGTCCGCCCTGACATACCTTCCGACCACCTCTAGGACAGCCCGTGCTGCTGCTCCACTTCTTTTTTTTAACCCCCATACTACCGCCTAACTGTGGTAGTGCTTATTTTTTTCCCCAGCACCATATTGTGTGTGTGCAGGTGTGAGACACAGTGAGAGACACAAGGTGCATGAATCTTTATTCAGTTTCCACCACCAGGAAGAAAGGAAATACCCGAGTGGCCAGTGACAAGCAGTGGCCTTCACATCAAAGGGCAATGCTGTGTGATCAAACAGTGAAAGGGAGGGCACCCTGATTGGATCAGATTAACAGCGCCAGTCAGGGAACTGCCATTCTATGAGGTCCAGCCTGCTGATCTCATTCCAGTCACACAGCACACAGTTCATGCACCATAAAATACATGCATACAAATGCAAGGAGCACACCATACACATGCACACAGGACATGCACAAAGTTCACACATGATAAAATGCATGATACATAGACACAGAGTGCATCATATACACGCACACAGTACACACACCATTTCACATATACACATATGCAGAGCACATTATATAGATGCATACAACATGTACACACAATATCACACACAACATTATCATATATGCACACACACACAATGCATTGGTACAAAACATATAGAACATAGAACATAGAACAATACAGCGCAGTACAGGCCCTTCGGCCCTCGATGTTGCGCCGATCCAAGCCCACCTAACCTACACTAGCCCACTATCCTCCATATGCCTATCCAATGCCCGCTTAAATGCCCATAATGAGGGAGAGTCCACCACTGCTACTGGAAGGGCATTCCATGAACTCACGACTCGCTGAGTAAAGAACCTACCCCTAACATCTGTCCTATACCTACCCCCCATTTAATTTAAAGCTATGCCCCCTTGTAATATGTACACAGTGTATTTACAAAGAGCACATCCGCATGATACACATGTATAACATACTCAACACAACCCGCGCAAAACATATGCAAACAAAGTACTTATATAGAGCACACAAAAATACAGAATACACAACTCAAGCCCTCAACTCCTTGTTATCTCAAATATCTGTCAATCTCCTCTTGAATTATTTTCAGTGGTTTGTCAGATCAAGAATTCCAGGCACTCACTACAGTCAGAGAAGAGATTCTTTCACAATGAGTGCCACCTTATTTTGTAATTATGTCCCCTAGTTTGAGATTATTCCACCAGTGGAAAACCTTCGCAACATCTACACTTTCAAGCCTCCTCATTGGCTTGTATGTTTCAATAAGATTGCCCCTCATTCTCCTAACCCGTAATCAATAAAGGCTTAACTTGTTTGGCTGCTCTTTATAAGTCAACATCTTATCCCACAAAGCAATTTATTAAATCTCTTTCAAACTGCCTCCAAAGCTATTTGGAAGCACCAGCTTTATGAGCACTACTCCAGTGTGATGCAACGAAATTATTTATTGAAAAAAGACCTGGAATGTTTGTTAAGTCTCTCATCTTTTAGATTGACCATGTTGGTTTCAGTTCTTTCATATGTAAATCCCAGAATGCTTTTTTAAAGTTACATTCTCAAGTGAACTTTAACAATAGGTGCCATGTCAGCTCAGATAATGCATTGAAGGTGTGAGGTGCCCTGTATGAGGCTGCCTGTGCCCCAATGTTCAGACTGAAATGTATTTCTGAAAAAAGGATGTAACAGAATCTTACATGGATTCATGCAGTTTTTAAGCAAAATAAAATGTAATTCTGCAAGTACGAATTCACCCCACAAACTTATGTGTGTGTGTGTGTGTGTGTGTGTGTGGTGCAGTGGGGTTACCTGTAGTGTGATATGAGCCCAAGATCCCAGTTGAGACCAACCCCATGGGTACCGAACTTGGCTATCAGCCTCTGTTCAGCCACTATGCGTTGTTGCCTGTCCTGAAGTCTGTTTTGGAGAACAGTCACCCGAAGGTCCAAGGTCGAATGTCCCGGACCACTGAAGTGTTCCCCGACTGGGAGGGAACACGCTTGGCTGATGATTGTTGTGCAATGTCCATTCATAGCCATGTTGTCGTAGCCTCTGCTCGGTCTTGCCAATATACCAACGGACTCCCTCTTATTCTTGTATCATCAGCAAATCTATTAGATTCCCGACATTGTGGAAACAGGCCCTTCAGCCCAACAAGTCCACACCAACCCTCCGAAGAGTAACCCACCCATACCCACCTCCCTCTGACTAATGCACCCTAACACTATGCAAGGATGCCTTCCTTGAAGAAGCTCTCTTCCTCCCTCTACAAGGATTTCAGTGGGTCCCTCTCTCACTGCACACCCCAGGTCATCTCCTCTGCCCAGAAGCTCTTCAGCCACATTCTCAAACAGATTCGCTACCACAGCCACATCTCCTTCCTCAGCACCTGCCTACAGAATCGACTGACCCCGCACGGACTCCGGACTACGTTCAGACCAACAAAATTTGGACCCAACCAGGACAACCAGTACCTACAACAAATCCAAAGCCTCCAGCAACAGACTTCCCTCCGGATCCTTCGCTCCACACTTGCAGCCATGCGCCGCTACCTACATTCCCTACAATTAGCCCTACCCCAGCTCAGGACAACACTGATTAGATTAGATTACGTTACATTACAGTGTGGAAACAGGCCCTTCCGCCCAACAAGTCCACACCGACCCGCCGAAGCGCAACCCACCCATACCCCTACATTTGCCCCTTACCTAAGACTACAGGCAATTTAGCTTGGCCAATTCACCTGACCTGCACATCTTTGGATTGTGGGAGGAAATCGGAGCACCCAGAGGAAACCTACGCAGACACGGGGAGAACGTGCAAATGCCACACAGTCAGTCGCCTGAGGCAGGAATTGAACCCGGGTCTCTGGCGCTGCAAGGCAGCAGTGCTAACCACTGTGCCACCATGCCGCCCACTCTCACAGACCTGCAAAGGACCTCGACTGTTCTTCATCCACAGAAGAATCCATACACTAAACAAACAGTTCTTCCTAGCCATATCGGAAATTAAAGACAGTAAGTACCAAAAACTTTCATGTACTTACTCCCACACTTTGGGTTCCTCAACTGTTCCAGAATCTTCCATCGGCCTCCGAAATCGGGCGCCATTAACCACGCGGCCGTGCAGCACCCAACGCTGCAACCGCCGCCGCGAACCATGACGTCACTTCCGCCCCCACCAACCTCGCAGCCTCCGCGATCGCCACCCAGACAACCGCCTCCACGATCGCTAGGAAGACCATCGCGGTTGACACCATCCAGGATAAAGCTGCCCGCTTGACTAGCAGCATAATTACCACCCACACCTAACCCCACCCCCACTCCCAGCTCCAGCCCCACACCAGGTCCTAACTCCCAGCCCTGCCATGTTTTCACCATCCCTCCAGAACTACCCCTCTCTGAGGATGAAAGATCAGTCCTCAGCAGAGGCCTCACTTTCATTCCCTTACGCTCTCGGATTAACAAGTTCAACACGTGGCGAGACGTCGAACAATTCTTCCGCCGCCTACACCTCTGCGCCTACTTCTTCAACCAGGATTCTCGCCCACCCTCTGCCGACCTCTTCTCCCGCCTCCAACACACCCCATCCACCTGGACACCCCGTGCTGGCCTCTTACCTGCCCTCGATCTCTTCATAGCCAACTGCCGCCATGACATTAACCGCCTCAACCTCTCCACCCCTCTCACCCACTCCAACCTCTCACCCTCGGAACGTGCAGCCCTCCACTCCCTCTGTTCCAACCCCAACCTCACTATCAAACCAGCAGACAAGGGAGGCGCAGTCGTAGTTTGGCGCACCGACCTTTGCACCGCTGAGGCTAAACGCCAGCTCGCGGATACCTCCTCCTACTGCCCCCTTGACCATGACCCAACCTCCCACCACCAAACCATCATCTCCCAGACCATCCATAACCTCATCACCTCAGGGGATCTCCCATCCACCGTCTCCAACCTCATAGTACCACAACCCCGCACCGCTCGTTTCTACCTCCTGCCCAAAATCCACAAACCTGACTGCCCCGGCCGAAAAAAGAAGAAGGGCTCATGCCCGAAACGTCGATTCTCCTGCTCCTTGGATGCTGCCTGATCTGCTGCACTTTTCCAGCAACACATTTTCAACCCTAACATTATGGGCAATTTAGCGTGGCCAATTCACCTAACCTGCACATTTTTGGACTGTGGGTGGAAACCAGAGCACCCGGAGGAAACCCATACAGACACAGAGAGAATGTGCAAAATCCACTCAGATAGTCACCCAAGGCTGTAATTGAACCTGGGACCCTGGTGCTGTGAGGCAGCAGTGCTAACCACTGAGCCACCGTGCTGCCCTAGATGCATTATATTCTCCCTCCAAGTTATTCATGTAGATGGCAAATAATTGGGGCCTTAAGGATCATCCTTTGTGGCAATCCACCTTTCCAAAGGTGAAAAAAATCATTAAACTCAATTCTCTGTATCCTGTGTTTTAATCAGCCCTCAAACCATGCTGACATATTGCTCCAATACTGTGAGCTCCTATCTTTTGCAATACCCTTTTATTTGGCACCGTGGAGAATGCCTTTTAGAAATCCAAATACATTACATCAACCCTTTCCCTTTTATCAACTCTACTTATGATATCCTCAAAGAACTACTGCAAATTTTCATGCATGATTTCAATTTCACAAAACTGACATTGGTTCTGTTTGATAGCATCAAAACCTTTCTAACTGTACTGCTATTGCCTCTTTAATAGTTAGACCCAGATATTTCTCAATGACAAATATTATGCTGACTGGTCTGTTTTATGTCTCCCTCCTTTCTTGTATGGGGGCATCAAATTAGAAGTTTTCCAAATGACTGGAGTCCTCCCAGTAAGCTCTGGAGTATTTTGACTAATACCTGTGGAGCCACTTCCTTTCAAACTGTTGGATGCAATCCATCAGGTACTGGCAACTTATCCACCTTCAGTCCCAGCAGTTTTTTAAATACTTTGTCCCTCGTGATAGAGACTGTTACAAGCTATTTTCTCCCATTAGCATGAGCTTGCTTGATATCTTTGGAATGTTTACAGTGTCCACCACAATGAAAATTGATGCGACATATTGATTTAAATAATTTGCCATTTCCCTGTTCATGACTATCAATTCCCAGTTGCATTCTCCAAAGATCCTACACTCACTTTAGCTAATCTCCTCCATTTTATCTTGCTGTTTGTTTGCATATTTCTTGTCAATTTAATTTCATAATAAATCTTATCCTTTTTATTAACTTTCTAATCACCCATTGCTAGTTCCTAAACAAAACTCAATCCTCGGACCAATTTGGCTATCAAACTCTGAAGAAGGAAGGGCATTTTGATAGGATGGTGATCCCAGCCTGAGGGTCTGTACCAGGCTAACTGTTTCCTCCTTTTTTGTTCACATATAAAAACATGCACCTGCATTTGAATGGAAATTGGGGTCTTCTTGGCCTCTGGCAATCAGGTGACATTGTCTTAGCAAAGGGCACAGTACAGCACAACCCCACACCATCTCCTTGTTCTAAGGCCTTTTGTTTAGCTTATATTAAAAGAGAATGTTTGAAACATAACCATCCTTTAAAAAACATTAAATGGTCATAACAATGCATTTCCTAGCTCTTTTTCCCATTAATTTTGATCTCTCTTGCATTTGCTTCTTTGTCTGAAGGTTAGCCATATGGCGCAGTGCTCCATAAGCAGTTGAAATCTTATAACATCTTTCTTTACTGACCATCCTTCAAATGCATACAGGGGTAGTGTGTATTGGCAAGGTATTGGACTAGGGAAGGAATCCTAGCTTAATCTAATTGGTCACGTCCAAAATAAACACTTGCTTTCAATATGTATTTTTTGAATTAGTTTAAGAAGTGTCCGGCAGTCTGGTCTTCCATCCCTTAGCAAGTTGATATGATACAAGCAACCTGATTGAGATGAATCAATTCAGCATTTACCAGTGATATAATCCTGACTGACCTATTACCCTATTGCCACATCCTTTACCATAGGAATCCAATGAAACTTGTTTTTGAAGAGGTTATTTCAAATGCTATCAATTTAATTTAATTTAATTTATTTGTTCAGCATTAGTATTGCTTACTCCCGTGGGCAAAACTAAAATATTGGGACTAGTTATGTTAAGGAAATCTGGCCGATCTATATGAGTTGGGCCAGAGAGCCTGTTTCTTTGCTGTTTGACTCAATTTAACATTGAGACTCATTTCAGGTATTCCAGATTTTCATATACATAAGGAGTTACCGAAAGAAACAAAAATGATATGAAGTGACTTTTTTTTCACACAACAAATTTGAAAAATGTGGTGGAGGCAGGTTCAATGTAAGCATTTAAACAGGGCTCAGCCAGTTATTTAAAAAGGAAAAGTGTGCAAGGATACGGGAAAAGGGCAAGAGAATGACACAAAGTGGGATTCATTCAAAGAGGTAGCATAGACATGACAGGCCAAATTGCCTCCTTCTGGACTGAGCCAGTCCTGAGACCCTGAGCAAATCTTATGAAGTGGGGCAGGATCTTGCAAAACATACCGATTGCCTGCAAAGGAGAGGAGGAGATTAATGAAGAATTATTTTAGTGGACAGGAAAGAGAATGATAACTATGGCGGCTCTGAGCTGACCTACACGATGATGAAATGGAATGTTGTCTTTAAAATGATCAATTCCAATGTCAGGAGTTAAGCAGGACTCCTGGTGTTATAGAAGAGAGGCCAGACACCATCTAATATTTAATAGTTTCTCTGAGATGATAGAAACATAAAAGAAAGGGAAACATTTGAACTTCAGTGACTGCAACTGCATTAGATTTGATTCTGTGAATCAAAGATGTGTGGGAGACAATAAAAAGAAACATAAGATCTCAGGAAAGCTCATTATAGAATGCTGAAATCAGAGAAAGGAATTTAATAGAGTGGGAGACGCACTGAACAAAAACGTAACAGCATTCAGGTTATAGAAGAGTGGCTGTAGATGGAATCTAAACTATAAAGAGCAGGAAGCTATTGAAACTGCAGGCCAAGATGATTAAAATATTATAGAAGAACTTCACAGTGATTGGAAAACATAGGGAACAAAAATTTAAACTGGCGAAAGCATTCCCAAAAAGCAAGAAATGATTACAATGAATTGCATGAGTTTTTTTTAGATTAGAAAGATTAGCTGAGGTCAGCTGAGGAAAGACAAAGTGCTACAAGATAAAGCAGAAGGGTCATTAACTGTAACATACAGAAAGGGAAGCAGAAGGAAGCAGGCACTTATTGATATTGGAAAGATTGTCTTTACATCAAAATTTATTGTGGAAAGCATGATACAATTCACATTATCAAGATGTAATCATACAAAAATAATGGGTGAACCGAGAAAGCGGAGGTGTCCAAAGCTTGGCATGTTATAAGCAGGGTCATTTACCAGCAGACAGGGACGGAGAGGTGGAGAATTTTAAACATTCCAGACCATGAGACCTAGGTTGCCAAGGTTACTGTGACCAATTTTAGAGCAGAGGAATAGAGAGTTCAGAAAGCAGTTGAAAGATTGTCTAAAAAAGGAGGGCTTCAATATAAGGATGATGTAACTAATTGACCTGCCACAGGATCAAAGCAATGCACCAAATCCATGGGTCATGATCCTTTGACATATCCATGCTTGAGGAGAGATACGTGAGCCGGAAGGAGCAATTTGCATTTAGTCAAATTCAACATGTTAAATCCATGGTCTGGTAATTAATTGGGCAAATGGGATTTCCAATTCAGTCCTGAGAAGGCATCCAAATAAACAATATTCTTCTATATAGTCACTCAGGTCAAGGGGATAGCCTGCTCCAACTCAAGAGCTCAAATAGACAGTTGATAAATCAGTAAGTTATTGCAGGATTAATAGATACTATAATTAGTGAACTGCAATAAAACCTATCTCTCCATGTGTCCAATGTATTGACAAGAACATCACTACCCTCAACTTGATATCAAGATCAATTAGCATAACTTTATTTCTTCCCAATTATCCATTACAACTTTTGAGACAATAGGAATTATTGCACATTTTGTTCACTAGGTAATGATATGTTTCAGGTGTACTGAGTGCCTGTTTTCCTGGTACCTGGTCATAGTGTATGGTCTTTCACTTGCCAACTCTGTTCCTCAGGAGATGTATAAAGTAAGTTGGGTGGGAGAGCCTAACATCTGTGAAAAAGCAACTGCACAACCTTTTCCTGGGCTGCTCACTCCTACATGTGTACGTATACGTCACAGATCTGGCTGCTTTGGCCTGTATGAGTTAATGGACAACAAGAGGCAGCAGGTAATAAATCACTGAGCTGGAAGTGAAAAGGTTATATATGTTCTCCAGGAGGCACAGTTGGAACGTAACTTTAGCCATTGATTATTCCACCTCATGTGACCTATTTCAGATCTGTTAGCCAGTTTTGAAGTGAATGTGGAGGATTTATGTCAATAACATGTAACTTATGTTGTCAAGCTACATGGGTAGAGGACATTATTTAAGTAAGTACACAGAGTACTTGTAAAGGGAGACATTTGTATGTTGAGCAAATAGGAGGCAGAAATATGTAAAACTGAATTCTATAAATAAAGAAACTATTAAGAAAAACATTTAAGTCTGATTTCATGTTCCCCCATTGTTATGAAGATATTTCATATTTAATATTTCTTGGAGGAATTAAATTTTGGAAACTTTGGAAAAATTGATTTATTTCAAGTGTTGTGGAAATATCTGGAACGGTTTCATTAAAAGGTCATTATAAACATTAGAGTATATTTTAACCATGTTTTCTAGAAATCACACGACTGCTGATAACAGCTTGTTCTGCTATAGAGTTTTACTCAGGTTATTTAAACAGTGACTGAATAGAGAGGGCTTTCGTATTTGAAATTAATTAGGGTCAAGAAGCCAATGAGGATGGGTTGCCCTGCTGATCTTTCCCATTTCTGTAACAAACCCTCTTGTTCAGTTTAAGGTGAATCCTGTTTGTTCTTCTGGGAGAGTGATTGCAGGAATTTCTCAATATTGTATTTCCTGAGCAAGCTGTGTCTGCCAAAATGCCAGAAATAACCATGCACAACCAGTGACTTGACCGCACAGGCCAGAACATCAGAACAACACTCTTTAGAACATATTACACTTTATCCTTTTGGTCTTCAAGAATAAGCATCATGGGCAGAAAATTTTTGTTTTAAAGTGTGAACCTCTTGTGGAGAAAAATCTGTTTAATTTTCTCTCATCGTAAAATGTGTGTGTGTGTGATTTGGGTTATTCAGGTGAATAAACATTTATATTTCCATATTATTAAGCTTTATTTTAATAATAAATCAATAACTGCACATATTAAAGAAACCCAAATGTCGGAACATTTTTATTTAAAGCCTAATTTAGATAGCTTTTTCTCATTGGCCATCTTAATACAGGAGACCCCACTGTGTCAACATATGACCTATGAATGTTCATATCTATGAACACAATACCATACAGGAGTGTGTTAATGTTAATTTTAAAGATTCAATATATGAACATTTCCTTATACTTATGAACTGCTATTTTATATTGACCTGCATTGTCTTCTGACTTGCATACAAATTGACTTGCAAATGGGCTTGACAATGGAAACCATTTGCACCCTGGGGGACTGTCTGCAGTGGGGAGAAGTATTATTGTAACTAGACAACAGCACATTACTCCATTCTTAGTGGTAACATCATTTGGTTTGGGATCTGTTTATTTTCCATATCTGTGCATTACCAGCTACTCAAGCTGCAGGGCACCACAGAGTACTTGCCTACTCCAAGATGTTTTACAACAGGCACCCGTGTTGAAATCCTAAACCCAAGAATGAAGAGAATTGCTTTCACTCAGAGAGTTGTTGGAACCTAGAACTCTCAGCCTTCAAAAGGTATTGGCAGATGATTGCATTAATAATTTTAGTGGATGGGAAAAAATATATGGATATTTATATAGCATCTTTCAAAACATCAGGATGTCCTGAACAATTTGACAGTCAACGAAAACCCCTTAAAGTGTCACAACTGTCATACTGGAGGAAATGCAGCAATCTGTTTGCACGTAATAAGATCCCACAGGCAACCGGTTAATGTGTTTATAACCAGTTTGTGTTTTGGAGATGCTGATTGGGTGTCAAATGCCAGTCAGGACACCAAAGACATCCATTTTCACACCCGCCATTCCACACGTGGCCCAATCTCACTGCCGTGCCAATGCCGCCAATAACCCCACCGCAAAAGGCTTTAAAGGAAAGAAAATTTTTTTAAAAAGGAAAAAAAATGAAAAAGAGCAAACTTAAAATAAAAAGGCAGAAAAGCATGTTGAAGCAGGCAAGTCCCAGGTTCAGGAACCCAAACAGAGCCCTACTACTCCGCTGCAACCTTGGACCTGTCAGGAAACAAGGAGATGGATCTGGAACTTGGGGATGAAAAACCTACAAGTTCAAGTTTTAAAACTGGGAGTAAGGAATGAAGCCTGACAATTCTTTTAAAAAATCTACACATAGTATGATAGAATCAACATGAGGACATTAAAAGTCAACCATTTGATGCATAAATTAGATTGACATATGGATCTCACAGGGTTCATTTGACTGAAAGATTTAGTGAATCTTGAGGATGACCCTGAATTCATTGAATTAAAATTCCCAGTTTATGGTAAGCATTGAATGCATTGCTTTTTTTCTAGCACAGAGCCATTGCACTACTGTGACCATCAATATAACCTGCTACACAACTCAACAACACAACTTCAAGATAAGGACTCCTGAACTTTTTGAAGACTTCAGTAAACACTTGAATGAACATCACAAAGCAAACCTGATTAAGAACCGTTTCTAGAACAGCCTCCAAATAAATTTCTGTTTAACTACAGCCGGGTATGAAATCACATAATATCTAGTAGTGTAGAGAAAGACTAATAGAGAAATAGTTGATGGTCATGTTTCAAAATGTGTTCAGACTGACTGTATAGCCAGAGAAAGCAGCATAATAAGTGTATAATCTCTCAGAGTCAACCAAGCTCTACTTAAGTTGGGAAAAGCCAAAGGTGTTCTTCTTCATCAAAATTAAATCTTAATTCTGGAACATTCTCTGTTAAAATTATTTGCTCTGCTTGCATTACTCATTGCACAGTTTTAGCAATCTCCTTTCAGCCCTCAGTTTCAAACTCCTTCCAGAGCATTTGTGTCAATGGATTTGGAGGGATCCCAAGGTCTGGTGTGCCAGATGGATGATACTCCAATATCCTTGTCAGGATACAATGAGATCTCAGCGCTATGGGCCAGGAAAGGCAAAGAAAGGGATGAATTCATGTTAAATGGATAAGCGAAAATTGCCAAATGGCAGAATCAGATTTCTGGAACATATAATTGACTCCACAGGGGCTGCAGGGAACACTGACAGAAACCTGTGATGAGTTTGATTGGTAAGTTAATTCATTCTGTATCCTAATGAACAATGCCATGTAACAAAAAAAAAGATGCACACCATAAAAAGAATGTTAGTTTCACTAAATTAATACATTTAAATGAAATGGTTTTCAATTAGTCGGCTTTCTGTCTCCCTGGGTGATGTTGTGCCTGAAGCTGTCTATTCAAGTTACTCTTCTTGCATTTCATTGCTATTTCTTCAGTAATTTGCAGCTCTAATCCTTTCTGCAGTGTTGGTATGAGTTTAATAGCTCATTCAATAGGTGCCACCGGAGCAATGAAGACATCTCCATTTCGTTTTGTTTCAGGCCCTAACTAGCCTTTTGATTTTCCATGCAGATCTGTAAATGCTCCTCAGCTCCAAACCATTGATTTTGTTTAATAGATAAGAGCCATGGTTTCTGATCTTTGATGCCAACTATAGTCCTCAAATAATTTAGGGTGGCACAGTAGCGCCAGGGTCCCAGGTTCGATTCCAGCCTCTGGCGACTGTCTGTGTGGAGTTTGCACATTCTCCTCATGTCTGTGTGGGTTTCCTCCGGGTGCTCCGGTTTCCTCCCACTGCCCAAAGATGTGCCAGTGAATTGGCCATGTTAAATTGCCCATAATGTTATGGTGCATTAGTCAGAGGGAAATGGGTCTGGGTGGGTTACTCTTCGGAGGGTCAGTGTGGACTGGTTGGGCTGAAGGGCCTGTTTCCACACTGTAGGGAATCTAATCTAATCAGGTGAAATAAGACAATAGTGAGTTTTGAGAAGATTCGTAGCTAAGGTTGAGGTTTTGGATGTAGGTTTGCTCACTGAGTTAGAAAGAAGAGAATTTCAGGAATCAAACCAATCAAACATAATTCCTGGACATAGAGGTTCAGGAAGGGCTCCATGGAAAACTGGATAGCGATGGGTAGATATCTCTGACTGGAGACCTCACTATGGACTTCATACATCCAAAGCAGCTTCTGAAGAACGGTCTTTGGACTCCACATGGTCTGAGTTTCTCCAGTATTTTCTGTTTTTCTGTGAAGGTATCTGGATTGGTTTGGGGACACCCCCACTTCCTGATCATGTGCAGGCTTGTACTTGGTGGCCACACAAAGAGCAGGTGCAATGAAAAGGCAAAGCTTTCTATGTCCCTTGAGGTCTGAGTCAGCAAGAATGACATAGCTAAGGAACTGTATCATTGATGGGAATACTTTCTTTAGCCTCTTCAGGTATTTCTAATCATTAAAGTGGCTATATCTGTTCTAAACCTTGCTTATAGTTAGAGCTATCAAATCTGAGGTTCACTGATATACACTGCCTTGGCTGCTCATGGTTTCCTGATTTATACATGATATGAAGTATGGTTGATAGTCCAGTGTGTATCTGTACACAGGGAGAAAGTAAGGACTGCAGATGCTGGAGATCAGAGTCGAGAGTGTGGTACTGGAAAAGCACAGCAGGTCAGGCAACATCTGAGGAGCAGGAGAATCGACATTTCGGGTAAGAGCCCTTCATCAGGATTGTGTCTGTATAAGATCATGTGCTGGAATGGGAAAGGGTGCAACTTTATTAATATTCAGTATTATGTGCTAACTGGCAGTTTCCATAATGCCATCTTCTCCAGTTCCTGATTCAAGAAATTCAAGAATTGAATGGCTGATAGTTACGGGTCCCAAATTGTCCATATGCTGAGATGGGTGATGCTCCTGTGGTTGAGGAACAGAGGAACAGGAGTAGCCATTAATCCCCTTATGCCTGCTCCACCATTCAATGAGAACTACTTTGGCAATTTTCAATATCACTTTGCCTTACCTACTAACATAAAAACTTTTCCTATTGGTGATAAGATTGAGGGCCAAAAGTCACTACCACTGAGAACAGATACAATCATGGCTTCCAAAAGGTAATTGTGCAAGCATCTGATAAAACAAAATACATCAACTCGCCCTTGGAAACCAAAAACAAAATGGCTACTGTAGAATTTGATTCAACAATTGAACATAGCTTGCTGAACAATCCAGTGTGTGCTAACAGTTAGATTTACAACAAATTTAAGATAATTAGCCAAACCCGTAACATGGTTCATTTACACTTGCCAGTAACAACACACATTCATTCCAAAGGGCAATTTTATTGAAACAAATGGATTATGTTAAGGCTTTGCACCCCTTTCAAATTACCAAGGATCTTGAGAACTGTAGTGTCCCATTGCTCTCTCCATGGTCATGCCACAGACAATTAGCTTCACCTTGTTAACCAAACAGTACTGTATCCTTTTTTTCCTGTGGTGTAAGTTATCTTAAATTTGCATTCTTGTACTTATCCTGATGAGTGCAAGATGAAAAGCTTTGGAAATATGCTTCACTGTTCAAAAATATTAAAAATAAATGTGCAGGGATATTATGAAAGAGCAAGGAAATTGGACTATCATTGGTTTGGAAGTAACTGGCACAGTCAGGATTGGTTAAGATATCTGCTCCTGTGTTATAACAATTCTGCATTTCTATGTTCTCATTACTCCACATTCTTTAATAGCTGTGCGAGTGCCCCAATATCCAAGCACAGTGACCCCTCAGCGACCTTCTGAAACATTCAAAGATAGCATTTTAAATTTAATGCAACCACAAAAGCCTTCTACCTGGGCAATTCACTTTAAAAATGACCTGCTGGCTGAAATAGTTCTCTGAAGCTCTCCAGTATGTTTCTCTACATGTTTTCCCAGATAACCATTCCTGACACCTTGTGGTGTTTGCCACCCCGACTGATATGTGGTACTAGGTGAGGGAAATCTTCTGCCTTTTTGGCTTTATGTTGGGCTCATCTAGTGATTAGTGCTAAATACATCATCCTCTATACAGAGGATGCTCTTAGATATCAAGAAGGTTCATTGCAAGACAGTAATTACAACTACATTTGGACAGGCATAACTATTATGATCTCAAATACATCTACTCCCTCTAAAAGCAAGATTACAACTCCTAGTCTCCACTCAGACTGTGTGTGACATCAGGAGAATGGATGGAGCCAATGTAACATGAACACTAACCCCTTCAGAAACAATAATTTTCAAGATATTAAACTTGTATCAGTTATTGTGCTTCCAGTTGAAGAGGGCAGAAATCTGTCTGGGGGGTCAGTAGTGAAAAACAGCTGGCATTGATAGTCATTGCCTCTAATGTGCCTTGTCTGATACTCAATTCCATTCAAGTATTTAGTCAAGTCACATAACAGGTGGCTCTCCCAAACACTTTGGATACACCAGCCGCGTAAGTAGCTAAAAGCTTGCACCCATACAGAAATTTCCTGTATCTCATAACTGTATCCAAATTTTAGGGGCAGTGGCAGTCCGTGGCATTTAAATTAACCATAATGGAAAATCAAGGTGCAGGCCTTTTGGTTGCATGCAGAGCACGTGTCTGGTTATAGTGTTGAGCTCTCCAGCATGGGCTGCAGGAAGGCAAAACTTGCATTGTCAACACGTTCAGAGTCCAGCATCCTTTCACAGAACATAGAACATAGAACAGTACAGCACAGAACAGGCCCTCCAGCCCATGATGTTGTGCCGACCATTGATCCTCATGTAAGGTAAACCTAATGTACGAACCCTCAAATTTCTGTGACCATATGCATGTCCAGTAGTCTCTTAAATATCCCCAATGACCTCCTTCCACAACTGCTGCTGGCAACGTATTCCATGCTCTCACAACTCTCTGTGTAAAGAACCCGCTTCTGACATTCCCTCTATACTTTCCGTCAAACAGCTTAAAACTATGACCCCTCGTGTTAACAATTTCTGCCCTGCGAAAAACTCTCTGGCTATCAACTCTATCTATGCCTGTCATTATCTTGTACACCTCAATTAGGTCCCCTCTCTTCCTTATTTTTTCCAATGAAAAATGTCCGAGCTCAGTCAACCTCTCTTTGTAAGATAAGTCCTCCAGTCCAGGCAGCATCCTGGTAAACCTCCTCTGAACCCTCACCAAAGCATCCACATCTTTCCTATAATAGGGCGACCAGAACTGGACACTGTATTCCAAGTGAGGTCCAACCAAAGTTTTATAGAGCTGCAACAAAATCTCACGGCTCTTAAACTCTATCCCCCTGTTAATGAAAGCTAAAACAACATATGCTTTCTTAACAACCCCGTCCACTTGGGTGGCAATTTTAAGGGATCTATGTACCTGCACACCAAGATCCCGCTGTTCCTCCAGACTGCCAAGAATCCTATCCTTAATCCTGTACTCAGCTTTCAAGTTCGACCTTCCAAAATGCATCACTTCGCACTTATCCAGGTTGAACTCCATCTGCCACCTCTCAGCCCATCTCTGCATCCTGTCAATGTCACACTGCAGCCTACAACAGTCCTTTATACTGTCAACGACACCTCCAACCTTTGTGTCATCTGCAAACTTGCTAACCCATCCTTCAATCTCCTCATCCAAGTCATTAATAAAAATTACAAAAATTTCAAACTGATATCCAGGTGTGGATTTTTAGGTGATGTATTTCTGAATGTGTATAGTTTGGAAAATCTGTCCCATAGAGTTCCTGTGTTCTTGGCAGTTTCTTTTCATTACTTGGGAGAAGGTGCACCAAGCAGAAAAAAAAATATCGACACACTTTGAAAACCTGGTGTACACAATTGAATATCGTGGTTTGCATTATTGACAGCCTTTACTAATGAAGTCAAATAGTGCCACAAAGCACTTAACCCTTCACTTACTCTGCTTGCCAAGTAAGTCAAAATACAGCACTTGACCTCTACATTATCTTATCCGAGTGTGTGTACTAGTGTTAAATCGCAACTAGCTTTGGTGCTTATCACATTCCTCCTCAGCAACAATCACATGATTCTCCAAACAGCCAGAAATTTGACAGACATCCTGCCATGGTCTGGTTCAGGTAATACATAACTCGAAAAGTGATTCTCAGTGGTTAGTTCAGTTGGCTGGAGAGTAGTTTGTGATGCAAAGTGAAGCCAACATTGTGGGCTCAACTCCTGCACCATGAAGGACTCCCATTCTCAATCTCTCCCCTCACCTGAGGCATGGTGGCTGCTAGATTAAATGACCACCGGTCATCTCTCTTTAAAGGAAGAGCAGCCCGATGGCTAGAGAGGACTATAGTGACTCAGTGATGGCGACCCTGTAACTACAAGAACACTGTTTTTTACTGTCTAGTTCACTATGATAGTTTAAGGAAGAAATTAAACCACCCAATATCTGATCTGGTCGATTTATTCTTCCTAACCACACATCAAATTGGTTTGAGTCTTCACTGCCCCTTTGAACTGGCTCAATGAGCACATCAGTTGTTGAGGGGTATGCTGGCTCTTTACCATCTTCTCAAGGACAGTCAGCCATACTTGGTAAATATTGGTCTTTTCAATGATCTTCACAAGCCTTGAAGACTCATCGCACTCTGTGTTTTTGGGGAGCCCCAAAATCATATGAGCACATTGTATTTGCACTACATTTATCTGGAAAAGTAGTAGACTGGTTTTAAGACACGGATGAGGAGAAATCCTTTCTCGTAAAATGTCATTGGAGTGTGACATTCTCATCCCCAGAAGCTGGGGTTTTAAATGAATTCAAAGCTCAGTTAGATCAATCTTTGACAGATATGAGCATTAAGGGTTAATTGGGAGATGGGGTCTGGGGGGAAGTGCAGAGGGCGCACAAAATTGGAGCTTGGACCACAAAAAGCTGTCATTTTGTTGAATGGTGCAGCAGGCATGAAGGGTCGAATGGCCTAGTCATGTTTTAATGCTTTTTATTATGGTGACTTTCAATGCTCGCTCCCACGCAGTAAACACAGGCAGGAAATTGGGCCAAGGATTAATTATCTTCCAGAGCCTGGCAGAAATTGAGTAGAGTTTAGTGAGAACTGAAAAATAGCTCCAATGTGTAACATAAAGTGTTACAGATGACTGTGTAATATGGTAATGTGTTACAGTTTACACAGGAACTGTCATCACAGGAACTGATACAATGTCACATGATCTTGCTCTCTCTTGCAACCTCATGGCAAGAAGCCAGAGTAAGGTGCTTCTAAAATAAAGTCAATCTTTTCTTTATCTCAACAGACTCTGCAGCTATTCTTTAACAACACAACGGGACCAAGAATATTATATATGTTCCAGACATGCCTTCCAAATTGATGCTATTAATTACCAAGCACTAACTTTATCAAAAACATGTATGTTGCTTCCTGGTCAAGTCATGGTGAAGAGTGGGCAGATGTATGAATTATGCCTGGCAATCTATTATTTTAATGTTTTCCCTTTTTGTAATCCTGAGCATTTGTGTGAGGAGTGATGCTACTCTAGAGTGGACCACATCACACACAGAGGAGATCAGTGTGAACAGAAAGTATTCCAGCACAATCAGATGCAAGGAAATATTCCTGCTCTGCTTTCTGTCACCTTAGGATGTCAACGGAACATCATGTGTGCAAGATAGTTCATATAATCAGCAGAGTGAATAATTCAGGCTGGATCCTCACCCGGGGATTCTGTGATGAGTCACGATGGCTCATCCAAACCCCTGTGATCCTTCAAATCCCTCTAACACTAAGAACTCTTAACTCTACTGCCCACCTGATGGTTCCATAATACACTTGCCAAACAAACATTTATCAATCTGAGTTTTGAAATTTTCAATTCAACCTCGGTCTTAATGGCCTTTTTGGGGGACGGAGTTCCAGATTTCCACTGCTCTGTTTGGGCCATTTGTTTTCTTAGTGACCAAAGTGGAATTAAATTAGATTACTTACAGTGTGGAAACAGGCCATTCAGCCCAACAAGTCCACACCGACCCTCCGAAGAGCAACCCACCCAGACCCATTCCCCTACATTTACCCCTTCACCTAACACTATGGGCAGTTTAGCATGGCCAGTTCACCTAACCTGCACATCTTTAGACTGTGGGAGGAAACCGGAGCACCCGGGGGAAACCCATGCAGACATGGGGAGAATGTGCAAACTCCACACAGAAAGTTGCCCGAGGCGGGATATGAACCCGGGTCTCTGGCGCTGTGAGGCAGCAGTGCTAACCACTCTGCCACCGTGCCGCCTGTCTTATACTTAGCTTTCAAATCTCAATTTTAGCAGCTGCAAACCTAAGACCCACATTTTATCTGATTGCTCCTGCCTGGTTAATGCATCTCAGTATTGTAATAATCAGCATGGATGTCGATACCACAATGATGAATTGGCCACTGATTACATTAATATACGGTCAGAGAATGAAGCACCCCAAATCATCATACAGCAAATGGTAGGACAGAATCAACAATTAATTTTGAGGAGGAAACATTCAACAGGACTCTACAACATATTGGAGCAGTTACATTGTCATTGTGAATGATTCATCACAGCAGTAATTCGGTTATCATGACAAAACGGATGTAGATTTGCCTCCCTATTATGAATGTACTCCATGAAACACATTGGTCAGAATCACATTGAGGTGATATGGTTTCTTCAGCTTGCTGGAGACCTAATTAGAGACCCATGCTGTCTTTTCCAAGAAACAGCTGCCAAATCACACATTCATCAGGCAGCGCCAAGTCCACCAGTGTGTTTTTGCTTGGACTGAAGACCTTTGGAGCAAAGAGCCCTCCCATTGTGAACCAAAAGACAATCTAACCGAATTAGTGCTGTGATGAATCATTCACAATGACAATGTAACTGCTCCAATAGCCCCTCTGTTTAGCAGTATCACCAAGGACACGCTGCGAGGTCTAGTGTAGTGGAGGATCCAGGAATTGGTAAGGGATTTGGTATGGTTCACAGTTTTAGGGAACAATGACAGTGGTGTGACTCCCAGCAGGAAACCTGGTACACCCAATGTCTTTCAATGGCATTATCCATTGCTATATCCTTCTATAGCAACATCCTTGGGGGGGTTATCAGAAACGGAACTAGCCTGACCATATAACTACAGTGACTACAAGAACGGGTCATCTGCTAGGAATGTTACAGCGAGGAATTCTCTCCCCAGTGTCTCTCCAACATTCATAAGGTACAAGTCAGGAGTGTGATGGAATACTCCCATGTGCAGGAAGCTCAATAACATCCAGGTCAAAACAGCCTACTTGACTGTGTCCACATGCATCACCTGCAAAATTCTCATCCTTTGTCAGGGATGCACAGTGCAAACTATCTTTAAGAAGCACTGCAGCAACTCACCCAATTTCTCATTGATAGCATCTTCCACCTAGAAGAACAGGGACAGCCAGTACATAGGAACATCACTCACCTGCAAAGTCCCCTCCGAGGCACCCAAAATCAATCTTCATTCCTTCGCCGTCCCTGGGTCAAAATGCTGGAACCTCCTTCTCAACAGCACTTGTTTAAGTCCCTAAAGATTGCAATGGTTCAAGAATAAAGCTCACCACCAGTTTCTCCAGGGCAATTAGGGGCTCAAAATAAATGCTGGCCCAGCCAGCGATGTCCACATCCCATGAATATGAATAACAAAAGATTTTATTTACTTCGACGATTAAAAAACCGACAAGGCGGAACACAAACGAATAATGTAAGAACGAATGACTGCAAAAGGCCAATCAGGGATCATGCTTGAATTTTAAACTGAGGGAGGCAAAACCCAGGGAAAGTGTACAATTCCAGTTTTAAGGTTGGAGAAAACAAATTAGAGAAGGAGACTGTGCAAGATATATTGATCGGAGTTCATGAAGGATGCCGAGTAAAAACCTTCTTGAAGCTTCAAAGGAACAATAAAAGAACGTCTTAAGAATCATTAATCATAGTCTGACCAATGCAATTGAAGCAGATAAGAAAGGTTGTGATGACAAGTGAGAATTTAACAGCCAGAGGTGGAAGGATAGAAAAAGAGAGATTATCTTTCAGACAACAAGATTTGTTTTCTATTTGCTGCAAGGTAAGAGCAGCTCAGATTTAGAAACAGTATTCAAATCTTGGATGAACCTAAGGTTTACACAATGTTACAAAGGAACATACAAAGTCAAAGCTAGTGTAGGCCATTTTGTCCCTCAAGCCTGCCCCACCATTGCATAAACTCATGGTTAATCTGAGTATGTCTTCAAAGCCATTTTCCTGCCCACCCCACTAATCTTTCAATCCCCTGTGAGTCAAGAATCTTTGTTGGTCATCAATCTATCCACACTCCCTTAAAAATGTTCAGGGATCCTCTCAGGAGAAGAGAATCCCACCAATTCTGATTCAAAGAAAAGTCCTCCACATCGCTATCTAAAATGGGACACCCCTGATTTTTAAACAATGCCCTATCATTCTCGGGGGTTAGCACTACTGCCTTACAATTTCAGGGACCCGAGTTCAATTCCAGCCTCGGGCAACTGTCTGTGTGGAATTTGCATATTCTCCCCATGTCTGCAAGCATTTCAACCAGGTGCTCCAGTTTCTTCCCATAGTCCAAGAATGTGCAGGTTAGGTGGACTGGCCATGCTAAATTGGCCATTGTGCCTTGAGATCTGTACTGAAAATGTGTTGCTGGAAAAGCGCAGCAGGTCAGGCAGCATCCAAGGACCAGGAGAATCGACGTTTCGGGCATAAGCCCTTCTTCAGCCCTGAAGAAGGGCTTATGCCCGAAACGTCGATTCTCCTGTTCCTTGGATGCTGCCTGACCTGCTGCGCTTTTCCAGCAACACATTTTCAGCTCTGATCTCCAGCATCTGCAGTCCTCACTTTCTCCTTGAGATCTGTAGGCTAGCTGAATTAGCCATAGGAAATGCATGGTTGTGGTGGCGGGGGTCTGGTTGGGATGCTCTCCAGAGGTTCGGTGGCCTGCTTCCACACTGTAGGGATTCTATAATTCTAATCTCTCTCACAAGGGAGACATTGCATGTCTCAATAAGATCATTAATGGGTCATCTCAATGGATACAGGCCCAACCAGTCCAACATTTCTTCAGAAGCGAACACCCACCACTGATATCAGTGCAATTATGTCCTTCTTTAAATAAAGAAGCCAATACATACATCATACTCTAGATGTGGTACCATCAATATCTTGTCCAACTATGGCAAAACATTCCTGTTTTTATGTACCACTTTCCTTACAATAAACAACAACATTCCATTTATTTTTCCTAATCACTTGCTGAATGTCCAAACAACATGATTTTTATGATTTCTGCCAAGACACTCAGATCCTCTTGTAACTCAAAGTTCTGCAGTCTCTCAATATTGACATAATATACTACTCTTCAATTCTTCCTGCCAAATTGCATAAGGTCGCATTTTCCTATTCATCAGCCATCTTTTCTCCTAGACATCTAACCAATCCCTATCTCTTTACAGACCCATTAAGTTCACTTTGGCAATGTTGACAACTCCATTGAATGCCGAGGGAAGATGGTTTGTTGTTGGAGCCTGGACATGATAGACATCGACAAGTTCTGCTGAGAAGGTTCTCTGGATCATGTGTCAATCAGCTTGTTAAGAGCTGACTGCCAAGCAACGTCAGAAGCTGCTGACAGCTTTCGGGGCCCACAGAGGTCAAAGCCTACTCATCAACAGAGCAAAGGTAGATCTCTTTCCTTTGCTTTCCATAGAGTAGGTGTTGCAGGGAAAGGGTGATCAAAAGGGTGAGAGGCAAGGGCATAGGCAACTTCCTTGGATCCCAATCTGTGCCTACAGTTGACCCCCCTCCCCCCCACCCTGAATGGTGCAAATGGAGGCTCCATACAACACTTGTGTTGCCTTCTGGGAAGACAGGAAATCAGACAGAGGACAACTTGTGCCTATTATGTGGCTGTTCAGTCTAGGGTTGGCATTAGGGTTAGAATCAGGGTTAGAGTTGGGGTTAAAGCATAGAAAGAGGCTATTTAATTCTCTAGAGGAAGCATAGTGAAGATAAAATGATTCCTGAGATGGCAGGGCTGACATACGAGGAGAGGTTGAGTCAGTTAGGATTATTTTCACTAGGTGAAAATGAGTACTGCAGATGCTGGAGATGAGAGTCAAGAGTGTGGTGCTGGAAAAGCACAGCAGGTCAGACAGCATCCAGCCATGATCGGCATGATCATATTGAATAGTGGAGCAAGCTCAAAGGATTGAATGGCTTACTCCAGTTTCTGTTCAGCCCATCTTATCTGGACTGGCCGATTGACTGCACAATTGCCTTAATTAATGGTGAGTCGAGAAAGTCCCATGTTGATCCTCTTGCCCAGTGCTGAATTAATGATGTGCATAGAAGAGGCTGAGTATCTCACCAAGGTTAACCGCCCAATTATTTCCTATCCTCATCAATTCTCTCACTAACTTCCAGGGAGGAAAATTTGAGCCTTAATGTATGTTAATGCTATTTTTCATTTGAGGGTTCACTCATATTTGTAGTTCTTGTTTCACTGACACTGGGCCAAACGTAGATGAATAACACAGATCTCCAACAATAAAACAAGCTACTGCCTCCCCGATGGGATAACTTAACAAAGGGAAGGAAGGTACCTGATGGTATTCATTACTTAATCAGGGGCTGCTAGAAAGTCTTAATTGCAAATCAGGACTTTAATTTTCCCAAGACATAATAGCATCATAGAATCCCTCTAGAGCAGGCAGTGAATATTTGAGTCTGCACCAACTCTACAAAGAGCATCCCAACACATCCCCATCATCCCATATAGCTAATCCACCCAGCTTGCACATCTTTGTACAGGCGATTTAGCACAGCCAAACCACCTAAGCTGCACAACTGTGGGAGGAGACCAGAGCATCCGATGGCAACCCACACAGACACAGGGAGAATGTGCAAACTCCACACAGAGATTCGTCCAAGGATGGAATCAAACGCGCGTCCCTGGTGCTGTGAGGCAGCAGCACTAACCGCTGACCCACCATGCCATGCAAGCATAGTTGCCAATTGTGGATCAGTAGAAAGTGCTCTCACCCAAAGGCAGAAGGTTGTAGTTTGTATCCTTTTCCAGGGTTCCAGCACAAAACTTTAGGCAGACACATGAGCGCTATACTTGGTGACTGCTCTGCTGTCCAAGTGTGATCTTCCAGCTGATACATTGAACCAAGCTCCTGTCTGCCCATCAGATGGATGGAAATGACCCTACAATGCAACTTCAAAGAGCAGGGGTGTAATCCACAGTGCCCTGACCAATACTAAATGGCAAATAACAGGGTTATTTGGGTTATTCTCGCATTGCTGTTAGTGAGAGTTTACAGAGTGCAAATTGGTTGCCACATCTCCTACGTACCAACAGTAATCACATATTTCATAAAAAAGTAATTTATTAGTTGTAAAAATCTTTGAGGTCA
Organism: Chiloscyllium plagiosum; assembly: GCF_004010195.1. NCBI lineage: Eukaryota > Metazoa > Chordata > Chondrichthyes > Orectolobiformes > Hemiscylliidae > Chiloscyllium > Chiloscyllium plagiosum. The sequence continues at coordinate 18,330,330 of NC_057718.1, read as the reverse complement.
AGAATGGTGCTACATAAACGCAAAACCCTCTTGTCTTTCTGGAGGAGAAAGGCATGACGACAGTTATTCACAGCACAGCCAGCCAACAGCTTTCAAAAGGAACTGTCTGTAATTTTGAAAAATTGTTTATGTCAGGAACATCAGACAAGGCAGACTTGTAAGAACATTGCCTGTGAGACCAAGTCTCAATGTAAATCAAATGTCTCTGTTAGTCTCCAACTTGCAGATTACCATATTCCATACAAACACTTTAAGAGGTTGCACCTTAAAGCTGTTAGATTCGTTCCACCTGCCATCGGGATGTGAATTTGGGCCACGGAGTGGAGATTAAAACATGTTTCTGTTTGTGAGTGATCAGAAGGAATACGAAGTCTGTCAGTCCAGTGAATGTGAATCTACAAACTTAAATCTGCCACTCAATTTGAAACAGAGACTGGAAATGCTGGTATGTCAGAAGAAATGGTGCGGCTCAGTGACAAGATTTAGAAGGGATATAGAGAAACTTGGCATCTCAGCCAATGATCAGCTAAATCTCAATGAAAATGGCACAGCTCTTCTGGTTTAATAGAACACTGAACATAGAGCAATGCAGCACAGGAACAGGTCTTTGGCCCATGATGTAATACCGAACATGACACACAATTAAACTAATCCCTTCTGCCCGCTCTTGGTCCATATCCCTCCATTCCTTGCACAATCATGTGCTTATCTAAAGTCCCCTAAACACCCTTATTGTATCTGTCTCCATCACCACCCCTTGCAGCACGTTCCAGACACTGACAACTCTCTGTGTAAAGAATACTTGCCCTTCACAACTCCTTTGAGCTCACCATGCTCATCTTAAGTGCATGCCCCCTAATTTTAAACATATCAACTCTGGGAAAAATATTTTGACTGTCAGCCCTATCTGTGCATCTCATACTTTTATAGACTTCGATCATGTCTCCCCTCAGCCTCCGCTGCTCCAGAGAAAACAGCCTGAGTTTTGCCAGCCTCTCCTTATAGCTCATACCCCCTAATTCAGGTAGAATCCTGGTAAACCTCTTCTGCGCCCTCTCCAAAGCCTCCATATCCTTCCTGTAATGTGGTGACCAGAACTGAACACGATTCTCTAAGCATGGCCTCACCAAAGTCTTATAAAACTGCAACATGACAGCCTGACTCTTGTACTCAATTCCCCAACCAATAAAGGCAAGAATGCCAAGATACGCCTTCTCTATCATCGCTGTCTACTTGTGTGGCCACTTTCAGGGAGCTATGGACTTAAACCCAAACATCCTTCTGTACATCAATGCTGTTCAAGGTCCTGCCATTAACTGTATACTTTTCCTTAACATTTGATCTCCCAAAATGCAGCACTTCACACTTTCTGTTGTTGCAACTAGATGTGTCCCACAACCAGAGTGGGCTCAGAGATCCAGTGAAATAGGGTAGGGAATTATCTGATCTGTGCAAGAGTACAATTAGAATGCGGAGACCAGCTTTAGAATTAGAGCATCAGTTCAGGCTCTTTCCTAATGCAATCCTAAACAAACCTGACTGCCCTACTCCACATTCCTCTTTGTAAAATCCAACTTGGTTTTGCTCTTTTGATGGCTGACATTGCCACTGCTTTCACAATGCAAAAGTAATCTGCCATAAATGTGGCTCACACCTCAAACCAAAGGTTGTCTGACAGTACATCACAGCTGCAAACCATGAGGCACCAAAGAACACTGTGCATTCTGGAGCAGCAAGTAGCCACTAGAACAAGATGCTGGTGACCAAAAAGCCAGTAAGACACCACAAACTTAACCCGAATGAAAGTATTAAAAAGATGCACAAGTTTAAAAATATCAGTGAAGCCCACAGACAACATAGTGAAAAGTAAACCCCAGAAGAACTTCTTATATTTTCAACCTCACACACTATGTCAATGGTGTAAGAACACACAGCATTCAGGATGCCATTTGGGTGCTATCATTCCTGACAGTTACTATTTGTGCTATCAGAGAGCCAAAATGTATTCAAACATCCCAAGGGTAGGATTATGGAGAATGTACAAAAAGAACAATCTTGACCTACCGATGGCTACAGGGCAATGCCATGGATCAGTATTCAACAGCACCAAGAACCAGGTCAACCTCAGCCAGATACATTTCCTTCGGTCCATTCACTGGACTCATGCAGTCTGTCCTGACCCAGGCAATATCGAGGATATAAAACCAAAGTTTACCCCACAAGATTAGGAGGATCTGTGACATAATCTCAAATGTTTCAACTTGCTCTCACTTTGCCCAACTTTGGAAAAAGGTATCACCACTGAGGTATCTACTCAAGAACGTCATCTCCTACATATGGCAAGATGGCTAACAACATATCTATGATTATAAATTATGGCAACAAAGTTTCACTGCAACACAATGACTTCCAGGAAGATACAACTACAGAATTAGATATATTACAAAAAAGTCCAGGCTCCAGTATTTTGCAAGATGAAAAATCTATTGCCTTTGGTTCTAAAGTCCTGCCATCTGCACAAGCCAACTGTTGTATTCTAGAGTGTGAGACATTAGCTCTGGTATTTAGTCTCATGTGGTTTCACTCCTACTTATCCAGCAAGAAATCCATCATCAAATCAGACAAGAAGCCATGAGAAATGATCTGTCATAAGCTACTAATGAACGCATTGCCACTTTTGCAGTGTCTACTTGTCAAGGGGCAAAGAATAACTTTCAAGTCAGTTATAAGCTAAGTATCAGGATTGTTCCATCTACCACACTAAGCAAGTTACCCAATCCACACAAAGACTAAGACGTTCCTCTTAATGTGCGTGTAGATGGAATTGAAGTTCTCAAGATAAATCTGTTACACTTTGGCCAGCATCAGTGTAAACAATTGCAAATCGCAACTCCTGAAGATGGTCAAACACATGACTTTCAGAAGTCTATTATCCAAGGATGGCCTGACAGTATTATGGAAGTTCCTGGGAACATTCATTCATATTGACCATACAAAGATGAGCTTGTACATCATGGCAAGACATTTTCAAGGGCAAACGAGTCCTAACACCAAAATTAGGATTCTGAGAAATCAAGACTATGTTACATCAGGGTCATACGGGTATTGAAGGCTTGCACATGAATTTGTGTCTGAGACAGAGATGAATGAGAAAATGCAATGAATTGTTAATGTTTGTGAGGCAAGTCAAATGTACTAACTCCAGCAACAGAGGAAGCCTCTACATCAATGCACTGTTTACAATCTTTTGACATGAATAGCAACTTACCAACTCACGGTGACTGGGAAAGATTATAGCCTTTTGATAGATCACTTTTCCAAATATCCCATTGTTCGATGACTTAGCAGCACATGAGTGCAACCACCATCGAAACAATGACCATTTTTAGTTTATTTGGCCAAGTCAAGGACACTAAATGAGGAGAAATTCATATCACGTCATCAGCCATTATCCTTAATCAAAACAGTCTAGTAAAATGTACATTGCTTACCATTAAATCCATGTTCATCACGTGTCAAGCAACCAAGCAAAATTTTCATATTGCATTGCTATATTTTTGTGTAACACCAATGGAGAAGGAACAATCATTCTCCAGCAAAACTTACATTTGGAAGGTAAGTGTGAATGACCTTGCTCAGAAACTAGTTGTCTAAGGACATTCTTCTTCATCGTGAAAGAAGACTGAAAGTGATGCACAACCAAGGAACAGATGGAGAACTATCCCAACTGCACAGAAACAGACAGTGCGAGTCAGAAATCCATTCACAAATACCTGTTTACCAGCAAAGGTTTCTAAAATATACAAGCAGCCAAATTGCATGAAGCCATTACTGATCATGGTGTTACATTGCAAAGGAACAGAAGCCGCTCAGAAAATATGTAGCATGCTGATTATGCACATGGTGAATGAGGAAGAAAATGCCAATGATGATTGGACGATGGTGCTGAGTGACAGCTACTGACAGCTAGACAACTAAGTTGTCAGCCGGGAGTAACCAAAAATGACATGATCACCAGATCAGGACGTTAACCTTTTTTTTCAGTTTGAATTGTTAACATCATTAATTCTATTTTACTTGTTTGCATAATTATCAGTTATGGACATTCATGCATATTTGTTTGTGATTTATTTTTCTTTGGAAAAAAAGGGATTGATATGTCATGGCTCAGCCCTAGTACACAATATATCTTTAAGAGATATCCAAGTGCTATCCTCACTTTACCATAACATGTGACTGGATGGTATATAGTTCTCAGTCTCCATCTTTAGGTTCTCTTGCAGCGTGACACACTAAGGGAAGTATGCTGTAGTTTATATCTGGGATGTTCTATTGGAGTCCTAATACATAAGTTCCTGTGGTTTCCAGAAGCTGCAGTAAAAGCCAGTTGAATATTTCAGTATTGTGTTACCCTTGTCTTATTCTTATGTTACAGGAGCCAGCATAATTATCACCTCATGAAATATTCTGTGAAGGTGAAACATCAATCATTGTATCAACAACAGATCAGCGTTTACAGCGATGGCCATCTTGGAAAAAATATGACATCAAGATCCTAGATACCACACTATACTGCACCACAATGGCAGCAGACCGCAATTATCACATCAGTGCCCTTGAATATCTTTACTGCTACTCTGCCATTCGATAAGCTCGTGACTGATCAATTTGCATCCCTGATAACCTTTCATTCATCTCACCTAACATCAATCTAACAAGAATCAATCTATCTACACTTTAAATTTATTCAATGATCCCGCCTTCACCATCTCTGAGGCAGGAAGTTCCAAAGTCACAACTCTCTGAGATAAAAAAGGGATGCACACACTGGTGGCAATGATAGCATTTATTGCCCATCCCAGAGGGTAGTTAAAAGTCAACCACATTGTTGTGGTCTGGAGTTACATGGAAACCAGACCAGGTGAGGATAGTTGTTTCTTTCCCCTAGCACTCTCGATTCCAGCTTTTTTAATTGAATACAAATTCCACCATTTGCCATGGTGGGATTCGAACCTGAATCCCCAGAACCTGAATTTCCAGTGCGAGCAGCAGCGAAGGTAAGACCGTTTGGTTTTAAAAGTGCTTACCGGTAGCGGGCAGCGGTGTTTTTTTTCTCTCTCTCTTCACCATAGAGGCCAAACAAGGTAAGGATGGCAGATTTCCTTCCCTGAAGGATATTAGTGAACCATAGGTGTTTTTCTCAGCAATTGACAATGATTACATGATCATCATTAGACTCTTAATTACAGAATTTGTTTTAAACTTAAATGCGACCAGCTACGGAATTTGAACCCCTGGGTCCCCAGAACATGACCTGGTCTCTGGATTAACAGTCTAGTGATAAGGCCTCATTCCTGGCCTAAAAGCATGGTCGTTAATTTTAAAACAGTTCAGGACTCACTCGCAAGAGTAAACTTCCTTACCCCATCCACCTTAACAAGACCATTGGAGGGACACGGTGGCTCAGTGGTTAGCATGGCTGCCTCATAGTTCTAGGGACCCGGGTTCGATTCCACCCTTGGGCTACCCTGTGGGGAGTTTGCACATTCTCCCCGTGTCTACGTGGGTTTCTTCCAGGTGGTCTGGTTTCTTCCCACAATCCAAAGGTGTGCAGGCCAGGTGAATTGACCATGCTAAATTGCCCATGGTGATAGGTGCATTAGTCAGGGGTAAATATAGGGTAGGGGAATGGTTCTGGGTGGTGTGGATTTGTTGGGCCAAAGGGTCTGTTTCCTTACTGTAGGGAATCTAATCTTACAAATCTCAATCTAATAAGCCCTCATTCTTCTGAACCCCAGTGCAAACAGACCCAGCCAGTCCAACCTTCCCTCATAAGACAGTCTGCTCATTCCAGTTATCAATCTAGTGAACTGTCTCTGTACTGCATCCTGCTATGATTGTAACAAGGTCAGCGAGGTGAACCTCATAGAGTATGAGTTCCCTGATTGGGGCTGTTAACCTGGTCCAAACAGGGAGCCCTGGCTGACAGATATAAACAGGAGAGTCAGAGATTCTGTGCACTCTGAGAGCTGGCTCTGAGGAAGCCAGATCAGTGTCAAGGACTCTCCACAGGTAAATGCAAGGTATCTTGGTGACAGGATACTGATCTCTGTGGAGTTATTTCACATCCAATTCATTTACATTCTTCCTTAAATAAGGAGGCCAAAACAGCAGACAGTATTTGAGATGTGGTCTTACCAATGGCACACATTGCTGAATTGCAACATGTTTACTTTAATATTTGATTCCTCCCACATTAAAGGGTAATTTGGAATGGGCAACAAATACTGGCCAAGCCAGTGATACTCATGACCTGTGAAAGATTAAGCACAAGTGACCCGATTGCAATTTAACCCCAAGGTCCCTTCTTACAGAGTCATTCAGTCAGTAGGAGTGAGTTAGTGCATTTACACAAGGAATCAAGATTTTGGCATAATCACTGAACAGTGGAAGGCTGTATTGTGAATTGCTCCCAGATGTAAAGCATTACCACCCAAGTAGAAAAGCACCAGTTTTCGTAAAAAAAAGAGCACCAGTTAAACTAATAATTATGGATGAATTGGACTAAATTAAACACAGTCTGATTGCATATCACTTTGGAAAGCACTAAATGACTGTAACTGAGTCACCCCAAATCTATAAAAAATATGTTACTCTTACTCTGCTGCTTTCCTTGAGCAAACTCTGGAAATGCAATGATTTATTAAACTATCGCCAATCGTTAACAATTGCGATAATACATTCTGAAAGACCTACCATAGATAATGACGGTTTTTCTTGTATAATTCCAACGAAGATGCATAGGGCACTCACTGGCAATTAAAAATAAGACAATCTGAAAGGCACTGGTTGGTGTAGCCTTGCAGGCTCTATTTTTGTTTCCTCGCTATTGAGACTATTTCTAGACATTGAAAGTATCAAGGGTGATGGGAATGGTGCAGGAAAATAGCTTTGAGGTAAATGATCAGCCATGAATAGGAAGGATTCAGTGGGATATGGGCTAAGTGCTGGCAAATGGGACGAGATTAATTTAGGATTTCGGGTTGGCATGGATGAGTTGGACCGAAGGGTCTGTTTCCATGCTATACATCTCTCTGAACTCTATTCAATAAAAGAGGAAGATACTTCTTGCAAACAAAGAGAATGCGAACAGAGATGGCTGCAGTTTTTTTTTAAATCCTGTTCACTGGTGATTATTGTCAGTTGTACACAATATTGTCTTTTCCTAGAACAGGAAGAGCAAAAGAAGACAGACCCAAACCAGATGACAATTACTTGACAAAACATTTTAATTAGCTCCTGACCAAGTGACCATGGCTTGGTATGGGGCCAGTGCAGCAGAAACACCTATCCTGCAAAACTAAAGCATCAGCCATCTCTCTCCAGGTCTAGGTACCAGCTATGCCTGCTTCTTTGATGTGACGTCAAACAGTCCCTCTTCAGTACCTAGGTTGAAAAGTGTGGTGCTGGAAAAACACAGTAGGTCAGGCAGCATCCGAGGAGCAGGAGAAATAATAAGCCCTTCTTCAGGAATGAGGCTGGTGTGCCAAGCGGGCTGAGATAAAAGGTAAGGGGGAGGGAACTCTGGTCTCCAGCATCTGCAGACCTCACTTTCTCCTCTTCAGTATATACACAGGTACTGTGCCCCAATTCTACCACCATTACATCGATGACTGCATCAGTGCACCCAGGCTGAACTGGAGCAGTTCATCGACTTCGCCCATAACTTCCACCCCGCCCTCAAATTCACTTGGTCCATCTAGAACACCACCCTCCCCTTTCCCAACCTCTCCATTTCCATCTCCGGCAACAGTCTCCAGAACGGATGTTTAGTATTAACCCACAAACTCTCAAAACTACCTGGACTACACCTCCTCCCCGCCTAGTATCCTGTAAGAACTCCAGCCCATTCTCCCAATTCCTCCGCCTCTGATTCATCTGCTTGGACGAGGAGACATTTCAATCCCAAGTATCCCAGATGTACATCTATTTTGAACAACGTGCTTTTCCTCCCTCTGTCATCCAGCCAGCCCTTCACCACACCACATCCATTCCCCATTCAACTGCTCTAAACCACCCCCCAAATGCAATAAAGACAGGATCCCCTTTATCCTCACCTACCACCACACCAGTCTTCGCATCCAACGTATCATCCTTAAACATTTCTGCCAACTCCAACTAGACCCCACCTCCAAGGATATCTTCCTGCCCTCACCCATCTCTGCCTTCCACAAGGACCTTTCCTTTTGCCAATCCTTGGTTCATGCCACTCTTCCCACCAACCCCCTCAACCCCTCAGGTACCTTCCCCTGCAAGTGGAAAAGATGCAAACCTGTTGGCACACCAACCTCCTCACCTCCATCCAGGGCTCCAAACAGTCCTTCCAGGTGATACAGAGGGTCACCTGTCTCTCCTCCAACCTAATGTACTGTATCTGGTGCTCCAGATGTGGTCTTCTCTACATCAGGGAGACCAAACGTAGTCTAAGGGAATGGTTCACCGAGCATCTCAGCCCGGCCCTCAAGGGCTGACCTGACCTTCCAGTCACCACCCATTTTAATTCCTTTTCCCACTCCCTTTCCGACATGACCATCCTTGGCCTCCTCCTTTGCCACAAAGAACCACACCGTAAATTGGAAGAGCAGCAGCCTGGCCAGCCTACAGCCCAGAGGACTCAACATTGAGTTCTCCAATTTCAAATAACCTCCCTTCCCATCCCCCCGACTCCTTTCCCAGCCCCTCTCTCTCCCTTCCATTCCTCTCACTGACCCTTCCTTCTGGCTACCAACCAGATTCATTCCGCCCATTGACCAACCAGGTCGTACCCTCTACCTGTGATCACCTATCCCCACCTCACCACCCTGATGCCCCACCCCCTTTATTTGCAGCTCCCCTTCCACCCACCCCCCAGTCCTGAAGAAGGGTTACAGCCAAAACCTTGACTTCTCCACCTCCTGATGCTGCCTGGCTCGCTGTGTTCTTCCAGCCTCTTGCCAGTCTATTTTGGATTCCACCACTGCAGTTTTTTTTGTCTCTAATCATGATTTAGTTGAATGACAGAGCAGGTTTGAAGGGCTGAATGGTCTATTTCTACTCCTAATTCTTGAGCTTCTATTTATGAATGATCTGGAACCAACAATTTCCAGTCACTTACTGTAGGTATTAAGTGGTTTTAACTTTGTTTTTTGTATAAAGAAGGATTACATTTCCCAGAGGCTTATGAGGCTTTAGAATTCTCAACTCCACGGAGCGATGGTTGATCAGTCATTGAAAATAATCAAGACTCAGTTAAACAGACGTTATACTGGCATCAGAGCCCAGAGAATGTCTACGAGGCTGATACCTGATCCAAAGGGATTGTCTTACAAGGAGAGGGTGAGTAGATTGGGCTTGTGTTTGTTTGAATATGGAAAATAAGAGGTGACTTTATTAAAATATACATGACTCTTAGGGAACTTGACAGAAAGGTTGCTTCCCCTTGGAAGGGAGTTTAGGACCATACAGGATAATTTTGGAATAAGACACATTTAAGACAGAGATAAGGATGAATTTCTGCTCTCAAAGGATACTGAATCTTTGGACCTCTTCATCACAGAGGGCTGTTGACATTGGGTCATTAAATATATTCAAAGCTGAGAGAGACATCAGTAATGGAATCAAGGGTTATGGGGAAAAGACAGAAAAGTTGAGTTAAAATCATCAGATGACCCAAGATCTCTTTGAATGGCACAGCAGACTTGATGGGCCAAACGGTTTACTTCTGCTTCTACACCTTATGGTTTCATGGACACTGAGGGAAAGTGGAATTGAGTTAGAAGACTAGCCATGACAGTGGCACAGGTTCAAGGGGAGTCTCTTACACTGGAGTCTTTCTTTCAATCATTGAGAATTCACCCCTTCTGTATTTGACTGTACTTTGTTACTCCTTCACAGGAAGGTGAGTGGAACTCAGCTTTGTGTTACCAGACACTTTCTGTTATCTACAGAGAGAGACCTGGAGAGAGATGTTTGATGCTTTATTTTTATAGGATAGGTGTTTCTGCTGCACTGGCCCCATACAAGCCATGGTCAGTTGGTCAGGAGCCAATCAAAATGTTGTTGTCAAGTAATTGTCTTCTTGTTCGGGTCTATTTTTTGTTCTCACTGTTTTAGGAAAAAACAGTATTTTGTACAACTGACAATAGTCATCAGTAAACAGGATTAAAAAATTGCTGCCATCTCTGTTCATGGTCTTTTTGTTTGAAAGGAGTATCTTCCTCTTTTATTTCGCAGTCCTAGAGTAATAGAGTTATGCAGCACGGAAACAGGCCCTTCGGTCCAACTTTTCCATGCTGACCAGATATCTTAAATTAATCTAGTCCCATTTGCCAGCATTTGACCCATCCCCCTCTAAACCCTTCCTATTCATATACCCATCCAGATGTCTTTTAAATCTTGTAATTGTACCAGCCTCCACCACGTCCTCTGGCAGATCATTCCATACATGTACCACCCTCTGCATGAAAACGTTACCCCTTAGGTCCCTTTTAAATCTTTCACGTCTCACCCAGACGTATGCTCTCTAGTTCTGGACTCCCCGACCCCAGGGAAAAGACCTTGTCTATTTACCCTATCCATGCCTCTTGTGATTTTATAAACCTCTATAATGTCACCCCCTCAGCCTCCGACACTCCAGGGAAAACAGCCCCAGCCTATTCAGCTTCTCCCTATAGCTCAAATCATCCAGCCCTGGCAACATCCTTGTAAATCTTTTTGAACCCTTTCAAGTTTCACAACATCCTTCCTATAGCAGGGAGGCCAAAATTGAAGACAGGATTCCAAAAGCAGTCTAACCAATGTCCTGTACAGCCACAACATGACCTCCCAACTTCTATACTCAATACTCTGACCAAAACAAAAAGCATACCAACTGCCTTCATTACTATCCTATCTACCTGCAACTCTACTTTCAAGAAACTATGAACTTGCACTCCGAGATCTTTTTGCTCAGCAACACTCCCCAGGACCTTACCACTAAGTGTGTAAGTCCTGCTCTGATTTGCCTGTCCCAAATAAAGGGAAAAAGATGCGGTCTTTATTGAGTGCAGAATACATTGGTTATCCTGCTGCATTTCTAGACATCTTTTTTTAATAGATGACACACAGCACTGGCCTGTGTTGCAATTTCTGTTCAGATTTAGATGGGAATGTGGAGTCATCAGAGCAGCCATGATCTTATTGAACAGAAGAGCAGTGTAATCTTGCTCCTAATTCATATATACATACACTTTTTGATTAGTTCATTGTAAATAAAATCTTGTTTGAACATGTCTCTTCTAATTTAAAAAAAATCCTTGTATTTCGTGACTTCCGGGCACTCCAAAGCTTAGAGGTCATAAAGTACTTCCGAGATGTGGTCACTATTGTAAAATAGGACACATGGTAGGCAATTTGTTCACAGGAAGCTCTCACTAACATTCTGGGTCTTTTTGTGGCCTTATTTGGCAGTCAGCAGGAAAAAGGACTGCTCTGCAGAGGCCTTTCCTGGAAATGGGGGAAACAATGCCAGGGTCAAACAGCACAGTTAGGGAGGTGGGTTTGGCTTACAATGTTTGAAACGGTATTACACTTTATATAGAATCCCAACAGTGGGGAATATAGGCCATTCGGCCCATTGTGTCTGTACCAACCCTCTGAAGAGCATCCCACCTTGACACTCACCTCTCTCCCACCCCCACCATGGCTAATCCACCTAGCCTGCACACTACAGAGCAAATTAGCATGGGCAATCCAACTAACTGCACATTTTTGGACTGGGGAGGAAACCAGAGCACACCCAAGCAGACATGGGGAAATATGCAAACTCCATATTGGCAGTCACCTGAGGCTGGAATCAAACTCAGGCCCTGGTGCTTTGAGACAGCAATGCTAACCTCTGTGCCACCATGCCATCCACTATGGGCTTTATATATGGTGCCAGAGACATGAAAGTTGGAAGACCCCATATTGATGCACACTGTGACCTCTATGGCTATGCAATTCCCTGAGAACAGCAACAACAGATCAGTTGACTAATTAATGAGGAGAAAAATAGGAGATTGCATGAGAAAGTTCATCTTGGCCTAAGGCAAACTGGACATCTTGAAACTCACACACTACCACACTAACTGCAAGTGGGAACATTTGCAAACAATAACCATAGTGCCATGAATATGGCTTCACCAAGTCACCCCAGCGCTTAAAGTTTCAAAGTCAGAGAACTGGAGGCCTCTTCAAAACCACTTTACTAAGGGCTTTCACAATTTCCTTTTGGATAAAGCGTAAGGTACAGGACAAATGATTCACAGCTCAGCTCTTGATGTTGTAAGACTGGGTTTCAGAATCTTCTTTTATTTTCTTTAGGAACGGAAATCTATCAGAGACATTAGAATTATTCAGGAAGCAGATAAAAATCAAAGTTTGGAAGTTCTTTATTGCAAATATGTTAAACAGAAATAAAATGTTCTTTCTTTTCTCACAGAATGCAGCTGATTACACGCCTAAACTCTAATAGGCAAAGAAGTAATTCTGCCAAGGAAGGATCTACCTGAATTAGAATTAATCTTGGCTCAATCTTTCTAGAAAAGTTGCTGATTTGTAGATTGCTAAACCACAACCTATTAACTAATAAGTTCAGCAATTTTAGACAGAATATACATTCTTTTTCACAGTTATGGTGCAACCACCAATACCTTAGCATTCTGACTGCTATCCAAAACCCTGAGCTTAAAGATTGGATAATTAAGGAATATTTCACACCAAAATCAGGATTTTGCACTTAATAGTGTGCTCTGACCAAATATTGCTGTCAACAAGAACAAAGAGATAGTGATCTTCAAATTGGACGCACAGTTGTGAAGTATGTTTGGATTAGGTAAATCCTTACTGGATCAATTGTAAATGGGATAAAGTCACCCTAGTGTGGTGAAAGATAAAGCTGGATATTCACTCAAGGAAAAGAGCTTGACAGATTTTTGGCAAAGATGAAAATGCTTAAGATCAGAGTAGCTGGATGCACAGTTGAGAGAGAGAGGAACAGTGTGCTTCTGTAATGAAGCTGAGAATGACAAGAGATAACAACGGTGTCGGTCAATTTGTTTCATTTGGAGGGTTGGCTTAAAGTGGGATGAGGAGAAAGTGAGGACTGCAGACGCTGGAGATCAGAGCTGAAAATGTGTTGCTGGAAAAATGCAACAGGTCAGGCAGCATCCAAGGAACAGAAGAATTGTAGAGGGAGGAAGAGAGCTTTAAAGTGGGATGAGCTTGGTAAATCAACTTGCTCTTTCCTCTTTGCCTCTTCTGTATCTTATGTAGGTGAAAGTAATATAAGTGTGAATCTCCAAACATGATATAGAGACAAGATTGTAAAACCTCAGTGACTGTGCCAGAGTGTTTAGAAATTAAAGATCCATCTTCAGGACATTGCTGCAGGCAGACAAGGAGGAAAATTATTGAGACATTTAAAAAAAACTAAATTGCACTTTTGATTCATTTTCGTTGAATGCTTGTTAGCTGTAAAAGGGACCTTTTCACCAGATGACAATAATTCAGCCAAGTAGAGTCTTTTCACTTCTCAATTGGCTTAGGAAAAAAATGCACTGTGAGAACAGATGTAATGGTGGAGGTGAGACAGTGGGAACTGAGACGTCACATAATGAAACCTCTTGGGAAGTGTTCAAAGAAGAGTTGGCGATCCCAATTTGTACAGCAGAATGTAGTGGGAGAAGGCAACAGAGCTTTAACACTAAGAAGGCAAAAATAACATAGCTGAAAGCATATGGAAATAACAAAAAAAAAGGATAATGTAATGAACCAAGGAAGCTAATAGTAAAGAAACAGTGGTGTGCAAAATGATTACAAAGTATTTACAATACAGAATTAAATAATTTGATCCAACAATTCCATGCTGTGTTAACGCTTCCCATGAGCCTCTTCCCACCCCTTTTTATCTAACCCAATCAACCAAATCTAGAGAAATGTGTTAGCAAACTTTCCTAGTCCTTGTTGTAGCTCCAAATGGAAAAAAAGACTCTGCTTTTGAGAGTTACAGAAGTTAAGCACCTGCTGTCCCCTACTGTTTGAAAAGCTTCAAAATGGAGAGGGCACAGTCTTTGCTTTCCAATTTGAGTTTCTTGTAGTTGCAAGCTTTTAACAGCTGGGCCTATTAGGAATATTTGGCTGAGGCCTAAACTGTGCAGTTTTTAATCTGTCAAGTTCTTTTCCTGAAGTGAATATCCAACTTTATGCAACTGTTCGGGAGAGTCATTGGTAGTTTATAAGGTTATAGTCACTTCTCTGTTGCTGACACGGTTTGATCCAAATGGCCATTTCAAGGATTAACTTTCTTTCAATGGTGTACATTTGTTTTTGCAGTATTCTGGACAGACTTGAATGGAAGTATTACTACATTATCAAATGTTTTCATTTACATGAATAATAGCATTTAGGATAATTTCCCTTGCTATTGAATTGTTTTTAAGAAGTGTGCATCATGCATATTGGGTGAGTGGCTATAGTCAGTACAATGATGCAGCATGAAGAGGGCATGATGGATCTATAGAACATAGAACATTACAGCGCAGTATAGATCCTTCAGCCCTCAATGTGCATCAACCTGTGGAATCAACCTTAAGCCCATCTAACCTACACTATTCCACAATCATCCATATGTTTATCCATTGACCATTCAAAATGCCTTTAAATTTGGTGAGTCTACTACTGTTGCAGGCAGGGAATTCCACGCCCTAATTACTCTCTGAGTAAAGAACCTAGCTCTGACATCAGTCATATATCTATCACCCCTCAATTTAAAGCTATGTCCCCTCATGCTATCCATCACCATTTGAGGGAAAAGGCTCTCACTGTCCACCCTATCTAATCGTCTGATCATCTTGTACGTCATATGTGATATCTGGGACATATATGATCTGAGATGATATGGAGTGAGATGGGGTGTGAGGGTGTATGGATTGGTACAAGAGCTTTTGAAAATGCCCACCTTATTATCCTCATTGCTCCCAAACCCTTTGCAGCACACAAGCTGCTGTGCATGAGAAAACCGAAACCCTGGGTAAGATCACACATGGGTCTCAGAGTGAAGCTCAGAAGCTACAAAAGTGCGCAAGCCACGGCTTCCTGAACTCACACAACAATCTCAGCTGATGTCTCCTGATTCTCCAGCCCCAAAATATCTCGAACCATGTATATCATCATGTGAGTGGCACAGTGGCTAGCACTGCAGTCTCACAGTGCCAGGGACCTAAGTTCAATTCCAGCCTTGGGCGACAGTCTGTATGGAGTTTGCACATTCTCCCCATGTCTGTGTAGGTTTCCTCCCACAGTCCAAAGATGTGCAGGTCAAGTGGATTAGCCATGCTAAATTTCCCACATTGTTAGGTGCATTAGTCAGAGGGAAGTGGGTCGGGGGGGTTGCTCTTCAGAGGGTTGGTGTGGGTTTGTTGGGCCAAAGGGTCTGTTTCCTCATTGTAGGGTAACTAAACTGATCTAATCTTTTGTCCTACCTTTTAAGAATTTTTTAAACATTTCGCTGAGATCAATTCTTATGCTGAGTCTATATTTATGAACCCAACTGTTCCACTATATCCCATATCATTACATATCTCTGCTCCAAAGCCTTATCTAATTTTCCCCTTAAAAATGTAATGGTCTCTGTCTAAACTGTTGTAGAAAATGTCTCAACAATCCTCTGTGTAAATAATTTTCTCTTAGAAGGTCTTTTTCCTCTCTTAGTGACATTGCACCTTGTCACTTTTGGGGCGACACGGTGGCTCAGTGCTTAGACTTCACAGCACCAGGGACCTGGGTTTGATTCCAGCCTTGGGCGACTGACTATGTGGGTTTCCTCCGGGTGCTCCGGTTTCCTCCCACAATCCAAAGATGTACAGGCCAGGTGAATTGGCCATGTTAAATTCAAGCTATTAACTTGACGTAGGTTAGAAATGGACCAAAGAGTAGCTCAGAATCATTTAACCATTGTTCTTCCTAACTCCCCCTCCCATCTGACAAGAGGAAAATTCTACTTGTCTGAAAAACAGCGACATCACTTCCCAATATAATTCACGGAAGCTTAAACATATTGAGAGATCCTGAGGATGTTACTGGATGTTGCTATGCTCATGCAAACATTTGTGCTTACTCAGAGGTGGACAGTGTGACCAAGTGACCTATGACCTGATACTTTCTCATGAGCATTGATAAAAAACTCAAAATGTGGAAGCCCAGTTTAAACCCAGCCAAGCACTGCAGTTTGCAAACTGCAGAGCTGGAACAGATGGTTTTCATTCAGCCACACCTTAGACAATTATCCTCCCATTGAAGCCACACAGGCTTGGAACTGCCTGATCAGCTGCTCATGGCCACATTGCTTCAGAACAAACTGTTGTTTATCCCTCCAGTGGACCTGCTTTGTAAGAAGAATGCCACCGCTACTTGGTGGTGCCCAGCTGAGTCGGAAGCCGGTGACGCAGCATGACAAGTGAATGTCCTGCAACCTTGAAAAATGGAAAATAGTCACCTCATTGGATCTTCCAGCCCCTGCCTGAGGTAGGTATTGGACAACAGGCCATGGAAGTTTTGAGAAGGGCATGAAGAGGGGGCTTAAAGGGGCAATCTGGAGCCCAGCTCTCTCTCTGCCTTTGCATCTTCTTCAATGGCTTCACCAGTGAGCGTCTTCAAGTGGCAGCTGAGCTGCACTGCATTTTCAGATCCTGGCACCACGTGGTGAGCATCATCAGACAGACCACATCCTGAAAGATCACCTCGGTAAGATGACCTGAAAGCCTGAACCAATGCACACCAAGACGGGAAACCCAAATGGACGGCTGCAGATCCTGAAACAACAGCGAATTTTAAAGACCAAGGAACAGGATATCCTAGTCTTATTGAATGGGTATTATCAATCCTTTCAGACAAACAGATCAAATATAATAGTAGGATTTGGCAGATAGGGTGTAGCGATTCCTCGGCAGTGCATGTCAGAAGTAGATAGCTCATGTAGACTTGAGAATGTTTACTTCGAGATTTAAGAGTGTTTATAGAAGATTCCTGTGAAGCGATTGACAGAGCTTAATAGAATAAAGTGCAGTGGCAGAATCTGATAAATATTGTTTTTTCTGATAAGGTATTCAGTAAAGTTTTGTTGGAACTTACACTGGCTCTTGTTCCATTTGTCTATCTCATCGCTGAATGCACCTGAGATAAAAAGGATTAAAGCAAACTGGTCAAGGTTAGTCAGGACACATTTACCACCTTTCGCTTTACAACAACCAATGTGCCCAAACCCACTTCTGAGAGGTTACTGGGTGTGGCAGTATCACATCACTAATCAAAAAGCTTGTATAGATGTTGAAAGAAAATGGGGTAAAGGGATTATGAATTTACCAGGATGTTGGGTAGGGAGGGAAGGTTGAGGTGATTTCCTCGAACTCCAGGAGCAGCAATTACAGTTTTATATGCTGTTGCATTGTTTTGGAACTTTGGGAAAGAAAAGTCAAAACCAGAGCAGTTTTAAAAGGGAGAAGAACAGACAAAGGAAGCACATGGTGAGGTCAGTGCAGGAAAGAGAGAAAGAAACTGACTCAGCAGTGAACCTGCACTTACTGCCATTGCTGTTTGAATTCATGTATCGCTGGACATCGGAGTGCGTCTGGGAAAATTAACAAACAGTGAAATTCATAGCTGATCTTGGAGGAACTGTTTGGGCGAAGTTCACAGCACAGAATCAGATAATAGTATTGTTTTTAAGTGTGACCTACAGAAAGTCTGCAGTAGTGAGTAGAGTGGATTCTTTCTTGATTATATGTTTATGGAGATATGTCTCTTGATTAAACTTAAAATATAAGCCAAAACTATTAATTTAACCCGGGGTAGTGTTTTGTAGAGGAATAAGACGGTGTTATTCTCTGGGTCTGTAGATTGTGAAGGAGCAAAAATTGCCTTTAGTAGAGTGATATGCGCTTCTTGTCAGATCTGGAAGTTTAAAGAGAGTTTAAGGGTTACTGCGGATTGTACCTGCAAGAAATGCTGTTGGTTGCAAATCATATCGGATCGAATGGATCGGTTGGAGAGACAGTTAGAAGCAATGATGAATTTGCAACAGCAACAGTATGTGATGGATGGCAGTTATAGGAGGGGGGAAAGTCTCAGATACAGTCACATAGATAGGTTAACTCCAGGAAAGGTAAGAGAGATAGGCACAAGGGGCACGGAGGCTCAGTGGTTAGCACAGCTGCCTCATAGCACCAGGGTGTCAGGTTCAATTCCAGCCACGGGTGACTGTCTGTGTCTGCGTGGGTTTCCTCCCACAGTCCAAAAATGTGCAGGTCAGGTGAATTGGCCATGCTAAATTGCCCATAGTGTTAGGTGCATTAGTCAGAGGGAAATGGGTCTGGGTGGGTTACTCTTCGGAGGGTCAGTGTGGACTTGTCGGGCTGAAGGGCCTGTTTCCACACTGTAGGGAATCTAATCTAATTTCTCAAGGCAGCTAGTGCAGGACCCTTCTGTGGCTACACCCATTTCAAACAAGTATGCTGTTTTGGAAAATGTAGGGGGTGATGGATTCTCAGGGGAACGTAGCACAAACAGCCAAGTTTCGGGCATGGAGACTGCTTCAAATGCAATGAGGGGTACGTCGGGTTCCAAGCCATCAACTGTATTAGGGGACTCTCTAGTCCAAGGTACAGGTAGACGTTTCTGTGGCCAACAGCGAAAAAACAGAATGGTGTGTTGCTTCCCTGGTGCCAGGATCAAGGATGTCTCAGAGTGGGTGCAGAATATTCTCACAGGGGAGAGGAGCCAGCAAGAGGTCATTGTCCATGTTGGAACCAATGACATTGGAGGGGAAAAGGTTGAGATTCTGAAGGGAGATTACAGAGAGTTAGGCAGAAATTTAAAAAGGAGGTCCTCGAGAGTAGTAATATCTGGATTACTCTCAGTGCTACGAGCTAGTGAGGGCAGGAACAGGAGGATAGAGCAGATAAATGCATGGCTGAGGAGCTGGTATATGGGGGAAGGATTCACATTTTTGGACCATTGGAATCTCTTTTGGCGTAGAAGTGACCTGTATAAGGACGATGGTTTGCACCTATACTGGAAGGGGGATTTGCTAGAGTTGCTTGGGAGGATTTAAACTAGTAAGGTGGGGGGAGGGGGGGGTGGGGGTGGAACCCAGGGAGATAGTGAGGAAAGAGTTCAATCTGAGACTGATACAGTTGAGAACAGAAGCGAGTCAAACAGTCAGGGCAGGCAGGGACAAGGTAGGACGAATAAATTGGGGCGGCACGATGGCACAGTGGTTAGCACTGCTGCCTCACAGCGCCAGAGACCCGGGTTCAATTCCCGCCTCAGGCGACTGACTGCGTGGAGTTTGCACGTTCTCCCCGTGTCTGCGTGGGTTTCCTCCAGGTGCTCCGGTTTCCTCCCACATCACAAAGATGTGCAGGGTCAGGTGAATTGGCCATACTAAATTGCCCGTAGTGCTAGGTAAGGGGTAAATGTAGGGGTATGGGTGGGTTTCGCTTTGGCGGGTCGGTGTGGACTTGTTGGGCCGAAGGGCCTGTTTCCACACTGTAATCTAATCTAATCTAATCTAAAAAATTAAACTCCATTTATTTCAATACAAGGGGCCTAACAGGAAAAGCAGATGAACTCAGGGTATGGTTAGGAACATGGGACTGGGTTATCATAGCAATGACAGAAACATGGTTCAGGGATGGGCAGGACTGGCAGCTTAATGTTCCAGGATACAAATGCTACAGGAAGGATAGAAAGGGAGGCAAGAGAGGAAGGGGAGTGAAGTTTTTGATAAGGGATAGCATTACAGCTGTGCTGAGGGAGGATATTCCTGGAAATACATCCAGGGAAGTTATTTGGGTGGAA
The DNA here is from genome assembly GCF_004010195.1 of Chiloscyllium plagiosum. Classification (NCBI taxonomy): domain Eukaryota; kingdom Metazoa; phylum Chordata; class Chondrichthyes; order Orectolobiformes; family Hemiscylliidae; genus Chiloscyllium; species Chiloscyllium plagiosum. The sequence goes on along the minus strand of NC_057718.1, from coordinate 18,310,416 downwards.
CTGAGAAATAAGAAAGGGATGATCACCTTATTGGGATTGTATTATAGACCCCCTAATAGTCAGAGGGAAATTGAGAATCAAACTTGGAAGGAGATCTCAGCTATCTGTAAGAATAATAGGGTGGTTATGGTAGGGGATTTTTAACTTTCCAAACATAGACTGGGACTGCCATAGTGTTAAGGGTTTAGATGGAGAGGAATTTGTTAAGTGTGTAAGTCTGATTCAGTATGTGTATGTACCTACTAGAGAAGGTACAAAACTTGACCTACTCTTGGGAAATAGCAGGGCAGGTGACTGAGGTGTCAGTGGGGGAGCACTTTGGGGCCAGCAACCATAATTCAATTAGATTTAACATAGTAATGGAAAAGGATAGACCAGATCTAAAAGTTGAAGTTCTAAATTGGAGAAAGGCCAATTTTGACGGTATTAGGGAAAAACTTTCAAAAGCTGATTGGAGGCAGATGTTCGCAGGTAAAGGGACGGCTGGAAAATGGGAAGCCTTCAGAAATGAGATAATGAGAATCCAGAGAAAGTATATTCCTGTTCGGGTGAAAGGGAAGGCTGGTAGTTATAGGGAATGCTGGATGACTAAAGAAATTGAGGGTTTGGTTCAGAAAAAGAAGGAAACGTATGTAAGATACAGACAGGATAGATCGAGTAAATCCTTAGAAGAGTACAAAGGCAGTAGGACTATACTTAAGACGGAAATCAGGAGGGCAAAAAGGGGACATGAGATAGATTTGGCAAATAGAATTAAGGAGAATCCAAAGGGTTTTTACAACTACATTAAGGACAAAAGGATAACTAGGAAGAGAATAGGGCCCCTCAAAGACCAGCAAGGCAGCCTTTGTGTGGAACCGCAAAAAATGGGGGAGATACGAAACGAGTATTTTGCATCAGTATTTACTGTGGAAAAGGATATGGAAGATATAGAAAGTAATGAAATAGATGGTGACACCTTGCAAAATGTCCATATTACAGAGGAGGAAGTGCTGGATGTCTTGAAATGCATAAAAGAGGATTATTCCTCAGGATCTGATCAGGTATACCCTAGAACTCTGTGGAAAGCTAGAGAAGTGATTGCTGGACCTTTTGCTGAGATATTTGTATCATCGATAGTCACAGGTGAGGGGACAGGATGTACATGTATTTGGAAAAGCAAGGACTGATTAGAGATAGTCAACATGGCTTTGTGTGTGAGAAATCATGTCTCACAAACTTCATTGAGTTTTTTGAAGAAGTAACAAGGAGGATTGATGAGGGCAGAGCAGTAGATGTGATCTATATGGACTTCAGTGAGACTTTTGACAAGGTTCCCCATGGGAGACTAGTTAGCAAAGTTCGAGCTAATGGAATACAGGGAGAACTAGCCATTTGGATACAGAACTGGCTCAAAGGTAGAAGACAGAGGGTGGTGGTGGAGGGTTGTTTTTCAGACTGGAGGCCTGTGACCAGTGGAGTGCCACAAGGATCGGTGCTGAGCCCTCTACTCTTTGCAATTTACATAAATGATTTGGATGCGAGCATAAGAGGTACAGTTAGTAAGTTTGCAGATTACACCAAAATTGGAGGTGTAGTGGACAGCAAAGAAGGTTACCTCAGAATACAACAGGATCTGGACCAGATGGACCAATGGGCTGAGAAGTGGCAGATGGAGTTTAGTTCAGATAAATGCGAGGTGCTGCATTTTGGGAAAGCAAATCTTAGCAGGACTTATACACTTAATGGTAAGGTCCTAGGGAGTGTTGCTGAACAAAGAGACCTTGGAGTGCAGGTTCATAGCTCCTTGAAAGTGGAGTGGCAGGTAGATAGGATAGTGAAGAAGGCATTTGATATGCTTCCTTTTATTGGTCAGAGTATCGAGTATAGGAGTTGGGCTTTACAACGTCATGTTGCGGCTTTACAGGACATTGGTTAGGCCACTGGTGGAATATTGCATGCAATTCTGGTCTCCTTCCTATTGGAAAGATGTTGTGAAACATGAAAGGGTTCAGAAAGAGTTACAAGGATGTTGCCAGGGTTGGATGATTTGAGCTATAGGGAGAGGCTGAACAGGCTGGGGCTGTTGAGGCTGAGGGGTGACCTTATAGAGGTTTACAAAATTTTGAGTAGCATAGATAGGAGAAATAGACAAAGTCTTTTCCCTGGGGTGGGGGAGTCCAGAACTAGAGGGCATCGGTTTAGGGTGAGAAAGGAAAGATATAAAAGAGACCTAAGGGGCAACGTTTTCACGCAGAGGGTGGTACAGGTATGAAATGAGCTGCCAGAGGAAGTGGTGGAGGCTGGTACAATTGCAACATTTAAAAGGCATTTGGATGGGTATATGAATAAGAAGGGTTTGGGGGGATACGGGCCGGGAGCTGGCAGGTGGGACTAGATTGGGTTGGGATATCTGGTTGGCATGGACAGGTTAGACCGAAGTGTCTGTTTCCATGCTATACATCTCTATGACTCTATGACTATGACTTGAGGATGTTTTTTGTGAGAGAGAAGAAGGTTGAGAGGTGACTTAATTGAGACATTTAAGTTAATCAGAGGGTTAGATAGAATGGATAGTAAGAGCGTTTTTCCTTGGATGGTGATGGCTAGCATGAGGCGACATAGCTTTAAATTGAGAAGTGATAGATATTGGACAGATGTCAGAGGTAGTTTCTTTATTCAGAGAGTAGTAGGGGCATGGAACATCCTACCTGCAACAGTAGTAGACTTGCCAACTTTAAGAGCATTTAAATGATCATTGGATAAGCATATAGATGAAAATGGAATAGTGTAGGAGAGCAGGGCTTCAGATTGGTTCCACAGGACCATGAAACATCAAGGGCCAAAGGGCCTGTGCTGCATCGTAATGTTCTATGTTTAATGTTCGAACTGAGTGGGATTAAGACTATCTGCATTCTTGGAGTGTAATCATTGACATTGATTGGATAGGCTGTGTGGTCTAATCTCTGGTCTAATGTCTATGGGCAGAATGTTATAGGGTAAAAACAATGACTGCAGATGCTGGAAACCAGATTCTAGATTAGAGTGGTGCTGGAAAAGTACAGCAGTTCAAGCAGCATCCGAAGAGCAGGAAAATCGACGTTTTGGGCGAAAGCCCTTCATCAGGAATAGAGGCAGAGTGCTTGCAGGATGGAGAGATAAATGAGAGGAGGTTGGGCGTGGGGAGAAAGTAGCATAGATTACAATAGGTGAATGGGGGTATGGATGGAGGTGATAGGTCAGGGAGGAGGGTGGGGGAAGGTAGCAATGTATGATTCCAACCAGTAGACGGTTTCTCTCGATCGGGGGGTGGAGTGGATAGGTGGAAAGGAAGATAGGCAGGAAGGACAAGTCATGGGAACAGTGCTGAGCTGGAAGTTTGGAACTGAGGTGAGGTGGGGGAAGGGGAAATGAGGAAACTGGTGAAACCCACATTGATGCCCTATGGTTGAAGTGTTCCGAGGCAGAAGATGAGGCGTTCTTCCTCTAGACGTCAGGTGGTGAGGGAGCGGCAGTGAAGGAGGCCCAGGACCTCCATGTCCTCGGCTGAGTGGGAGGGGGAGTTGAAATGATAGGCCACAGGGAAGTGTGGTTGATTGGTGCTGGTGTCCCAGAGATGTTCCCTAAAGCGCTCTGCGAAGAGGCGCCCAGTCTCCCCAATGTAGAGGAGACTGCATCGGGAGCAACGGATACAATAAATGATATTCAGATCAGATCAGATCAGATCAGATCAGATTAGATTACTTACAGTGTGTGGAAACAGGCCCTTCGGCCCAACAAGTCCACACCGACCCGCCGAAGCGCAACCCACCCAGACCCATTCCCCTACATTTACCCCTGCACCTAACACTATGGGCAATTTAGCATGGCCAATTCACCTGACCTGCACATTTTTGGACTGTGGGAGGAAACCGGAGCACCCGGAGGAAACCCCCGTTTGGAGGTGGCGGAAATGTCGACGGATGATTTGGTTTATGCGGAGGTTGGTAGAGTGAAAAGAGCACCGGGGGGGTTCTGTCCTTGTTACGGTGGGAGGGGTGGGGTCTGAGGGTGGAGGTGCAGGATGTGAATGAGGATGCGTTGGAGGGCATCTTTAACCACGTGGGAAGGGAAATTACGGTCTCTAAAGAAGGAGGCCATCTGGTGTGTTCTGTGGTGGAACTGGTCCTCCTGGGAGCAGATACGGCGGAGGCGGAGAAATTGGGAATTTGGGATGGCATTTATGCAGGAGGTGGAGTGGGAAGAGGTGTAATCCAGGTAGCTGTGGGAGTCGGTGGGTTTGTAAAAAATGTCGGTGTCAGGTTGGTCATCATTAATGGAGATGGAGAGGTCCAGGAAGGAGAGGGAGGTGTCAGAGATGGTCCAGGTAAATTTAAGGTCAGGGTGGAATGTGTTGGTGAAGTTGATGAATTGCTCAACCTCCTC
>NC_057718.1:18293771-18305950 GCF_004010195.1 Chiloscyllium plagiosum | reverse complement strand
GTCATGGCGGATGGAGGTGTAGAGGGATTGGATATCCATGGTGAAGATGAGGCGTTGGGGGCTGTGGAAATGGAAGTCTTGGAGGAGGTGGAGGGCATGGATGGTGTCTCAAATGTATGTGGGGAGTTCCTGGACTAGGGGGTAGGACAGTGTCAAGGTAGGTGGAGATGAGTTCAGTGGGGCAGGAGCATGCTGGGACAATGGGTCGGCCAGGGTGGTCAGGCTTGTGGATCTTGGGAAGGAGGTAGAACTGGGCAGTGCGGGGTTCCCTAACTATGAAGTTGGAAGCTGTTGGAGGGAGATCTCCTGAGGTGATGAGGTTCTGTATGGTCTGGGTGATGACGGTTTGGTGATGGGGGGTGGGGTCATGGTCAAGGGGGCAGTAGGAAGAGGTGTCTTCGAGTTAGCGTCTGATTTGAGCGGTGTAGAGGTCAGTGCGCCAAACTACCACTGTAACCCCTTTATCTGCGAGTTTAATGGTGAGGTTGAGACTGGAGCAGAGGGAGTGGAGGGCTGCACGTTGTGAGGGTGAGAGGTTGGAGTGGGGGAGGGGGGTAAATAGGTTGAGTCAGTTAATGTCTCGGCGGCAGTTGGAAATGAAGAGATCGAGGGCGGGTAATAGGCCAGCGCGGGGTGTCCAGGTGGAAATGTTATCGGGGCCTGAATGATGTGGGCTACAACAGGAAATGTGGCAGAGTCACATGAGAAGTCCATCAAGGAATATATTGTCATCAGGAGCAATGCACATATCTTTCAACCAAATCCCAAGGTCAAGTCAAGGTTGCAGCTAGGAAACAGTGAGTTGCCTATTAAAACAGATTATTGCTTGTTCCAACCTTATTAATTGCACAACTCATCTCATTAACTTGCAGCTCCCTATTGTATCAAATCCAGTGAATAAATGTAGATGCAGTGAATGTTGGACATAGAGGTAATAGCAGCTACCTCGCAGCTTCAGCTTGCTGCTTGCTCCGATGGACCTCTACATTGGACACAGGGCACCAACATCTCAGGGCACTTTCTCCGTGGATACCAGCAGATGCACCCAATGTCCATGAACATAGGCATCAGACATGTATCAGTCACCAAGAACCTTCATGGTACATCTCCAATCCACTTACAGGAAGATTCTGTACTTCAATGCTGCATCTCAGAGCAACTATTATTGTAATGCCACTGCAAAAATTCAGATCAGGGCTATGCAGCCAGCTCAGGAACTGGACCAGGCTGTGTCTGTGGGCTCTTTGCTCAGTGTTGTAGTGCACACTCACACCACTTGGATGCTCAAAATATTCCTGCCTTGCCCCTCTCCAGACGAACCAGGGTCACCATACCACTGTGTTCTTGTGCCATTTAATGTGCACACAAAGCCAGGCAACTGGTCAATGGTTGCCAGCAGGCCTCAGACAAGTCAGGGGAGATAGCCTTTGCTCGAGGGTCCTATCTCATTAAGTCAAGGGCAGCATCTAATGCCGGTCCAGGGGCTTGGACATGGCCAGAAACAGGACCCACTCCTCTTCCAATTTGAGGTACCCATTTCTGGGCAGCTCACCACAATCTTTACTCTTTCTGCCCCTATTGGGGTCTGTTTCCCTCCGTGAATGAATGGGGATGAAAGTAGATGGCTCAACTATTACTATTGGTGCATGGGGGTGGTGTCCTCAGTCAGTGAGTAGGCAGTTCAGTGGGCATGCAGGGTTTGTGCTGTTGGGAGAACTGGGTTGGGGAGGAGGGGGTGTTCTGGTGAGTGACAATGAATGAGGCAATAGTGAGAGCTGTAAAGTGTGAGCTTTGATAAAGGAGCTGAGATGGAGTGAGTGTGAGATGTTGGAGAGAGGATGGTGGGCCTAATGCTGACCTGCTTCTGACAGTACAGTTCATTCCTCCAGTGTGTCATTGTAGCCTTTACTGCTGGACCTGGGGAAGACATTGTCCTATCTCTGCATCACCCCATCCATCAGCATCTCCAGTTCTCTGCCCGGTAAGGATGTGCCAACTTTCTCTTGTTTGGCATGTCTGGAGCAAATCTCAGGATAGAGCACAGGGCGGCTCCAGACGAGCGGCACTTGTCCTGGTGTACAAACCTGTTAAAGATGGCACAAGCACCAGTGATGCCAGTCATTCCCAGGACACTTGGGCAGCGGTGAGTCTTTCTGTCAATGGTGTGTGATAGGGTTAGGCTAGGATCGGATAGAGGGACGCTATAGGAATGGGTTAGGTAGTTAACAGGGCAAGTTTGGTAAGATACGGCCAGAAATCTCACCGTAAAGCAGCCAGAAATCCTTCAAAAATCCCGAAGAAACTGACACTTAGCCAAAAACATCTAAGATTCAATGTTATGTATTTTACAGAGGGTTATTAATAGGCAGGAAGATAAGGCTTCCAGCTGAGCAGATGGGGCTGATTTGAACCCAGTTCCAAATGTGCTCAAATGGACAATTTAACTTAAATTCCACAGCAAACCCTTAATAACAGGCAAACAGTCTGTAAACAAACAGATTTGTATGTGCTACTTCAAAAGATTTAGAATTAATTTATTCCCGACATGAGTCTAGTAATTTAATTGAGATTGTATCACAACTACAATTTATGTGTACATCTTTCAAAATGGCAGAAATAAACAACAGTACAGTATAGAGACAGATAAAGTGTGAAGCCTTTTCTCTCTGTTCACAATGTTGTGTTATCCCTGGGAAAAGGACATGACCTAAACAGCTGTAAGGGTAAACCAAAAGATGCAACAAATTTGTTTTCGAGGTATAACAAATGGATTCGCATCTTTTCCATTTATTCCATCTCTGCAAGATGTTGTAAAGCAGCAGTCAGTCAGCTTATTAAACCATAGATTAATTTTAGTGTGCACGACAGGTAGTTTCATCCTGAGAGGCATTTACTGCCTGGTCAAATCCCTTTGGAGGAATAATATGAGGTCAGTATGTTGTAACATGGGAATCTGATGTATTCCTTTCTACCTGGCTGCCCATCTGGATGCTTGATCAAATATATACATTTGTATGTGCCCCCAGACACTGTAGACATGTGACTCGACTAGATTGAAGTGTGTCTGACAGGATAGACATTTCCTTTAACCACCTGTAGATGGGAATAGGTGATTAGAGTTGAATATGTCATTACCAAATTTCAAAGTGAAGACTGGAGGCAAGCTACCAATGTGGAATTAAGCAAGACTGACTGATTTAATCATTAGCCACATGGAATTCTAAAACCTTTCAGTGCAGGTAAGTATCAGTGTTTCACAGTTTGTGTATTTTCACTACGTAGTCAAAATTCACTTTCCTGGATAGGTTCCATTCACATTAATATTTGTACAGTGGGTACCCCTACTCAAAACAGACTGTGGCAATTCAAGAAGGCAGTTCAATATTGCCTTCGCTTGAGCAGGTAGGGATAGAAAATAAATTCCAAGCCAGCCAGCATCCCACGCATGACTTTTTTTTAAAATACAAATTACTCCTTTCTGTTTGAAAAAAAGGAAAACAATTTAATTTCAACAACTGACTTGTAGTAGAGAATTCCACAATCTAACCACATTCTGAGTGAAAGTCCCCTTTCATTCGTTTTGTGGTTACTGTGTATTGTTTCCTGCTTGTTAATATCTCACCAACCACTAAAAGCAATCAATCACTTACCATAGGGTAAGACCTCCTTCAGAGCATGCTTAAGCTCCTCATCTCCCATGTGCAAACATCTCAGACCTCCTCAGCAGTAATTCCTCATCTCCAGTAGCATTCCAACAAATCTATGCTACATTTTTCCAGCGTTGCTCTCACCTTTCCTGTAACAGGATGCATAAAGCTATGCTCAATGCTGTAACTGTAGCCTTTCGATTCACAAAGTCTCAATTAATGTGTGAAAACTGTTCTTCTACAGTGAGCACAAAGGAAAGAGGACTTGCATTTATGTAGCACCACTCATGATCACAGGTCATGGTCAAAGTACTCTACAGCCAATAAGGCATTTTGAAGTAGTCACTGTTGGAATATTGGACTCATGACAGCCAATGTGTGCGCAGTAATTGATCACAAACAGCAACATGATGATGACCAAATAATCCGTTTCAGTTCCGCTGATTGAGGGGTAAACGTTAGCCAGTGCAGATCGCACCCCTGCTTTTCTTCAAATTACTGCCATCTCATCACTTACACCCAGCTGAAAAGGTAAGGGGCTTTCATCCTTACTGCATCTCCAACAGCACAGTACCCCCCTCTGTGAATTGGTTTAGCTCAGTTGGCTGGATTGGTGGTTTACAGAAGCAGTGTGATAACAACAGTGTGGGTTCAATTCCCATCACTGGTTTGAGGTTACCATGAAGGACTCCTTCTCCACCTATTCTCTCGCCTGTGAGCTGGTGGCCCTCAGGTTAAATCACGACCAGTTGCTTCTCTGTAATGAGAGAGCAGCCCCAATAGTCTGGTGAGACCATGGTAACACAACAACCTTCTGTACTGCATTGTAGCATCAATATTAATGTCCTTGAGATTCTGACAACAAAAGACTATAAAGTACAAGAGCAGAAGTGAACCATTTGGCCCATCACATCTGCTCCAGCATTCAATCATGGCTAATATGTTTCTCAATCCCATTCTCCTGCTTTCTCCCATAACCTTGATCCCCTTACCAAACAAGAGCCTATCTATTCCTAATGAACAGCTGCTCCTCGGATGCTGCCTGACCTGCTGTGCTTTTCCAGCACCACTCTGATCTCCAGCATCTGCAGTCCTCACATTCTCCAAGACCTTATCAATCTCTGTCTTAAATACATTCAACAACCTGGCCTCCACAGCCCTCTTTGGCAATGAGTTCCACGGATTAACCACCCTCTAGCTGAAGAAATTTCTCCTTATTTCAGTCCTAAAGGGTCATCCTTTCACTTTGAGGCTGTGCGATCAGATCCTAGTCTATCCTACCAGTGGAAACATCATCTCCTTGTCCACTCTCTCCAGGCCTCTCGGTATTCTGTACGTTTTAATCAGATGCCCACTCAACCTTCTAACATCCATCAAGTACAGAGGCAGAGTCCTCAACCAATCCTCATATGACGAATCTTCAACCTCAGGATCATTCTTTCAAACCTCCTCTGGAACCCCACCAAGACCAGCACATTCTTCCTTAGATATGGGGCCCAAAACTGCTCACAATATTCCAAATGCAGTCTGACCTGACCTTCACACAACCTCAGCAGTACATCTCTGCTCTTATATCATGTCCATCTTGAAATGAATGTTAACCTTGCACTTGCTTTTCTAACTGCCAACTGAACCTGCATGTTAACCTTAAGAGAATCCTGAACTAGGATTCCCAAATCCTTTTATGTTTAAGATTTCTGAAGCCTTTCCCTGTTTAGAAAATAGACTACATCACTACTCTCCCTACCTAAATGCATAACCTCACGCTTTCCCACATTGTATTCTATTTGCCACTTCTTTGCCCATTCTTTTAACATGCCCAAGTCCTTCTGCAGCCTCTCCGTTTTCACAACTCTACCTGTCCCTTCAACTATTTTTCTGTCACCTGCAAACATAACAACGACGCCCTCGTTTCATTCATCCAGAATGTGTAACGTGAATAGTTGTGGTCCCAACACTGATCCCTGCAGAAATCCACTAGTCACTGGCTGCCATCCAGAAAAAAAACCCTTTGTCTCCATTCTCTGCTCTCTGCCAGCTAGCTAATCCTCTAACCATGCCAGTGTCATGCCCCTTATTTTATTTACCAGCCTCTTGTGTGGTACTTTGTCAAAGGGCTTCTGGAAGTCCAAATAGCTTAAGCGCTCTGGCTCTCCTTTGTCTAACTTGCTCATTACCTTCTCAAGAAATGTTAGGCATGACTGCCCCTTGACAAAGCCTTGCTGACTCCGCCATATTTTACCATTCACTTCCAAATATTCTGCAATCTCAATGGACTCTAAAATCATAGGAACGGCCGAGATCAGGCTAACTGGTGCATAGATTCCTGTTTCTCCCTGCCTCCTTAAACAGGGATGTTGCATTAGCCATTTTCTAGTCCTCTGGGACCCCTCCTGACTCCAGTGATTCCTGAAAGATCACCACCAATGCCTCAACAATCTCCTCAGCTATCTCCATTAGAACGCTGGGGTGTAGATCATCTGGTCTGGTGATTTACCTATCTTCAGATTTTTCAGCTTCCCTAACACTTCCTCCTTAGCGCTGACCACTGCACTCACCTCTGCCCCCTGACTCTCTTGGAATGCTTTTTCAGTGTCTTTCACTGTGAAAACTGACATAAAATACCTATGCAGTTCATCTGTCATTCCTTTGTTCCCCATTACTACTTCTACAGCCTCAGTTTCCAGCAGTCCAATGTCCTTTCTTGCCTCTCTCCTTTTTTTCAAAGTATCTAAAAAAAAACTCTTACATCTTCTTTTATATTACCAGCTGGACCTCATATTTCATCTTCTCCCCACTTATTATCCTCCTCTAGTTAAAATGAGTGGGATTTGAACCCGAAACCTTCTGATTCAGCATTAAGAGTGTGAGCAGTTGAGGCACAGTTGACACTAACAAACCAAAGGACTTGAATAGATAGCCCAACCTATAATATCGACGTTCATCATTAATTGCTGACATGAGTGCAATAGGGATGATTCCACCATCCTGCAGTTCAATCAGTGGGGAATCACAGATAACGAGTTATGGTGGTTGTGGGTATGTTCACTGAGCTGGGAAGTTGATTTGCAGACATTTTGTCCCCTGTCTAGGTGACAGCTTCAGTGCTTTGGAGCCTCCTGTGAAGTGCTGCTGTACTGTGTCTCCTGGAGTTTATTTGGTTCTGTTCCTGCTGCTTCGGTTGCTACTTCCAGTTGTTTGTTGTAGCGTCCGGTGTATTGGGTCTAGGTCAATGAACATAGCCACAACCACAACAACTGGCACCTGAGCTACATATCTTTACACAAATCCTGAAAATGAGTTATGAGATGGGAATTCAACATTGTAACATCAATTCCATAACCTCCACTCTCTGTGTACCATGATGTGGAGGAGCCAGTGTTGGACTGGGGTGGACAAAGTTAAAAATCACACAACACCAGATTATAGTCCAACAGGTTTACTTGGAAGCACTAGCTTTCAGAGCGCTGCTCATTCATCAGCTACTTCATGAAGCGTTGTACAACACAGATACAGATCCTTTGGTCCAACACATCCATCCCAACTGAATTAATCTAGTCCCATATACCAGCGTTTGGCTCATACCCCTCTAAATCCTTTCTCTTCTTTTTTAATCACTACTGTGTGGAAGCAGGCCATTTGACCCATTGAGTCCACACCACCCCTCCAAAGAGTTTCGCCCCTACCCTATCCCTGTAATACATTTTGCATGGTTAATCCACCTAACCTGCACATCCTTGGAATATGGAAGGAAACCAGAGCACCTGGAAGAAACCCACACAGACATGGGGAGAACGTACAAACTTTATCCAGATAGTTGCCTAAGGCTGCTCGCTCATGCTAGGAGGCAGCAGTGCTAACCACTGAGCCACCTTGCCACCCAACTTGGAGCACAGGATCCTCGACTCACCTCTTATCGTATTTGTTGAACTTAATGGGTGCGAAAGGGTTAATGCTCAAGTTAAATTGGCTTCACCCATGTCATGCAGTTTGTGGGTGAAAACAAGGAGTTCTACTTCAGTTTTGAGGGGGACAAATGCATCTGTTCCACATCCCTAAGTTCCAAGTAATTATGCCTGACTAAATGTAGTTGTACTTATTGCTAACATTGAATAAAACCTTCTTGTTATCCTAGAGCAGTGAATCCACTGTCTCTAATCACTAGCTAGGCCGAAGACCACACAAATCAAAACATTATTGGCAGCGAACGACCTCAAAACAACAGAACAAAAGTGGTAAATCCCACACGGCACCAGAGGTGGCCATCCAGGAAAATATGACAAATATAAAGCAGATAAACTGCTCTAAAGTGGTTCAAGTTGTTGAAAGTTTTAGTGGAGACTCATTTGGTTGCTACCAACCATCAAGCAGCAAGAGGGAGTCAATGTGTTAACTGTCAATCTGTAAAACTTACAAAACATCTAACAAGCAACCAGTAACTGTCAACATTGTGCCCTCATCCAAAGGCTTAAATTATTTAAATTAATGGATAGAGCATGCATTAGGCAAAAAAAGAAGAACGCAATCTCCCCTTTGTGCAAAGCAACAAAGATTCAGGGCATCCAATGGCACTAGGTTAGAGATAATCACACTAAGATCAAGGTCTATATTATGTTAAAATTTGTGCAGCAATGACAGAAATTAACTGGGGTATTTAAATTGCCCACAGATAAGATATTCGGAAAAGTCAAGGCGACAAATAAGTGCAGAACACTCTGACAACAGAGCAGAAATTCAGTCCTTAATTTTGCAATCTGAATACCAAAAAGAGGTTTCAACGAATTGCCTTCTTTTTTATGAGAGTGAACAAAGCTAGGCAATATTAATGGATAAATATCTACTTTTCCAAATAGCCTTGGGTTTTCATTCAATTAAAGCTGTGTAGCCTCTGATCCAAGAGGGTTTAATGTTTCTTTAAGAATGTGCACCTTAATTCCACAACAGATAGCATTGTTGTTTGATGTACAGCACATCAAACGATGTCAGGTACAGTATCTGTGATATCATATACAGTTTAAAAAAAAGGACCCCTCTATTTCAATGCAGCTAGGTTGATTTCTTTCCTTATAACTTTCCTCTACAGCTCTTTCAAGATGTAGAACTGCAGCTGCCAACAATCTCATAACCATTATTATCTACCAGACATTCCTGAAGATTGCAGTGACAAAATGAATGAGTTATAACTAAATTGTGCAGACCACAACAGTGGTGATACTCTTAGAATCTCAAAGCATCTGCCTATCCAACGAGTGAAGCCTTGTCTTTTTTCTAACTGAAGGCTATAACTCAGTCCTGGGGTATGTATTCCACGTGTGGGACCAATTATGCCAAAGGCCCTCGGTAACCCTACTAATATTATAAATGCTTTGCTGCATTTGCTCTTCGTCTGTCTGGGTCCGCAAGGTAATGTTCAGCACAACCTGCCTGATTGATCTATGCAGCAGTAACCTGACTAACACAATTACACACAGTAGGCTGGCTGATGTCAGGAAGGCTGAATTGTATCTGCGACAGAGCGGATAAGTCCAACTGTCAGATTCATTCTGAACAGCAAAGCTTCACTCATATTTGGTTAATTCTCCAAATCCACGTGTAGAAGTCTAGAATCCAAACACATTTAACTGAGAACAATTCCTTACGACTTCCACCATTCTCGCTCCTCATGCCTACGTATTTGTAGAATGACACAAAGACATGAAATGTAAAATAGTGCTGAGGATCAAATTAAAATGCCACCACCATAATGGTGATTGATTCAAATGTTTCTTCTTTGCTCCTCCTGCAATATGGATGAAGTCACTTCTTCAATAATATCTGAATTGTTTTGAAGGCTGTAGCAATCATTTTGTTTAAGAAATGCAGTATTTCCTACCTTCTGGCAGAGGGGCTCAGCGGTTAGCACTGCTGCCTCGCAGCGGCAGGGACCCGGGTTTGATTCCAGCCTCGGGTGACTGTCTGTGTGGAGTTTGTACATTCTCCCTGTGTCTGTGTGGGTTTCCTCCAGGTGCACTGGTTTCCTCCCACAATCCAAAGATGTACAGATTGGGGGAATTGTCCATGCTAATGTTATGGACTAGGCCAGACTACTCAAAACATTCTTAAGCAGGCAACCCAGACCATAACTTTACAATGTGTTTCAGTAAGTGTGCAGTGAAAATTACCTGTAATAAGTTAGCTAGGTTGACTACTAGGTTTTAAAACTAATAGAAATTTATTCATAAAATTCACAATGAAACACAAAGAACAAAATAAAGAACCTCTACAGAACTCAATCTATCCAAACTAGACTTTATAATGCTATTCCAAATATGCACAACAGTGCCAATAAGCAAACCCCTTTAAAACACAGTAAAGAAAATTGGAGCAGATACTTACAGGTTGAAATTAGAAGGGCAGAAAGAGAGAGCAAGAGAGAGAGAGAGTCTGTTTTCACACAGCTCACTGTTGAACTCCCAACTAGTTCTGGACATGATACAGGTCACTTCTAGAACATGACCACTTTGGCCTGAGTTAAACAGATAAACAAAAAGGCCTCTCTATACCCTTTAATCTCTGCACCAAACTAGTCTAATTGGCACCCGGCCTGGTGTATGAAAAAAAAAACAAGGACACAGTATCCTTGAGAAAAGGAGCAGCTTTCAGAAAAAAAGGAACCAGCTTATTGACACTTCACCCCTTAAACAAAAAGGAATCATCAATATCAAAAGATGGCTTAATTTTTAAAACCCTTCAAAAACAGACTGGTTGGAAGTCTAAAACACACATATACTCTATACTAACTATAAACACGCAAACATGCACAACCACATGTAAATTCAGGCTGTGGCACACCAGCCACCGAACGCCCCCGTGCCTCATTCGAATCTCGATAAGCATCGGCAATCACATTTTCGCAACCTGCCACCTGCACAATTGTTAAATTGAATGGTTGCAACAACAAGCTCCATCTAAACATCTGGCATTTTTGTTCTTAATTTTTTCCACAAACGTAAATGGGTTATGACCAGTATATACAATTGTCTCAGATCTATTGCTGGTAACATAAACAATGAAATGTTGCAATACCAACACCAAGCTTGAAGTCTCTTTCTCCACTGTTGAATATTTCTGTTGATGAATGTTCAACTTCTTGGAAAAATACCCAATGGGTCTTTCTATTCCCTCGTCATCCTCCTGCAGCAGCATCACACCGACACCCACATCACTGGCAGCGATAGCCACTTTGAAAGGCTTCATGTAATCTGGTGTGGCTAATACTGGGGCAGTGGTTAACACAGTTTTCAGGCTGTCAAATGCCTTTTGGCAGTCTGCTATCCACCGAAACTTCATGCCCTTTTTTGAAACAATTCGGTGAATGGAGCAGCTATACTACTAAAGTTCGGCACAAATTTTCAGTAAAATCCACTCAACCCCAGGAACCGTAGTACTGATTTTTTTTGACAGCAATGTGGGAAATTCCCCAATTACTTTTGTTTTTGTATCCCATGGGGCCATTTGTCCATGTCCAATAACGTGGTCCTGGAAGGTGACCTGAGCTTTGGCAAATTCACTTTTAGCTAGTTTTCCACCAAGCCTGCCTTCCAAAGTCAATCGAACAAGTCCGATAAATGCTGTAAGTGTTCCTTCCGTGAGTGACTAAAAATCACCAGGTCATCAATATACACTACACAGTTGTGTAATCCAGAAATGGCTTTATTAGTCAATCTCTGAAATGGGGCTGGAGTGTTTTCATACCAAATGGCATGGCTTTGAACAGACATAGACCATTAGGCATTACGAGAGCCAAAATTGCCTTTGCTCTCTCTGACAGAGGTACTTGACAGTAACCTCTGAGCAAGTCTAACTTAAAAATATAAGTTGCTTGTCCCACTTTTTTGACACAGTCCTCCAATTGTGGAATTGGATATGCATCAGTCTCTGTAACGGTGTTGACTTTGCGACAGTCCACACATAATTGTTGAGTACCATCTGACTTTGGCACCATGATTGTGGGTGAGCTCCAGTCACTGTAACTCACTTCAATTATGCCATCTTGGAGCGTGCGCTCTATCACCTTCTGAACCTGTGCCAACTTTAGAGGGTTACCCCTATAAAGGTGTTGCTTAATCAGAACAGCATCTCCTACATCTACATTATGCACAATTAGGTTAGTACGTCCCAGTTTATTTCTGCATATCTCCCCATGTGATATCAATAACTCTTTCGGGTCATTTCGATTTTCTTGTGCAAGGTAACTCAACAAATTATCCCAATTTTTGACAACTTCCTTATTGTCCAATTTGACTTGAGGAATATCCAATTCAGAATGCTCTGAACTTGATTCTTCCTTCTGTGTGTAATCATTAACATTTTCTCCACCTGCTTTCCTTCCCTATCAAAATACCTTTTGAGCATATTCACATGATACACTCTGTGAGATTTCTTCCTGTCTGGAGTCCTTATCAAATAGCCCTTCCTGAAGAAGGGCTTATGCCCGAAACGTCGATTCTCCTGTTCCCTGGATGCTGCCTGACCTGCTGCGCTTTTCCAGCA